>NC_133333.1:21326973-21629832 GCF_042186555.1 Aquarana catesbeiana
CCCCGGGCTCTGTAATCACAGCTGAGATGCTCCAGCCACCTCCCCCCTTGTGTATAACAGAAGCTTTGGTAACCATGGCAACAAAACAAACACAGTACACTCTGATTAATGGCTAAAATTTCCTGAAATGACCTCTAAACAAAAAGCTTTTTCCCAAAAACTATAAATCCTACAGCGAAGATCTTTATATTGTGAGAATCACAAGACCCAGACCTAGATTTTGATGTATAGTATGTCTCTGAAATATTAAAAATGAAGGCACAGTCGCAGTTTAGAAATTGCCCTTCAAATTTGAAGGGGCTAGAGTGTAGTTTCAATGAATGTCAATGGACGGCGTGAGTTACAAACAAATGGTCATATTGTGAAAACTATCAGGACTATGGCTTAGCCGTGGACATGTTTAGTGGCAGCAGGGATAGCTGAACGTTTTGATATAAGATTTGTGTAGGTGGGCTTGAAAATAAGGGAGTGGTGGCAGTTTAGAAATCATGTTCTGATTTTTCAGCTTTTGTCACCTCCCACTCTAGCTTCCCCATTCATTCCTATGGGACCAATTTTGCCGCAAAAACGACGATATTTCGTGAACCATTCGGCGAAACGTTCCACAAAATAATAGCACACCATTCGGGAACAATCCGCACGTTTCGGTATATTACTTGTCTATGTAGTGTAAAAATTGTGGGAGGAGTTAGGGTGGTAAATTTGGCTATAATAAGAATAATAAGCATAATATATATGTGAGATAACATGTCTATGTTAATCAGAAGGCAGCGTGGCTGAGCGGTCTAAGGCGCTGGAGTAAGAGCTCCAGTCTCTGCGGAGTCATGGGTTCAAATCCTATAGCGGTCTAAGCCGCTGGAGAAAGCTCCAGTCTCTGCGGAGTTGTGGGTTCAAATCCCATAGCGGTCTTAGGCGCTGGAGAAAGCTCCAGTCTCTGCGGAGTCATGGGTTCAAATCCCATAGCGGTCTAAGGCGCTGGAGAAAGCTCCAGTCTCTGCGGAGTCGTGGGTTCAAATCCCACCGCTGCCTGGATTCTTTTTGCTTTGTCATTAAAGAGGAATTGCAGTCTGCTCACATAATAATTTGTAACTAGAAAAGGTACAATTTCTGGGGAAATTGTGAAAGTGTTCTTGCCTCTACAACTGGAGTGGGCGGAGTAACTGGGTGCAGTGTGCGGAGTAACTGTGAAAAGTGTTAAAAAGCTTAGTATTTTAAAAAGTATAAATAGTAGTAAAACAGTTGAAGTCCCATCATTAGCTGAAAGAGCTGAACATTTTTTTCAAAAATGATTTTTTTTTTCAAAAATTATTTTTTTTTTAATGATTTTTTTTTTTTCAAAAATAATTTTATTTTCAAAAATGAATTTTTTTGGTTCAAAATTTTTTTTTTCTTTAAAATAAATTTTTTTTTTCAAAAATATTTTTTTTTTTTTCAAAAATATATTTTTTTTCTCAATAATATATTTTTTTTTTCAAAAATGAATTTTTTTTTTTCAAAAATATTTTTTTTTTTTTTTACATGGGGTGGTCATAATGTTTTGGCTGATCATGGGGTGGTCATAATGTTTTGGCTAATCAGGGGGTTGTCAGCTTTTGTCACCTCCCACTCTAGTTTTGAACATTTCGCCATTCATTCCTATGGGAAACATTTCGTTGCAAAAACGTCATTTCGTGGACCATTCGGCGAAAAAAGTTCCACAAAGTAATAACACACCAATCGGGAACAATCCGCTCGTTTCGGTATATTACTTGTCTCTGTAGTGTAAAAACTGTGGGAGGAGTCTACAAGCATTATCAAGTCTAGCAGATGAAGTCACATGCATTTGGGGTGTCTCAGCATCTTGTGTTTACAACCACTGTTTCCTAGCAACGCTCATGCCCTATTTATGCTTCCCAAATACTGCTTCATCAAATCTGCCCCATCAGAATTACCCCATCAAAACTGCCCCATCATATTCCTCTATTATAAATCAGTACATGGTGTGTCTGTCCCCTCCCCCGGGCTCTGTAATCAGAGCTGAGATGCTCCAGCCACCTCCCCCCCCTGTGTATAACAGAAGCTTTGGTAACCATGGCAACAAAAACAAACACTAACAGTACACTCTGATTAATGGCTAAAATTTCCTGAAATGACCTCTAAACAAATGGCCGTATTTTAAAAACTATACATCCTACAGCGAAGATCTTTATATTGTGAGAATCACAAGATCCAGACCTAGATTTTGATGTATAGTATGTCTGTAAAAAATTAAAAATGAAGGCACAGTCGCAGTTTAGAAATTGCCCTTCAAATTTGGAGGGGGCTAGAGTGTAGTTTCAATGAATGTCAATGGACGGCGTGAGTTACAAACAAATGGTCATATTGTGAAAACTATCAGGACTATGGCTTAGCCGTGGACATGTTTAGTGGCAGCAGGGATAGCTGAACGTTTTGATATAAGATTTGTGTAGGTGGGCTTGAAAATGAGGGAGTGGCGGCAGTTTAGAAATCATGTTCTGATTTTTCAGCTTTTGTCATCTCCCACTCTAGTTTCCCCATTCATTCCTATGGGACCAATTTCGCCGCAAAAATGACGATATTTCGTGAACCATTTGGCGAAACGTTCCACAAAGTAATAGCACACCATTCGGGAACAATCCGCACGTTTCGGTATATTACTTGTCTATGTAGTGTAAAAACTGTGGGAGGAGTTAGGGTGGTAAATTTGGCTATAATAATAAGAATAATATATATGTGAGATAACAGTAAGTGGTCTTGCTATGCAAGAACACTTAATTAGGCAATTTGTGTGCATCTTCAAAATTTGGCTTTTCCAGGGGTGACATCACCCCATCTGCTGAACGCAATATCAAACACAGTTTATAAATACTCATGTCTGATATTGCCTTCACTTTATAAAAGTTGAACTTTGTAAGTTCCAGAGTTGTGTATTTTTTTATGGTTTTAAACATGCCTGTTTTACCTTAAAAGGCACTTTCTACTTTTAATGTGACCAAAAAAATGGTTATACAACAAACATGTTGGTTTGTTCAAAAACCCTTTTAGAAATGCACACGTGATTGTGCTTTGATTAAAAAGATTGATAATCAACAATGTGTGGCTTCTTCTTTCAATGCTCAAAAGCATTTTTAGGAGTAAAGTTGTTGTTTTCAGTGACAATGGGGGTTATTTACTAAAGGCAAATCCGCTTTGCAATACAAGTGCAGTTGCAGTGCAGTCTCAACATCACAATACTATTGAACCCGTTGTAATTATAATAGTATGAACCAGAGTTGGGTGGTGGGACGATGTGGATGTGTTTGCCATCAATTGCCCCGACGCAGTTAGGAAAGTCCCACCGCTGGGCAAAGTGGGAGGCCACAGTCTGCCATTCCTGTGAATTGGAAGGAAACTGTGGAGTCAAACAAGAAAAAAAAAATTTTGCACATAAACATTGAAAGCGGATTAGACACAAACATTCTTGGCCAACATCAGTATAACATTTATTTTAGGGAGTATTTAAAGACAAAAGTATAAGATCCACCTATCAGATTCCCCCCCCCCCTCTCATGGGCCATTTTAAAAATTTTAGGGGGGGGGATAGATGTTTTGGACAGGTAACCCTCTCCACTTCATTGAGAGCAGAATGCATAAATAATGTGTATTATTTTGGCCAGCCCCTCCTTACTTTACACTATTGGCAGCCCACTGGACAGGTAAGAAGTGTCATAATACAAAGATATAAATACACACTGTACACATTTTAGCACATTTTTACATTCTGCTTTTACCTATCAAGATAATAATAGGATACAAAAACTTTGAACATTATCATTTGAAAGTATTCAGGCAGGCCCTTGCATTACATGCTTTGGGGAATAATAAATCTGACCACAAAAGAAGTAGGTATAGTCTATAGTCTGTATGGGTTTGATAAAGTCAGCAGATAGAGGATTGGTATCAGCTGAGTTATCAGTTGGGGGGAGGGAGGGTTCCAAATGATTTGGGGACCACCAAAAAACAAGCCTCTGGCACTCTGCCAGAATTTAAAGCACAAAAAATATTTTACACATTTTAAGGGTTGTTTAGGGTAAAGCAGTACTATGGAGCTGACAAAATACAATGTTAAGTGACTAGACGAGACTGATGAGATTATAGGCACCTCGGAGGTCTAGCTTGGAGAAAATTCTGGCTGATCGAAACCGTTGGAATAATTCAGGAATGAGCGGCAGCGGATACCTGTTCTTGATGGTTATATTATTAAGCTGTCGGTAGTCCACACATGGCCTTAGGGACCCATCTTTCTTCCCTACAAAAAAGACGCCAGCTCCGGCAGGTGAGGAAGAGGGACGAATGAAGCCCTTCTCGAGATTTTCATCAATATATTGTTTGAGGGCTTCTAGCTCGGTTTCTGATAATGGGAATATATGGCCGAATGGAACCTCTGAACCAGGCAAGAGATCAATCGGACAGTCGTATGGCCGGTGAGGTGGTAGACAGTCAGCCATTTGTTTTACTTCCTGAAACTCGAGGTATGCGGGAGGAACATGTTGGAGGTTGTCAGGTGTGGTTGTGATTGCTGTGCAAACCTTCGGAGCTGTGGGGAGGCAATGTTGGGAACAATACAGAGATGAGAAGGATACTGACTTGGTACTCCACTTGATCCGTGGGTCATGTGCCTGAAGCCAGGGCAGGCCGAGTATAATAGGGAAGATTGGGGAATGAATGATGTCTAGCTGCAGAAATTCTTGATGGCCGGAGTCCGTGGTTACGAGAATAGGTTGAGTCTCCTGGGTGATAGGGCCTGAGCGGGGAAGTGACCCATCTGCTAGGTGTATTTGTAAACCTTGTGCCTTGGTTTGAAGGGGAATATGCAGACTGTGGGCCAGGGTAGCGTCTAAGAAGCAGCTGCAAGCTCCCGAATCAATGACGGCCGGTAAGCGAGTTTCCCCTTCCGTTAGCTGTAGGGAGACAAATAACATCACGTAAGTTTTAGGAACAATGTTGACTTGACAGCCCATTAAATGTGGCCGATAGGACTTACTGGGTCTTACTGGGCAGCTGCGCAGGAAGTGTCCGGCAACCCCGCAGTATAGGCACAGGTTAGATTGCTGTCTGTGTTGTCTTTCTTCAGGAGTCAGCAGAGCCCGAACCAAGCCGAGCTGCATAGGCTCGACTTCGGGTGTGGGTGTTGCAGCTGCAGTTGGTGACACCTGTGTTGGAATGGGTCTAGACGATGTCCAGGCTGGGCGTGGACCCTGAAAACGCTCAGAGCATCGCTCACGCAAGCGCCTGTCTAGTTTGGTGACTGCCTGAATTAACGCAGAGGCACGGGTTACCAGCAGGTGAGTACTCCGACGGTAGAAGGACTGAATTCAAGGTGGAGGTTACCAGGAGCTGACTGGAGGTGCCGATGCAGAGTCA
This sequence comes from Aquarana catesbeiana, assembly GCF_042186555.1. Classification (NCBI taxonomy): domain Eukaryota; kingdom Metazoa; phylum Chordata; class Amphibia; order Anura; family Ranidae; genus Aquarana; species Aquarana catesbeiana. The sequence goes on from NC_133333.1 coordinate 21,332,377, forward strand.
GAGGATCAGGCCCGGAGTAAACAGGAAGTCCATAAAACTAGCCAGGGGTCTCAACCAGGTAATCAGAGTTTGTAGCAAAGTCCATTTGGGTAGCCAGAGGTCAAGCACAGGTATCGGATATTTAAGCAGAGTCCGTTTGGAAAGCCAGGGGTCAAGCACGGGTATCAGATATTTAAGCAAAGTCCGTTTGGGAAAGCCAGGGGTCAAGCACATGTAATCAAGTAGTTAAAGCAGAGTCCGTTTGGGAAAGCCAGGGGTCAATCACATATAATCAGATATTTTAGCAGAGTCCATTTTGGGAAGCCAGGGGTCAAGCACAGGTTATCAGGTAGTTTTAAGGCAGAGTACATAGTGAACGGGAATCAGGGACAGCTGACAACAAACCAACAACCCGACTGGGGGCTGGAGCCGTCTGAAGTAGCCCACACAGTGCGCGCGTCAGCGTGACATGCTATTGTGCACCCACACAGGCGACCGTGCGCACTCGGGGACCATTGAGCACTTGCACGCGCCGCACCATTGGGCCGCGAACGGGTGTGCGCTGAAGCGCCAGTCCATGCGCCCCGGAGCACGGTGAACAGAGGCAGAAGCCGTCCTCTGACAGTATATGAAGCCAAAAAAAAAAAAAAAACACAACTCCTATCTATATTACCCTCTTTCTTTCACACAATTTCTCCATTATGAAACTTCTGACATCCATGTATAAATCTCACCTAATGTCTCCACCAGCCATGCGGGCTTCAAGGAACTTGCCAGACCACCACCAGACCAGAGCGGCTGTGTACATTCCCCGCCTCCTCTACTGCTCTCCATGGAATGTGCAGGGCAGGGAAAATTTCCTGCAGCCGCCGGGAGAGAATCACTGTCACATGTGAACACAGAAACCCAGCTTATCTGTATAGAAGTGACAGGCAGGGTTGGCTAAAAAAAAAAAAAAAAAAAAGCCCTGGTTACATGGAAGCCTCACAGACTTTCCGAGGAAGGGTTGTTTTCAGTGAGGTTGTTGCTTTGGCGTGGGGGTCCCCCAGGCACCCCAGGCACTATATACTCTGAACAGCAGTATATATACTATACAGCCTGCCCTATATACTCTGCAGAAACTTGAGCCTTAGGTGTTGGTGGTACCACAGCACTGTAACCCCTCACAGATACTTGTGTTGGGTGCAGGAACGGGCCCTGCTTTGGAACATGACTGCCAGTTTCTTGTCCTTCTGTGGCATCCCCTCTCTCTAGGCTCACGTTACTCCCTTCCTCAACCTGGGAACCAACATCGGAGCCTTCAAATCGCTGCGCATTCTCCAGCAGCATATAACCGACACTGTGGTCGAATAATTCTGGGGACTCCTCCGTGCATGATGGTGGGGCTACGGAAAGAGTGACTGTGGACAAGGAGTCGGTGGAATAGGCCTCTTTGGCAGCGGCGTTGGAAGGCAAACTATTCTGAGCCTGGGTGACAGAGGATGATGAGGATGAGGACGGCTTCGTTATCCACTCCACCAATTCTTCTTCATGTTGTGGCTCAAAAACATGGTCAGCAGCAGCAAAAAGAAAAAGCGTGCCCACAGCCATCTGCAGAGGATGCACCATGTTCACGACCATCACTGTTGACTGCAGACACAGAGCCTGCTTGCCCTCTTTTAGTGGCCTGTGAGTGTCTACCTCTCCTTGGTGGCCTTCCGGACATGATGTATATTTTGTTTTGCAACACCACACTGCACTGTATTAGATACTGTGTACACCGCCTCAAGTGTGTTAGAAAACTGTACAATGGCTGCACTGTATTGTATACTGTGTACACCACCAGAAGTGTAGTAGAAACTGCACACACTGTATTAGATACTGTGTACACTGCCTGAAGTGTATTAGAAACAGTACACCACGCACTGTAGATATAGGCTACACTGAATGCAGAGTAATATATATTGATATTGGGGTGTTTAGCTCAAGCGGATAGATGCATTTTTGTGCAGTTAGTCCACATCAGGCAGGCATATATAGTTAAGGGCCTGGTAGCCCACGTTTATTAAAAGGGAAAAAACAAAACAAAAGTCCATCTAGAAATCCCACGCAGGGATTTAACTTCATTAAGCACTCATGAATGAAAATATACCAAGCCATCTGGCTCTCTCTTGTCAGCAGTTCCTCTGCTTGCTCTCAGAGTTGATTCTTTCCAGCCCCCTGGACTCACTGGCTTTCGTAGTCTTCCAGACTCTCAAGGCTGGCCAGCCTTTCCCAGTCCCTGGGCAAAGAATCCCCCTTACACAGGCTACAGTCTCCCACAGGGAAGACCACTCTCCAAACACAGGTTTGTCTTCAAACAGCAGCAGCAGCAAGATGCTCACACTCCACCTTCCTTCTCTCACCAGTCCCTCATTATATGGGCTGTGTGCACCTGGGCACACACCCTGCTGGCTATCCACAAGACCTGGACACAGGGTTGGAGATCCCGTCCCACCCAAGACTCTGAGGGATCTCCAAACTACACAGCCCCATCCGTCATATTAATTTAGTTTTGTCTATTTGGCTGTCTCTTTACACCACAAACACAAGGCCTGCAGGACAAATCTGGCCCACTAGGCCATTTTATGTGGCCCTTGCACCTCCCCTGCAGCCCCCACCTTGTCTCAGCAGTTAGCAACAGATAGGAGAATATAGCTCCTTCTACAGGTCATGTGACTCTCTGTGCAACCGCAGTACCCCCTCTTCTCCGCCTCCTCCGGTCTCAGTATTTAGCAGACTCCAGCAGCTGACTCTAGCCCTCCTCAGGTCCTCCTCCAGACCCTGCACTTTCTGCTTTCCAGCTCCACCCCCAGCTTCTTCTCGGCAGCAGCACAAGGTAAGGGGGTGCACTGTAACGTAAGGGAGCGAGGGTGACTCTTTCCTTCTGAAGGTGGGGGCTCCTGACAGCTGACGTAAGGGGGGTGGGGTGCTTCAGACATCTAGTCTTAGGATACAACCGACCCTTTGAGGGCAACCATAATGCTGATGTGACCTACGATGAAATTGAGTTTGACACTCCTGCTTTACATCATTCATACTCCTGGTATCTCTTTATTTTGTTTTCAGAGCCTCCCCTCCTGCTGTGCAGCTTGCATCTCTATGATTTTTTTGGGAGGCGGAGACTAGAGTTGCCACCTTTTCTTCATGCCAAACCCGAACACTTTAGCGGTGCATGGCAATTTTGTTTGTAGTACACACTATAGGATTTCAAAAGTGGTTTCAATATCCTGACTGTGCATCATATGACGTCCTCAGGATATTAAGCCGCTGACACACCGCAACTCCGATCTAGGTAAAGAGTCTCTGACGGTGTCCAATCACGGCTGATCACGATGTAAATAGGAAGAGCCAGTGATTGGCTTTTCCTCACTCGCGTCTGACAGACACGACTAGAGGAGAGCCGGTCGGCTGCTCTCCTGACAGGGGGGGTCTGTGCTGATTGTTTATCAGCACAGCCCCCCCTTGGATCTCGCCCAGGACCACCATCATGCCGCCCAGGACCACCAGGATGGCCATCCACACTGGACCACCAGGTATGCCCCCCCTAGACCCCCAGGAAAATACTAAACTGTGCCCAGGCAGCTGCCAATCAGTGCCCACTCACAATGCCTACCACTTCCAGTGCCACCAGGGATGCCTATTAGTGCCTCATATCAGTGCCGCGTATCAGTGTCCATCAGTGCCCATCAGTGCCACATATCAATGCCCATCAGTGCCCCCTATCAGTGCCCAGCAGTGCTGCCTATCAGTGCCCAGCAGTGCCGCCTATCAGTGCCCAGCAGTGCCACCTATTAGTGCCACCCATAAAAACCCATCTTTGCAGCCTTTCTGTGCCCACCAGTGGCCATCAGTGCCCACCTGTGCCACCCATGAGGGCCCATCAGTGCCGCCTATCAATGCCCATCAGTGCTGCATAGCAGTGCCACCCATCAGTGCCACCTACCAGTGCCCATCAGTGCCGCATGATAGTGCCCATCGTCAGTGCCCGCTCATTGGTGCCACCTCATAGGTGCTGCCTTATCAGTGCCTGTCAGTGCCACCTTATTAGTGCCCATCAGTGAAAGAGAAAACTTACTTATTTACAAAATTTTATAACAGAAACAAAAGCAAAACTTTTATTTTTTTCAAAATTTTTGGTCTTTTTTTATTTGTTTAGCAAAAAATAAAAACCGCAGAGGTGATCAAATACCACTAAAAGAAACCTCTATTTGTGGGAACAAACTGGTAAAAATTTAGTTTGGGTACAGTGTAGCATGACCGCAATTGTCATTCAAACTGCGACAGCACTGAAAGCTGAAAATTGGTCTGGGCAGGAAGATGTAAAAGTGTCCGGTATTGAAGTGGTTAAACACCTTTGGGTGCTCCAGGCAGAGTAGTAATGTGGTGTGCTAAACACGCCAAGGCGAGCAGTAGGCGTGACCATATTGAGTCAACAGATGACAACAGATTTATGTGTGACTACCTCTGTTACTTGGGGAATCACAGTTCATCCTGAATAATGTGTCCGGGTTTCATGCGGACTGAAACCCAGATACAACGGGGTTGTGTAATGTTATCTTCATTTATTAGCAGGTGAATGCGGCTCTCCATGCATTCACATACATTGAATTCCCTTAAGTGGAAAAAGTTTGCTGACCCTTGCTTTACACCATTCGTGCTCTTGGTATCTCCTTATTATGTTTTTTAGAGCCAGCCCTTCCCACTGAGCCACCTGCATCTTTATATTTTATTTGGCAGCTGGAGATGACCAGACACCCAGGCTTTAAGAGTTGCCAAGATATCAGTGTTTTCACATCCACGGTGTGCTGACAAATATGTTTTTCTTGTATTTGCATTTACTATGGCAATATTACATGGTTGAGTCACTGCTCTGCACAAATAATTTTGCAGCACCTGCTATCCCTCAGCCTACTCCAGGAACATGTGCCAAGGGAATATTGACATTGGTTGGGTTAGAAACACGGCTCAACTGCTCTTTTGTACCACACATCCCAACCACAGGTGTGGTCCAAGCCGTAGAAGTAGATGCTGCGATTACACGTGATGCAGCTGAAGGAATTCAGAGGGGACTCAAACCCTTCCCTCTCTGCTTTGCACATTCGATTTCCAACACAAACTGAGACAGTTGTCAATTTGTAGGCCATTAAAAAATGTCTTATTATATTTTTGTTTGTTACATAACATGTAATCAAATAGTGAAAAAAAGAAAAAGAAAGAAAGAAAACAGAAGAATTTTATTAAAGTGAAAATTAAATTAATTTACTCCTTCAATAGTTTTCATATACACTATTGTCAACAAAAACATAATGGATTGTGGTTATGACAAAAAAAAAGGTTTTCTTAAAAAAAATGATCTACTAGTTACTGAAAGATTTTAAAAAATCTGTCTGCTCCACAAATCAACCTTTGAATCAACCTTTTTGTTTTCGTTTCTAGTCTAGAAGGTATATTTTTTTTAGACATTTCAGATCATTAATTTTAAAAAGAAAATACAAATCATAGCCAGGAGGTAGAAGCCTTTATGGTATGGAAGTATGGAAGAGCCCTGGGGCCATTATAAAAAAAAAACAGAATTCTGACTTTGAAACTCAGAATTCTGAGAGTGAAAGTCAGAATTGTAAGTTTAAAAAAAAAAATTTTCTACAGGATTCTGAGATTCAAAGTCAGAATTATGAGATTCAAAGTCAGAATTCTGAGTTTTAAAGTCAGAATTCTGAGATTCAAAGTCAGAATTCTGAGATTAAAAGTCAGAATTCTGAGTTTCAAAGTCAGAATTCTGAGATTCAAAGTCAGAATTCTGAGATTCAAAGTCGATTTTTTTTTTAAACTTACAATTCTGACTTTGAATCTCAGAATTCTGACTTTAAAACTCAGAATTCTGACTTTGAATCTCAGAATTCTGACTTTGAATCTCAGAATCCTGTAGAAAATTATTTTTTTTTAAACTTACAATTCTGACTTTCAATCTCAGATTTCTGAGTTTCAAAGTCAGAATTCTGTTTTTTTTTTTTATGATGGCCCCGGGGCTCTTCCATACTTCCATATTTCTGGAGATCAGTACTTCAAGTAGTACAGATAAATTTAAGGTCCACGGATAGTCCTCCGGAAGGAAAAGTTTGGATGCCTAAATCACAGACACTTTTTGTGGCACAACCACTCATTGCGATTGATTGATTTCGTCCTGCAAAAAATAAATGCATAAAAAGTTTGGGAAATTTACATTTTCCAACAAATATTTAAAAAAATGAAAACTGTAATTTGATCTTAATAACACTATCACATATTAATGAGGTCTTAAAAAATAAGGCTCCAAAGGTGTCAATTTGGTATTTTTTTTTTTTTTTAATTGTGTTACGTGTTTTTCAATCAACATTTTGTTTAACCTCCTTGTGCTTAAAGTGGATGTAAACCTACTCTCATCATTTCAAAATTACTTCCATAGTGCTTATCTAAAGGGAAATACATGCCTCCCACATGTATCCTTACCTGTCAAATATCTCCCTTTTAGCTGTTTGGAGCCTTGCAATGCTCCGGATTCTGTGGGCAGGTCTGTTGTCCAGGGCTCAGTGGGTGGAGTTGTGATGTCAGTAGACACCCTGCCCACCTCTACACTCCCCTTGGCCAGGCATCGATATTTCTTACACTGAACCTCTGCTGGTCTCATGGATTATGCCATGATCACTAACATCCAGTCAAAACCCAGGAAAGTCACCACATGACTTCAGCATGCCCAATCATGCTGAGGTGTGGAGCAGCCAATCCTGAGAGAGCTGGAGAAGAAAGGAGGGGGGTGTGAAGTACACAGAATGCCTCTCTCACACTGGTGCATGAGATAAGTAAAACACCAGTCGCTCACAGCAAGGGGAAAGAAAGGGACATCTATTTCTCTGTGTGTCTGTTTTTATCTTACTGAAGAAAGATAAGAGAATTGCTCAGAGCTGGATAAACTCTTCGTGGCAAGACTAGGCATAGATGAAATGACATCCTCTGCTGTAACAGATATGAGTCTTAATTAAAAAAAAATATTTGGGTTTACACCCACTTTAAGGGTAAAACAAATCTTAAAGGGGTTGTTAACCTTCCATTTTTTTTCACCTTAATACATCCTATGCATTAAGGTGAAAAAACATCTGATAGTTACAGGCCCCCCAGCCCCTCGGTTTACTTTCCTGAGCCCTCGAAAGTCCCACGTTGAGAACATGCTGGCTTCTCGGCTCTTCTCGGCCCAGTCTTCTCAGCTGTTCATTGGATAGATTGATAGCAGTGCAGCCACTGGCTTGCGCTGCCGTCAATCAAATCCAAATGACGCGGCCGCCGGGGGGGCGAGACCGAGACATACACTCTGTGCCTATGGACGCAGAGTGTATAAGACGGGAGTGCGCCCGCAAGGTAACCCCCTTCGGGAGAGAGCTTCCAGAGGGGGTTAGCTATTGTGGGGAGGAGCCGAGAGAGCCGCCGTGGGACCCCAGAAAAGGAGGATGGGGGCCACTCTGTGCAAAACGAACTGTACAGTGGAGGTAAGTATGACATGTTTGTTATTTTTAAAAAATAAAAAATGAACCTTTACAAACCCTTTAATGCTTAAGTTCGATTTTGCAACTTTGACATGTGTTAGTAAAAATGTTTATATCATATCAACTACGTTGTGTATCCAGGTGGACGTACCTTGGTTTTTTTTGTTTTTTTTTAGGATAGATTGGGCTTTCTTTTGGTGGTAAATGGTAATGGATATCTCCTGATTATTTTTTTTATTATTATTATTATAATCAAGGAAAACTGGGCCAAAATAGTAAAAAAAAAATCTTTTTTTTGCTGCGGGGGGGGGGGGGGGACCCCAGAAGAGGAGGATTGGAGCTGCTCTGTGCAAAACCCTTACACAGAGCAGGTAAGTATTAGAAGTTGGTTATTTAAAAACAAAAAAGAAAAAAACTAACCTTTACAATCACTTTAAGATGAACAGCACCTAAATTGCACCTTACTGTGTGTAACATGTAAAATAATGCCTAATAAGACACCACATTTTACTGCAATGCAACTGCAATTCTTTTTTTTCTTTTTTAATAACATTGGTTCTGTCTGGAATACTGACCTGATATTGTTAGAGTCTGGAGAGCACACACGGTCTCATTCCCCATACACTGCATTGTATCTGAAGGGGAACACCTGGTAGAGTCATTAGTCGCGCAGGATGGGCACGTCAATCCATTGCATTCGGAATCGCCATCTAAACTGTCATTTGGCACTAAGGTAAAAAACATAACATGGAGATACTGTATTTATCGGCGTATAACACGCACTTTTTTCCCCTTAAAATCAGGGGAAAATCGTGGGTGCGTGTTATACGCCGATCCCCTGCGATCCGGAGTTGTCAGATTTTCAAAATCGCCGACCGCGATTTGAAAATGGCGCCGCCGGCGCCGAAATACACAATGCCGGTCCTCGGCTCTTCTCGGCCACTTTCGTCTTCACTCGAGCGCCGCCCGAACCTAGCCGAGTGTACTCGGCTAGGTTCGGATAGCTCCGCTCGGGACTACGAGTGGAGCCGAAAGTAAACGAGAGCCGCCGAGAAGAGCCGAGGACCGGCTCTGTGTATTTCGGCGCCGGCGGTGCCATTTTCAAATCGCGCTCGGCGATTTTGAAAGACAGGATGGCAGGGATCACAGGATGCAAGGCTGCATTGGGGAAGGCTGCATTGGGGAAGGCTGCACTGGGGAAGGCTGCACTGACAAGGCTGCACTGGGGAAGGCTGCACTGGGGAAGGCTGCACTGGGGAAGGCTGCACTGACAAGGCTGCACTGGGGAAGGCTGCACTGACAAGGCTGCACTGACAAGGCTGCACTGGGGCAAGGCTGCACAGAGAAGGCTGCAATGATGGGCATTTAAATGTAAGTTTTTTTTCCTTCAACTTCCCTCCTAAAAGTTTTTTTTTCCTTAAAATTCCCTCCTAAATTGGGGTGCGTGTTATACGCCGGTGCGTGTTATACGCCGATAAATACGGTAATTTCTATAAGATTAAAGAGCACCTATATTTTAATAATAAATATAGGATCACTACAGTTGGTCCTTCCAACAATGAAGATGTTAATAAAATGTTATGATGAAGGCCTACTTCAACCTTTAGTGCTTCCATGCTGTTTATCTGCTGACATGGGTGCTCTGGCCAGGAGGTTGGTTTGTGAGTGAGTATCATACACTTGGTGGGAAACTAATGAGGAGTTTTCTCTTGCACCTCTTTTTCAACACCCCTGGAAATGGTCACAGGGAGTCTGAAGACACAGAGTTGCATGACTACCAGAGTAGCAGGCAGTGGTGACTGTTGGGTATGTAGGCCAGATGACTGTGTGCTCCCAACCTCTTGCCTAGGCTGACAGCACTGAAATCCCAACCAGTGTTGTCAGTCTTACCTACAGGATGACAGAACTTCTCCTCTTACTATTCTTCTCTTTTTTTTCCTAGCAAAACAATGCTGCTGCCTTGAGTTTCAAGAACCTTCTAACACACAGTGTGTAGATAAATGGCTCTTGGGAGATGTAGTTCTGAAGGCGTGCCCATGTCAATAGAAACCAACCTCCCAGCAGCTGTCCATGCAATAATTTTATTAACATCTGGTGATGATGTCACAGGTACTAATAAAAGATGTTCATCAATACAAGAACAAGGTGAATGCTTGTATGCTGAGTAAGGAATGTTGACACGCATTACTTTCATTGTGTGTCTGCCGCTTCTGAGTGGTCTAAGACAGGGATCTCCAAACTTTCAAAACAAAGGGCCAGTTTATTGCCCTTCAAACTTTAGGGGGGCCAGACTGTAGCCAGTGGGAGTAGAATATGCTCTGGCATCGTTGGGAGTAAACAATGCCATAGGCTAGGTGGTAAGTGGGAGTAAAAATAAAATACACCATTGGTGGGTGGGATGGAAGGAATAGTGCCCCATAATTGGTGTCACTGGATGTAATAGTGTTTGACCACTGATGTCAGTGGGGGAATTAGTTCCCCATCTCTGGTGTCAGTGGGAGGAATAGTGTCCCATCATTGGTCTCAGTGGAAGGAATAGTGTCCCATCAATGGGGTCAGTGTACGGAATAGTGTCCTATCATTGGTGTCAGTGGAAAGAATAGTGTCCTATCATTGGTGTCAGTGGGAGGATTGGTATCCTATCATTGGTGTCAGTGGAAAGAATAGTATCCTATCATTGGTGTCAGTGGAAAGAATAGTATCCTATCATTGGTGTCTGTGGGAGGAATAGTGTCTTATCATTGATGTCAGTGGAAGGAATAGTGTCCTATCATTGGTGTCAGTGGAAGGAATAGTATCCTATCATTGGTGTCAGTGGAAGGAATAGTGTCCCACCAATGGGGTCAGTGTACGGAATAGTGTCCTATCATTGGTGTCAGTGGGACAAACCAAAAGTAGAAAAATAAAAAACTAAATAACCAAAAACACACCCTGAAGAGTAAACTACACAATAATTTATTGGCTATGATAAGCAAAATACAAGGATATTCACAACCACCCCTTAAAAGATAGATATGGTGGGTATACCCAAAACAATGGGACCCCACCAAACTATCTGACCCTCCCTGTAAACAATTTGATCCTACATGAATAAGTAGGGGAGCCCGCGGTTATAGAGCCCTCCCTTCCCCAATATATAGACACCTAAGACACCTGTAATACCCCCGGCTACCTTCGGGTGGAGGCTGAACTGTGAAATTCCTGAAGGAGCAGCGTGATTTTGCAAATGCAAAAATAATTCACGCTGTTTCCATAAACGAATATCTCAGTAGATAGCCAAAACCTGCAGTCAGTCAGTCAGTCAAAAGATTATGACGAAAAATGATGGACAAAAAAGTTACAAAAAAAGTATCAGGGCAAGGTATTAGTCCAAATGATGGATAATAATTGGAAAGTAGGAAGAGTCAATACTTCCTCAAATAGTGACCAGTCCCATTATTCTCATCCTGTATGTAAATTGTCCAATATTGTAAATTCACCACTGGATTGGAAGGATAAAGGCCATAGAGTTGGAACATCTAGATGTATGACATACAAAATGGCTATATACCAGGGTATCTGTAACATACATATGTATCCTCAAAGCTGAAAATGCTGTATAAAGATATTGTTTCAATGAACATCTGATTGCTGTATGTCCTCCAGGTGTTAATAGCAAATAGAGTATAAGACAATGACAGCCAGGGTTACTCACTCATAGTTGATCATGCGGATATGTCTCCAGTGCACAATGATGTAACATGATCGGTCAAGGAGCGGTCTTGGTGCATGTCTGTATGATGTGTACGTCCAAACGATGTTCCAATACATCCACATAAGGAGCAAGGCATAGGTGAATCTACACCTGAGATGTTAGACTGATCGGCGGGGTTTATATCCATTCCATGACACCTGCTGCTGGTTTAATCTATGGCGGCTCATCTGAGAAATGAATGTGTTTGATCGTTTCCAAGAATAGGTGATCAGGTAGCAGTTCAGTGCCCCAATATCCTCAAATAGGTATAAGCTGGGGGGGGGGGGTGCATGACGGAGGTGCTTTCCCAGCATAAGAAAGCTTACATGTTTCGTTCCTTTAATTCATGGAACTTCGTCAGAGCTTGGGGATTGGTCGGTCATCGTCTGTTTAAATAAGGGAGCCACAAACCACCCTCAAATCAGTGTAATTAAAAACAGGTGCTACCCACCCTTCAAGCAAATACAAAGTGATATACGTGAAAAAAGACCTTAAAAACATTCCTCCAATCTGGTGTGCCGCCCGTGTAACAAATTACATAGTATCAAGTATTGCCTGTATGTCCATAAAGGCTCAATGCTAACAAAGATGCTGAATGAACAGGAAATAGTAAATAAATAAATGTTAGGAAGAATGTTCACAAAAGTCTAGAAGATACAATGTTGCAGAAGGGATAAAAATACCTCATAGTTTTACTCATTTAGATGATAAGTGAGAGACACATTTCTTCATAAGGCTGTTGTTTCGTTATCCTATGGGTACAGATCTAAACATTATAATGCATGGGGAATTGGGGTGCAAATATTATATGAACACTTGTAACAAGTTCTCATTTGCAGGGCTGTCTTTAGGGCAGGGCAAAAGGGGCAGCTGCCCTGGGCCCTGTCATTGTTGTGGGGCCCAAAGCAACTGCCTCATACTTGCCAACTATCCCAGTTTAAATTCCCTTGTCCTTTGAAATGTTAGTCCTGTGCTGTGTCCAAATATCTCATTGTGAAGTGCTGGTACTAATGATGCCCAGCTCTGCCCTATTGTGTACAGATGACTCACCTGCAGACCCTGTGTTTACATGTAAATAAACAGCATTCATAAGTAAATAGCTGAGGCCGACGGCATTGACATGTAAATAAAGGCGGCATTGATATGTATATCATGCCTCCCTGCAGTAAGGAGATGATGTGCTGTAACCTCTAGCAACCAATCAGTGAGCAGTAATACTGTACTGTAATCTCTAGCGACCAATTAACAAGCAGAAATATTTTGCTGTAACCTCTAGCAACTAATCAGTGAGCTGTAATGTGTGCTGTAACCTCTAGCAACCAGTCAGTAAGCAGTAATGATATGCTGTAACCTCTGGCAACCAATCGCAATTGCTGCCTGATCTGATACAGTAAACTGATTTTAAGTCTTGCTGCTATTTATTGTATGTCTCAGAGCAGGTGGAGAGTGAAATTGCATGGGGGGGGGGGGCAAGAAAATATTTGCCCAGGGTCCAATCAATATTAAAGACAGCCCTGCTCATTTGGTCACTCTAGAGGCTGCATGATTTAGGTACATATACCTATGTGGTTTAATAGAGTCTAATTAGTCATTGTAGGTGTTTGTATATTCATAATTTATACATAGGTTTTTCCAAGAGCCGTTTTTCTGAAAAGACACTCCACTAGTGAAAATCTCCCATTCATTAGCCCCTCACTCTATTCTCCCAGTTGGTCGGTGAAGTAACTAATCCATTAGATTTGTGTGATAGATCTAATCCCCCATATATGTGCCGATCTCGTTTGAACTAAGCAAATTCTTGCCCAGTTGAAGATCGAGGTCGGGACATCCATCAGAACAGATTGCAGCAAAGGACTGGCTACACATGAAAGTATAGGTATGCACACAGAATATCCAAAAATCGTCACATGAATAGGCAGGTGCGTTTATATCCATCTGAATGACAATTACATATTTCAATATATAGAGTGTACATGTCCCCCCTATACTGTTCACAATCTTCCAGCCATTCCGATCCATAAAAACACAGGAACCTCTAGATATACAAGACATGGTCCTTTGCACACATGTATTTCACAGCGATACAATATATTTCGGACAAAGCCGTTGCTCATCAAAATATATGATGAGCTAGTTTCATTCTTAAGAGGGAAAAGGATTATACTTAATGCGTGTGTCATTCATTATTTAATTATAAGTTTTATCTTCCAACTGGAAATACAAAGTGAGAGGACAAGAAAATCAGGCAAATTCTACTCAGACCCATACGTGAGATCAAAGGAGAGGGGGGAGAAAAAAAGGTGTTATTGCGTAATGTAGTGGCACATAGTAAACCAGACCTTAGGCTCTTGTTATAGTTAAACATTAGTCCAGGTTTGTTATTAGATTGCTAATCTAAAGCAATATGTTGACAATGTAATCATAGCAAGAAGCATATCTTGCCACAGATAAGGGCATATTAGTACCCAAATCAATTCCACTGCATTTAGTGTCTAACCTTTAAGACATATTATACATACATAAACCGATCTCATTGAGATCGGTTATAGGGGATGTTTAGATGCTATGGGAATTGTGTATGTCTACATATTATTAAATAACTAACCATATATGATTAGATATCAGGATTTGGCCAACATTAGTACCGCTAAATTACCCTCTCCAGAAACCAAAGGAAAAAACCCAAGGAACCCCAGATCTATACACACAGTCACATTTTTTGGAAGTAACTGATGTATATAACCTCATAAAGGGGTGTATATAGTTGGAAAAGGTATCATCGTTTAGCCGATCGTTTGTCCACTGTTCCGGGTGTACATCCATTTAAACATACATACATTCCATAGATTCTATTATAGACTAATGTTAGTCAGTTCACTAAGAGCAGCGAGACACAGGTCCAAAAAATGAGCCTGCCACTATATCACTGTTCTATGAATGTTCAGGGGCAAATGGACAATCATGATCGATCTAAAACAGACCTTTAGCAGAAAAGAATACAACTAATAACAGTGATAGCGGGAAACTGTAGCTGTCACTGACAGATTCCTAGAGGAAACATTGTAAGGACATGTCTATGTTTAACCCCCTAGGGGTCATAGAGTTCAATAAAAAAAAATCCATTTAGCCTCCTTTTGCAATAAAATTTTGTCCCAGTCTCCCCTCCTATTAGACATCTCAAGTTTATGAATAATCATACATTTAAAGCCTGTTGGTTTAGCTCCATGATGATCTCTAAAATGGATTGCTACTGGTGATTTGTCATCTTTAGTAAATATGCTTGAGATATGTTCACCCAGCCTTTTTCTAAACTCTCTTATTGTTTTTCCTACATATATCCTCCCGCAGGGACAGATGATTTGATAGACGACATGCGTTGTGGAACAATTCACAAATGGTTTTATCTTAAATTCTTGTTTTCCAGTGGAATCCCTAAATGTATTGGTTTTCATGACATATTTGCATATTGAACAATGTCCACATGCATGCATGCCTTCCATTTGTGGAATGGAAAATAAACTGGATTGGCTTTTAGTTCTTTTCTGAATATATTCACTGTGTACCAACCCATCACCTATTGTAGGTGCTCGTTTTGCTATCAAATTAGGTCTGGGCCCCAAAATGTGTTTGAGTCTATTATCAAGCATGAGCAAATGCCAATGTCTGCCTAATAGATTTTTCAAGTAGTTCCAATGAGTACCATATGTCATCACTAGTCCTATTCTCTCTTGGGGGACTCTGTTTTTTCTTTCTTCCTCCTGATCTAGGCCCAAAATAACTTCCCTACGCTTCTTATGCGCTTTTAATTTAGCTTGTTTGATAATAGAGTTTGGGTATCCCCTCTTTCTGAATCTAAGGGTTAAATCTCTACTTTATATTACAACATCTCTAAACTTGGATGTGTTCCTTGTCAACCTTATAGGTGAGCCATATTAACATATATATATCTACTAACACAGACCAAAGTATACAAAAACAAAATTTGCACAAAAAAAGGGGGGGGTGTGCAGGGCGGCACACCAGATATTAGAGGGGTTCACATATACTCCCTTCCCCGATATAGATTTCTTATATCTGGTGTGCCGCCCTCCACCCCCCCTTTTTATCGTGCAAATTTTGTTTTTGTATACTTTGGTCTGTGTTAGTAGCTATATATGTTAATATGGCTTTTCAAATTGATACAGTAATGGAAGAAGAGATTAGAGCATTATTTAGTAAAGATGAAAAAAATGTTCCTAAACGCCAAAATGAATTTAGAGAATGACTTAGGAAACATAGTAATTTGACTATTAAACACTTAAAGAGAAAATTGAATATTATAGCATTAGAAGCATATCCAGAGGCACAAATAATACCATGAGGATTAAGGGAACGTATCATACCTGCTGAGCATCTGCATAATGATCGATTTCTTAAAATATGGATTGATGAATCCGTCAAACATGGATTACATATGATAGAACTGATTATTCAGGAAGAGAAAACACAGCTACAGGAACTTGAGATTCAGTTGCAAGATAGTATCAAGCATCTGGACAAATACCAGGATATTGAGGAATTTGAGAAATTTAATGATAGATTAAAAAAAGGAAGTTGAGGAATTTCAAAAAGAGCAAAAAATAGGTAAACAGAAAAAATTCCAGAGAGACACAGCTGACTTTGAAACAGGGAATATATTAGACCTGGATAAAAAGAGAGGAAGAAGTAGGTCCCGTAATAGATCTAGCAAACAGACTGGTAGGAACAATAGCCAAGAGGAAGGAAAAACAGTCACTTTTTTAGAGAAAACTTTAAAAACAAAGGAAAGTATACTCAGGGGGACAAGCATAGAAGGAAAATACGTAGGAGAAAAAGAAACAGAACCATCATCAACAATGCACAGTCAGAAATCATCTAAGACCGGGAACTCTATTTCCCAGGAGAACAGGATGACAACAAGATTCCAGAGAAGTCAAACCTAAATGTTATTAACCTTACAGAACATGTGCTTAATTCTGACCATCTGTCTGTGTTAAGCAAAGGGTTGGGTTTTTCCCCATGTAACAAAGGCATTTCCTTTGAAATATATGAGGATTTATGCTTTTTTCTTAGATGGGTCAATTTTAAGCTCATGTTCTTTGGAAAGGAAAAACAAATTCAAAAAGAAAACCCAGATAAAACCATCCTGGAGATTGAGGAATCCCACTTAGTAGATTATTTTGAAGGGAATATGTGGTTTGACTCTGAGATGCTGGATCCCCCACCTTCATCAGGTTTAGCTAACAAGTCACAGGGGTTTCCCAGTTTCACTAACAATAAATACTTGCAAATGTTTTTGGAAGCAACTACAGATGATATACGAACTATTAAATGGGATAAGATAGAACCGACCACTGACAATCTCTCACCTAATGAAAGGAAGGCCCTTCAAGAGTTAAAAACTTTGCCTAATTGTATTATAAAACCTAGTGATAAGGGTGGAAATATAGTTTTGTGGCCTAAAAGTGACTACCTGGAGGAAGTTCATAGGCAACTGAATGATAACAGTTGCTATGAGAGATGGCCAGACAACCCCTTCCCAGCATTGGTGGACGAAATTAACTATCGTTTGACCAATGCTCACGAAGTTGGGTTACTAGGCCAGAAGGAGTTTCTATTCCTGAAAATCACTCAATTTAACATATCAACTTTCTATGTCACACCAAAAGTTCACAAACACCTAAAAAAGCTCCCTGGGAGACCGATTGTGTCGGGGATGGGGGGCCCCCTTGAAAAAGTGGGCAAATACATTGACCAAAGAATCAAACATCTAGTAAGGGAACTGCCATCTTTTGTACAAGACTCTGCAGATATATTGCGAAAACTAAATAATATGGAGATTTCTGAAGACTGTATACTGGCAGGTATAGACGTGAAGTCCCTTTGTTCATCGATTCCCCATTCGGTGGGGATACATGCAGTATCCCAGTGGTTGGACACCAGACACCCACTGGCAGGTCCACATAATGAATTACTAATTGAACTATTGGAACTGGTTTTAAACAACAACTATTTTATCTTCGGTGGTAAATTATTCCGTGCAAATATGGGGAGTAGCCATGGGGGCATCCTGTGCTCCGTCCTACGCATGCTTACATTTAGGCTGGTGGGAGAAAGAAGAGGTCTATCAACATCCGGCCTTCCTTAGCCATGTCGCCCTCTGGGTACGATTCATTGATGATGTCCTGGTGGCTTGGAGGGGTACTGTGTCGCAATTCGAGTCATTTATTAGGGAACTCAACAATAATACCAGAAATATCTTTGTCACCTATAAGGTTGACAAGGAACAAATCGAGTTCCTGGATCTGTTAATTCGCAAAGAAAATGGTAGGATCGTGACCAGTACTTTTAGAAAACCCACAGAGGGGAATACCCTCCTCCATGCCACCAGCCATCATCCTTGGCCCCTTATTAGGGGGATCCCAGTAGGCCAGTTCCTGCGGAAACGCAGGAACTGTTCCAACTTTAGAGATTTTGTAATGGAAAGAAGGGATTTAACCCTTAGATTCGGAAAGAGGGGATACCCAAACTCTGTTATCAAACAAGCTAAATTAAAAGCGCAAAAGAAGCGTAGGGAAGTTATTTTGGGCCTAGAACAGGAGGAAGAAAGAAAAAAACAGAGTCCCCCAAGAGAGAATAGGACTAATGATGACATATGGTACCCATTGGAACTAC
This sequence comes from Aquarana catesbeiana, assembly GCF_042186555.1. Taxonomy (NCBI): domain Eukaryota; kingdom Metazoa; phylum Chordata; class Amphibia; order Anura; family Ranidae; genus Aquarana; species Aquarana catesbeiana. The sequence continues at coordinate 21,350,317 of NC_133333.1, forward strand.
TTGAAAAATCTATTAGGCAGACATTGGCATTTGCTTATGCTTGATAATAGACTCAATGACATTTTGGGGCTCAGACCTAATTTGATAGCAAAACGAGCACCTACAATAGGTGATGGGTTGGTACACAGTAAATATATTCAGAAAAGAACTAAAAGCCAATCCAGTTTATTTTCCATTCCACAAATGGAAGGCATGCATGCATGCGGACACTGTTCAATATGCAAATATGTCATGAAAACAAATACATTTAGGGATTCCACTGGAAAACAAGAATTTAAGATAAAACCATTTGTGAATTGTTCCACAACGCATGTCGTCTATCAAATCATCTGTCCCTGCGGGAGGATATATGTAGGAAAAACAATAAGAGAGTTTAGATAAAGGCTGAGTGAACATATCTCAAGCATATTTACTAAAGATGACAAATCACCAGTAGCAATCTATTTTGGAGATCATCATGGAGCTAAACCAACAGGCTTTAAATGTATGATTATTCATAAACTTGAGATGTCTAATAGGAGAGGAGACTGGGACAAAATGTTATTGCAAAAGGAGGCTAAATTTATTTTTTTATTGAACTCTATGACCCCTAGGGGGTTAAACATAGACATGTCCTTACAATGCTTCCTCTAGGAATCTGTCAGTGACAGCTACAGTTTCCCGCTATCACTGTTATTAGTTGTATTCTTTTCTGCTAAAGGTCTGTTTTAGATCGATCATGATTGTCCATTTGCCCCTGAACATTCATAGAACAGTTTTATAGTGGCAGGCTCATTTTTTGGACCTGCCTCTCACTGCTCTTAGTGAACTGACTAACCTTAGTCTCTAATAGAAACTATGGAATGCATGTATGTTTAAATGGATGTACAACCGGGACAGTGGACAAACGATCGGCTAAACGATGATACCTTTTCCAACTATATACACCCCTTTATGAGGTTATATACATCAGTTACTTCCAAAAAATGTGACTGTGCGTATAGATCTGGGGTTCCATGGGGTTTTTCCTTTGGTTTCTGGGGGGGGGGCTATTTACTTATGAATGCCGTTTATTTACATGTAAACACAGGGTCTGCAGGTGAGTTATCTGTACACAATAGGGCAGAGCTGGGCATCATTAGTACCAGCACTTCACAATGAGATATTGGGACACAGCACAGGACTAAAACTTCAAAGGACAAGGGAATTTAAACTGGGATAGTTGGCAAGTATGAGGCAGTTGCTTTGGGCCCCACAACAATGACAGGGCCCAGGGCAGCTGCCCCTTTTGCCCTGCCTTAAAGACGGCCCTGCAAATGAGAACATGTGGCAAGTGTTAATATAATATTTGCACCCCAATTCCCCATGCATTATAATGTTTAGACCTATACCCATAGGATAACGAAACAACAGCCTTATGAAGAAATGTGTCTCTCACTTATCATCTAAATGAGTAAAACTATGAGGTATTTTTATCCCTTCTGCAACATTGTATCTTCTAGACTTTTGTGAACATTCTTCCTAACATTTATTTATTTACTGTTTCCTGTTCATTCATGATCTTTGCTAGCATTGAGCCTTTATGGACATACAGGCAATACTTGATACTATGTAATTTGTTACACGAGCGGCACACCAGAATGGAGGAATCTTTTTTAAGGTCTTTTTTTCACGTATATCACTTTGTATTTGCTTGAAGGGTGGGTAGCACCTGTTTTTAATCACACTGATTTGAGGGTGGTTTGTGGCTCCCTTATTTAAACAGAGGATGGCCGACCAATCCCCAAGCTCTGACGAAGTTCCATGAATTAAAGGAACGAAACATGTAAGCTTTCTTATGCTGGGAAAGCACCTCCGTCATGCACCCCCCCTCCCCCAGCTTATACCTATTTGAGGATATTGGGGTACTGAACTGCTACCTGATCACCTATACTTGGAAACGATCAAACACATTCATATCTCAGATGAGCCGCCATGGATTAAACGAGCAGCAGGTGTCATGGAATGGATATAAACCCTGCTGATCAGTCTAACATCTCAGGTGTAGATTCACCTATGCCTTGCTCCTTATGTGGATGTATTGGAACATCGTTTGGACGTACACATCATACAGACATGCACCAAGACCGCTCCTTGACCGATCATGTTACATCATTGTGCACTGGAGACATATCCGCATGATCAACTATGAGTGAGTAACCCTGGCTGTCATTGTCTTATACTCTAATTGCTATTAACACCTGGAGGACATACAGCAATCAGATGTTCATTGAAACAATATCTTTATACAGCATTTTCAGCTTTGAGGATACATATGCATGTTACAGATACCCTGGTATATAGCCATTTTGTATGTCATACATCTAGATGTTCCAACTCTATGGCATTTATCCTTCCAATCCAGTGGTGAATTTACAATATTGGACAATTTACATACAGGATCAGAATAATGGGACTGATTCCTATTTTAGGAAGTATTGACTTTTCCTACTTTCCAATTATTATCCATCATTTTGACTAATACCTTATCCTGATACAGTTTTTTGTAACTTTTTTTTGTCCATCACTTTTCATCATCATTTTTTGACTGACTGACTGCAGGTTTTGGCTAGCCACTGAGATATTCGTTTATGGAAACAGCGTGAATTATTTTTGCATTTGCAAAATCACGCTGCTCCTTCAGGAATTTCACAGTTCAGCCTCCACCCGAAGGTAGCCGGGGGTATTACAGGTGTCTTAGGGGGTGCTATATATTGGGGAAGGGAGGGCTCTATAACCGCGGGCTCCCCTACTTATTCATGTAGGATCAAATTGTTTACAGGGAGGGTCAGATAGTTTGGTGGGGTCCCATTGTTTTGGGTATACCCACCATATCTATCTTTTAAGGGGTGGTTGTGAATATCCTTGTATTTTGCTTATCATAGCCAATAAATTATTGTGTAGTTTACTCTTCAGGGTGTGTTTTTTATTTTTCTACTTTAGGTTTATATAATGTATTGATTACACCCCCCGATATTTATTCGGTGAGTGCTACCTTGAGTGTACTTAGGCGGGACTCCCATTTTCCATTTTTGTCTCTCAGTGGGACAAAGAATGCCTTGTATCAGTGGAAGGAATAGTGCCCCGAAGGGCCAGATAAAGGCAAGCAAAGGGCCACATCTGGCCCCCAGGCCGCAATTTGGAGACCTCTGATCTAAGACTTTTAATTTGTAACTTTTTTAAAATACCAGTTTCAGTAATAAAATGAATTTTACAAACATCCATTTCTTTAATTCATTCCCCATGCAATTTAGTAAGAGATCACTAAATTATTTTTTTTAACAGTTTTTTGAGAATAAACCACAAATAGACACACAGTGGAACCTCGGATTGCGAATAATGCAGTTTACGAGCGTTTTGCAATACAAGCTATTTTAAAAAAAAAATCCTGACTCAATTTGTGAGTGTTGTCTCGCAAGACGAATAGGATTCAAGCTGCTGTGGTGTGCAGTACTGCATTTGGCCACAGATGCGGGGGCGCCGGTGACGCTCGGAGACACTAGGTTCCCTAGTGTCTCCGAGTGTCTCCAGTGCCCCCGCACCTCTGGCCACATGCGGTACTGCATACACTGACACCCCTGCACCTCTGGCCACATACAGTACTGCATACACCGGCACCCCTGCACTTCTGGCCACATACAGTACTGCATACACCAGCAGTCACTGTGGAACAACGAGTTTTCATTGATTCCTATGGGGAAACTCGCTTTGATATACGAGTGCTTTGGATTGCAAGCATGCTTCTGGAATGGATTATGCTCATGATCCAAGGTACTACTGTACATTTAAAAGAAAAGGCCATAACATTAACCCCTTCACGCCTAAGGGTAAAACAAATCTAAATGCCTAAGCACAATTTTGCACATTTGACATGTGTTAGTAAAACTATACATATCATCACAACTGCGTAGTGTATCCAGGTGGATTATACCACATCCAGGCTTAAATGACAAATTTTGTCGAGCCTTGATGTTCCAATACCTAAAACAAATTAAACCTCATGTGGTGTTTTTGCAAGAGACACACTTGGATGGTGCTGACCTTGCGTCGATCCTGGATACAGCTTGCATTGCATGCAACATATTCCACCTACGCCAGAGGGGTGTCAATTTTAATCAGCGAAACGGTACCCTGTACCATACATCAAGTCATCTCTGATCCAGGTGGTCACTTTTTAATCATGATAGCTGATCTTAGCATGCATAAGATGGTCTTGGTAATCCTCTATATCCCTCCTCCCTTCCAGGTACAGGTATTATATGACCTTATTGGTAAGTTGGCTCCCTACATGCATCTCCCCCTTATTATAGCAGGGGATTTCAGGGCCATACTATCTGCCGCCCTGGACACTTCAAATACTTCTAGGGTGGCCTCCGCAGATCTTTCTGCCTGGGCGGCCATGGCCTCCCTGACAGAACTGTGGAGATGGAAAAACCCCACCACAAGAAGCTTCTCTCATTTATCTAAAACTCTTATGCCACGTACACACGGTCGGACTTTTCAGCTACAAAAGTCCGACAGCCCGTCCGACAGACTTTCGACAGACTTTTGGCGGACTTTCAACAGACTTTCTAACGACCGGACTTGCCTACACACGACCACACAAAAGTCCGACGGATTTGTACGTGATGACGTACACCGGACTAAAATAAGGAAGTTGATAGCCAGTAGCCAATAGCTGCCCTAGCGTCGGTTTTTGTCCGTCGGACTAGCATACAGACGAGCGGATTTCTGGGTCTGGCGGAGTTATGACGTAAAGATTTGAAGCATGTTCCAAATCTAAAGTCCGTCAGATTTGCAACTGGAAAAGCCCGCTGAAGGTCCGGTGAAGCCCACACACGATCGATTGTCCGCCGGATTTGGTCCGTCGGACAAGTCCGGTCAAAAAGTCAGACCGTGTGTATGCGGCATTAGGTCCTCTTCACGGATTGACCTGGCCTTCGCCAATGCACCAATGTTACAACTAGGGGGGGGTGCAAACTATCTGGTGGGTGGTCTCTCAGATCATGCTCCTCTTTCAGTTCATATTGGCATACCCTCGGTACTCGGGGGGGGGCATGGAGATTGAACCCGGGTTGGTTGGAGGTAGAGGCGGTGTTGTCCCAGGTGGCACCACATTTTTCTGGCTACTGGGATGACAACCTCACTTCAGCAGATTTAGCTGTTGTTTGGGACGCGTTTAAGGCATGCATGCGAGGGCAGTACATTTCGGCCCTTAAACAGGCACGTAGGGCCCACAATAACAAGGCGCAAGAACTACAAGACAAAGAAAGGTCTTGTGAACTTGCTCATGCAAACAACCAGTCAGATGTTACATACTGTATGCAGAATTATTGGAGGTGCTCCGCACTCTGGCGCTGCACTTCACTGAACTCACACATACCTTCTTGACAAAAAGGGCTGAGTTAATTTTTGAACAGGGGGATAAAAATGAAAAATTACCGGCTATTCTCGTGGCAGAACAGAGAATACAGACAAATATACCATGCATTAAAAATGCTCAAGGGGACGTTCTCACAGACCCAGCTGATATTATGGACACGGTTGTGGAATATTACAAAGCACTGTATGCTCCTATTCTGGCCTATGGTGACCGGGATTTGGAGACTTTACTATCGTCTCTGAACATTCCTGTCCTGTCTGAGATGGATAGGCATGGTTTGGAGGCTGAGATAACAGAGAAGGAGATAGAAAATGCCATCAGAGCCTTTCCCCCTCACAAATCCCCGGGCCCGGACAGCATGGTACAGGCTCCATCTGGCGGCTTTAGTACCCAGATTACGAGCCCTATTCCATCACTGCTTAAAACACAGATGCCTTCCGGACTCGCTGCTAGAAGCGCAGGTGATTCTTTTGCCTAAACTGGGCAAGGACCCCTTGTCCTGCTCCTCATACAGACCTATAGCACTCCTAAATTAGGATCTTAAAATTCTGACGAAGATACTGGCCACAAGACTCTCACAGGTTAACACTACCTTAGGGGAGATAGATCAGACAGGCTTCATATCGCAGAAATTCACAGACACTAACCTTCGTAGACTGTTCGCACACTTACAGATAGACCATACTAACCCCGGGACCAGGGTGGTAGTCTCCCTTGACATGGCAAAAGCCTTTGATTCCATGGACTGGAATTATATGTTAACAGTACTGCGACATATGGGGTTTGGGGACGTTTTTCTGACTTGGATTTCATTGCTGTACATTAAACCCCGGGCGGCTCTTAAGATGGGCGCGTTGGTTTATCCCCAGTTTGCGGTGGGTAGAGGTACGTGTCAGGGGTGCTCGCTCTCGCCATCTTTATTCGCTCTAGCGATAGAACCCCTGGCCATAGCTCTGCGGAAATCACCAGATGTAAAGGCACTAGAAGTTGGTGGGATTAGGGAATGTGTTGCACTTTACGCAGACGATATGCTCCTCTTTCTGTAAGACGCGGGAACATCATTAGAGGCAGTATTTGATATTTTAGGTAACTTTGCAAATTTTTCAGAACTACGAGTGAACTGGGAAAAGTCCAGTGTGATGGCTCTTCATGCGGGTGCCCAGGCGCTGGCGACAAGAAAGGTTCCCATTGCCTGGGTACCTGAATTTAGATACTTAGGCATAAGTATTTCTTCCAGAGTAGGGGATTTTATGTCTTTCAATTTACTTTTGGCCAAGGTAAAGCTGCAGCTGGATGCCTGGAGACATCTGCCACTGTCCCTGATTGGAAGGGTTAACCTTTTAAAAATGAAGATTCTGACGGTCTTTTTGTATTTTTTACGGAATTCTTCAATCTGGGTCCCCTGCTCATTTTTCAGGTGAGTGAACAGCTTATTTAGTTCCTTCTCATGATCCACAGCTCACTCTAGAATTAGTCTACGAACCTTACAAGAACCCTCGGGTCAGGGTGGACTAGCCTTACCAGATTTGTTCAAATACTTTATAGTGGGTCAAATGGTATTTGCTCTACGCTGGTTAATAAGAGGTGATGGGGGTGCAGCAACTGTGTTGAAGGCAGCCCTTACGGGATCTTATGAGAGCCTGTTCTATTTAGTATATAGGGGGCCCCAAGCCTCGGCATCTTTGACTGGCTCAATGCGCGTTACTATATGCGCATGGGACAGGGCTCAGGTGTTGATGAAATCTGTGGATGGAGGTTGGTCACAAGACCCCCCGTTGTGGTTTAACCCTAGACTACCCCACTTTAGCGCAATACCAGACCCAATAATATGGGCCAGAGTGGGCATTAAACAACTAAAACATATAATGGGGGGGAGAAAATGACTTACTTTTGACCAACTCTAGGATAGGCACAACCTGCCCAACTGGTATTTCTTCCAAAATATACAGTTGAGACATGCATTCCTAACTCAGTTCAGCTCAGATACACTGGAGCTGGGGTCGACCCCGTTGGAGCTCTTGCTGCTCAATAAAGCCTTTCAAAAACTGTTATCAGAAGTTTACAAGGAACTATTTGTGGAAAGACCAAGAACGCTTAGCAAATGCAAAGACACATGGAGTGCTCTGATAGCTGATTTTGGGAATGAGGACTGGGATGATATGTGGGATCACCCATTCCGGACTGGATAGGCTTATGCAATTTAAACTTCTACACAGGGTATACTATACCCCAGAGAGGATAGCCGGCATTTATGGCACTGGTATGGCAGAGTGCTGGTGCTGTACAAATGCCGATACGGGGGTTCTGGACGGGGTTACTCGCACCATCCAAAATCTGTTGTCTCTACCCATCCCTCTGACCAGGGCTTTTTTTCTCAAACAATAGGTGCTGGAACTCAACTACGACCCCCCCAAAACCCCTCCACCCACACACACCCTCCAAATCACATCAAATAGTGGGTGTGGTCGTATTTCACAAACAGTAGAAGGGTCTTAAAGGGGCATTATATATCAGGATTGCATTACACACAGAGTGCAGAGTTCATGGGGGTTACATACAGAGTGCAGAGCTGTCACTTGTAAACACAGAAACCAGACTTCTGTATTTACAAGTGATTGTGGTGAGCAGGCACCAAAGGGTCTGAGCCAGAGGTGGCGGACAAGAGGCCCACCAAGTTCCCCCTGAAAAAAAAGCCCTGAATCTGACGGTCTCGGTATGTTTGCTGGGCCTGATAGAAGAGGTGGCGCCTCGAAGGGCCCAAAGGACCATGATATCCCTTTCTCTGTTTTATGCGTGCAAGGCTATCTTGTTGTGCTGGCAAAAGCCTGAACCACCCACAATCTCATACTGGAAGGATTTGATTAATAAAGCATTACCCTTTTATAAAGCAACATACCTCAGTAGAGGCTGTATAAACAAGTTCGAGAAAGTGTGGCAATGCTTGCTTACTGCCAATGATACATTACTCTAGATCATACGGTGAGGAATGCTATAGTAGGGACCTACGTGACAGTTAGGTGAATTAGAGGATTAGTAGATGTTTAGTTATATGATGAGCCAGTGTATTCTATATGGCTTTGGTTTAACGATGCTTATTGATAGGGCTATGAGCAAACATTGTAATCCTGTATTGTTTTGAAACGTTGCTCAGGGACCGGGGGGGGGGGGGGGGGGAGGGGGAGTTGGGGGGGGGGGGATTTGCATATGTGTACTGTATGTGTGTAAAAAATGTTAATAAATATAAATTTTCAAAAAATATATATATATTTTGTCATATTTGGATACAAGAGAGGTCAAACAGGTCCTAAAGAAGCGTGAATTCCGAGAAACGTGTCAACATTCTTTCAGCATACCTGTAACATTCCATGTGGGGTGTCCAGGAGATGTTTGGTTGGTATTATTCACTTGTACATATGATATTATGAATATATAAGGATGATACCTCCTTCAGGATATTTAACCAGTTCCCGTCCAGCCTATTACAATATGACATGAAAACCAGATCACGCCCAGGAGGAGGCTGCGGGGCCTTTTACTAGGGGAAGAAATGGAATTCATTTGACATCAGGTACCCGGTACCTGCCAATCGGCTCCTGCTGTGTTTAACCACTTAAAGACCAGCCTCGTTTTGGAATTTAGGTGTTTACATGTTTAAAACAGGTTTTTTTTTGCTAGAAAATTACTTAGAACCCCCAAACATTATATATTGTTTTTTTTCTAACACCCTAGAGAATAAAATGGCGGTCATTGCAATAATTTTTTCACACCGTATTTGTGCAGTGGTTTTTTGGGAAAAAATTCACAATTTTTTTGAATAAAAAAATAAGACAACAGTAAAGTTAGCCCAATTTTTTTTATATTGTGAAAGATAATGTTACGCCGACTAAATTGATACCCAACATGTCACGCTTCAAAATTGCGCCCGCTCGTGGAATGGGGTCAAACTTTTACCCTCAAAAATCTCCATAGGCGAAGTTTAAAAAATTATACATGTTGCATGTTTTGCGTTAGAGGAGGTCTAGGGCTAGAATTATTGCTCTCGCTCTAACGATCGCGGTGATACCTCACATGTGTCGCTTCTGCGCATGAGCTCGTCGGGACAGGGCGTTTTTAAAAAAAATATATTTTTATTATTTATTTTACATGATTTTATTTATTTTTACACTGTTTTAAAAAAAAATAAATTGTGTCACTTTTATTCCTATTACAAGGAATGTAAACATCCCTTGTAATAGAAAAAAGCATGACAGGACCTCTTAAATATGAGATCCGGGGTCAAAAAGACCGAACATCTCATATTTACACTAAAATGCAATTTAAAAAAAGAAAAAAAAGTCATTTAAAAAAATGACATTGAAAAAAAATGTGCCTTTAAGACGTATGGGCGGAAGTGACGTTTTGACGTCGCTTCCGACCTGCAGTGTCATGGAGACGAGTGGGCGCCATCTTCCCCTCACTCATCTCCATGCACAGCTAGGCAGCAGACGCGATCGCCTCCGCCGCTGCCGACGGCTCCTGTAAGCGCCGGAGGGCACCGGATAGTGGCAGGAGGGGGGGGCTCTCTCCCGCCACCGATAAAAGTAATCTTGCGGCGAATCCGCCGCAGAGACCACTTTTATCTTGTAGCTGACCGCCGGACAAAAATGGGGATACCGGGGTTATGGCAGCTAGTTGCTGCCATAACAACGATATCCGTCCCCAATAAAGGGATGTACATCGGCGTGCGGCGGTCGGCAAGTGGTTAATCACAGCACAAACGAGCCGCCGGTGGCACTCATTCGCGCCCCCTATCTGGAAGTAGATCACGTATGTATGTATATATATATATATATATATATATATATATATATATATATATATATATATATATATATATATATATATATATATATATATATATATATATATATATATATATATATATATATATATATATATATATATATATTAGGGCTGTTACTGATTAAAATTTTCGTGTTCGATTAATTTCGATTTTTTTTTTTTTTAATCGATTAATCGACTAATTTTGATTAATTATAACACACACACAGATCCAACTACTTTTAGCTGATTTAGCACCATTGTTATGGCAACAGCCAAAGCCGGACATAGCGGGGCATGACTAGGACATCACACGTCATAATCTCAGCCAAACCGTGCCCATAATTGCAGCCTCACCGTGCCCATAATTGCAGCCTCACCGTGCCCATAATGCAGCCTCACTGTGCCCATAATGCAGCCTCTACGGGCCCATAATTGCAGCCTCACCGGGCCCATAATTGCAGCCTCACCGGGCCCATAATTGCAGGCTCACCGGGCCCATAATTGCAGCCTCACCGTGCCCATAATTGCAGCCTCACCGTGCCCATAATTGCAGCCTCACCGTGCCCACAATTGCAGCCTCACCGTGCCCACAATTGCAGCCTCACCGTGCCCACAATTGCAGCCTCACCGTGCCCATAATTGCAGCCTCACCGTGCCCATAATGCAGTCTCACCGTGCCCATAATGCAGCCTCACCGGGCCCATAATGCAGCCTCACCGTGCCCATAATGCAGCCTCACCATGCCCACAATCCAGTCTCACCGTGCCCATAATCGCAGCCTCACTGTGGTCAGTGCCTGTGCCTGGATTACACAGTCTGCGGGCATCTCCCGCTGTGTGTCTCGGAGCCGAGTGTGAAAACTTTGGCGGCGCTGTGAGAAAAGTCTCGCCCTCCTCCTAGATCAGCTTGTGTGATAGACAGAACACTGGGTCTATGACACAATCTGATCTAGGAGGAGGGCGGGACTTTTCTCACAGCACGGCCAAAGTTTTCACACTCAGCTCGGAGACTCCCAGCGGGAGATGCCCGCAGACTGTGTATAACATATAGTGGAGGAGGAGGAGGGAGCGTAGCACTTCGCTGCAGCCACAGCTTGACCCAAAGCGGCCCCAGGGCAGGCAACCTACCGATCAAAAAAATTAACAATTAATCGAGGAATTAATCATTAATTTCTGCAGCCCTAATATATATATATATATATATATATATATATATATATATATATATATATATATATATATATATATATATAATGAGCAATGTACTGTTATTTAAGCCAAGGGCTCCCTCTAGTGTTCATCTCATTTAATGTGAACAGGACTTTGTTGTTTCATACAAGAACGTGCTACAAAGTATATGCAGGAAGTGACTCACAGGTTGGAAGGAGCAAAAGACTCAATTACCCACAGTGCCTCACTACCTACCCACAGGGCTAAATGACAGAATTGCCTGGTGGGTAGGGATATAAAAAGGGCAGGCGTGACACGTGTCGCCCTCTTCTTCCCGGGACGTGAGACCTGCCTGCAGGAACCTGTGGGTGTGTTCAGAAGAGTCTCGGCCTGCTCGGCGTGGAGCAGATTAAAAGCCTCAGGAGAGGTTTGGGACACAGAGTACTGGATCGGAGTGTGTTCGGATCGGAGGATCCAGGATACCCAGCGGAGTTCAGCGAGATGGTTCCCGGTCATCTGATGGAGCAGTGCGGCTTGTCGGTGCTAATTTGGAGCAGGACTGAGATTACGGAAGCGGAGCAGTACAACTGTCCAGGCCTGGTGTGGTGAGAGGGCGGTTGCCCAAGATTTATATAATGCTTTGCTACGGTACAGACTAATTCAGAGTGTTGCTGAGATCTGTAGTTCTATGGAGCGGTCTCACTTAAATAGACTGAGTTGAACCAGGCCTTAAAGTTTGTATTTCGCATAACACTGAGTGACGTTCCCGCTGCACTCTTTATAAAAGAAGAAGTTTGCAAGTGTTTTACATAACCAAGTTTACAGTTGTCTACCACCTTATATTACTTTGCCATTTGTTCGCTTACTGGATTATAAATACTGCAGTTTAATGAGCTAGCTGAAGAAAGAAGACAAGAGACTTTACCATTCACGATAAGCTCTTTTTGTTCTGCTGCACACTCTAATGCCCTGTACACACGGTCGGACTTTCCGACGGAATATGTGCGATCAGAGCTTGTTGTTGGAAAATCCGACCGTGTGTGGGCTCCATCGGACTTTTTCCATCAGAATTTCCGACACACAAAGTTTGAGAGCAGGCTATAAAATTTTCCGACAACAAAATCCGTTCGCGTAAATTCCGACCGTGTGTGGACAATTCTGACGCACAAAGTGCCACGTATGCTCAGAATAAATTGAGAGAGGAAAGCTATTGGCTACTGCCCCGTCTATAGTCCCGACGTACGTGTTTTACGTCACCGCGTTCAGAACGATCGGATTTTCCGACAACTTTGTGCGACCGTGTGTATGCAAGACAAGTTTGAGCCAACATCCGTTTGAAAAAAACGATGGATTTTGTTGTCGGAATGTCCGATCAATGTCCGACCGTGTGTACAGGGCATAAGTGTGCTATAGTGTGCTATTCTGATTCTATTGTCAGTGTAGAATATCAGTTTAGTGTGAATCTAGGAATAGTTCAGTGTGAGCGTGGTGCGACCATTCATTATTACTTTAGTGTCAGTTTAATTTGTCAGGGCAGGTTTCCTGCAGTATATTTCAGTGCGTTACTGCGTGTTTAATGCAGTATATATCCGTGCATTACTGCCCATGACTGCTGCCGATGGAGCTCTGGGTGGTTCAGTAAAGCAGGTCCACTTGAACACCGACACAGACCCAACAGGATGCTACATCTTAGAATTCCCCAGGGTTCCCCAGGAATTGTCAGAAGGACACGTTAAGGTCTGGGTCGCTAGCAGACAGGAATGGTCAGAAGGACACGCCAAGGTCGGTACACGGAAGTCAGAGATAAACATACAGCAGATGGCCGCAGTAATAGGAACACATCCGACCACAACAAAAATGGTCGCTAAGACATTTCCGGAAACTCATTATAAATGACATCCCTCTCTGGCCAATCCGGTTCCCCAGATGAAGTCACGAGCGGTGACGTTAACGCGTAGGGCATGGCAGAGAGCAAGACGTAACCGGAAGTCAGTAAGGAGGCGCTTCGGACGCCGCTCCAGATTTTCTCATGCTTATATGCTGTTTTTAAGATGTTTTAATGTAAGAGACCACCCTTATTCTTTAATAAATATTATTTTGGTCAATATACTACACCATTGGAGGCTTCTCTCTCTTCCCTCATTTCCCTATCCCACCGGATTGGTGGAGCCCAAGGTGGGCAACCCCTCCTTCCCTCCTCTCTCCTCCTCTCTATTTGTATAGGCATGTGTACGCCGGGATGATTATCCAACCACTAGAGGCACATCACCTGGATTACTAAATGTACTGCACCACACAGGACCCTCTAAAGCAGACATCTGATGCCTATATTCGCTTTTATAAGGTGAGAGGTTAGAGAGCCCGGATTCACCGGACCCCCCATTAAAAGATTATCTGTATTGTCCCACATACTGGATCCCAGCTACAGTCACTTATTTTTACTTTTATTTAAGAAGAGAATATTATGAACTTTTCACCTATGAAGAGCATCTGTGCCATTAGCACATTTGGACTATTCTGTTGACTATTGTGTGTGTCTATTCACTGGTATGTTTACTCACAGTTGATGTTCATGTTTATAGTCACTTTAGCTGCACTGTTTATAGGTCACAATACCGTCACCTATTCATGTGATAGATTTGAAGCGCGAAGTCCCTTTACCATCTTTATACAGCAGGACGCGACACCAGAAGCCTAATCACAACTTTGTTTAGCAAGGCTGCCTTGCTGTGCATGAGGTTAAATAGTGTTTCCTGTTGAGAGGCTGGGGTGGAGCCATGCTGAGAGCTCATACCTAAATGTCCAGGTGTGGGGGCACGCTCTCTAAAAGCTGAGACACAGACCTGAGAGGTAAGCAGATAGTCAGAGCATAAAACATTACTGCAGATTCATGACAAATGGTTTCCAAGACATCAATGGTTGCACCCTTCTCCTGTGATGTGATCACTGTACGAAAAAAACCTTTAGGCATTATTTAACCACTTGTCGACCGCTGCACACCGATATACATCGGCACAATGGCAGCGGTGGGCAAATGGGTGTACCTGTACGTCCCCCTTAAGAGGCGGGGATAGCAGGCGCACGCGCGCCGCCGGAGGCTGAATTGAAGCCCATCCCCCCCACAGTTAGAATCACTCCCTAAGACACACTTAACCCCTTCATCACCCCCTAGTGGTCAACCTCTTCACTGCCAGTGTCATTTACACTGTAATCAGTGCATTTTTATAGCACTGATCGCTGTATAAATGACAAAGGTCCCAAAATAGTGTCAAAAGTGTCCGATGTGTCCGCCATAATGTCGCAGTCCCGATAAAAATTGCAGATCACCGCCATTACTAATAAAAATAAAATAATAATATAAAATGCTATAAAACTATCCCCTGTTTTGTAGACGCTATAACTTTTGCGCAAACCAATCAATATGTGCTTATTGCAATTTTTTTTACCAAAAATATGTATACATATTAATAAGGAATACATAGCGGCCTAAACTGAGGAAAAAAATAGTTTTTTTTATATATTTTTGGAGGATATTTATTATAGCAAAAAGTAAAAAAGATCTCTACCCCTTTCTTCCTTTTCTAAATGGCATCCTCTCTTGGGGCCGACATCTTTTTTCTTCTCTTTCTACTTTGACCTCTTGAGCTATATACACTAATTAAGTGTTCTTGCTTAGCAAGACCACTTACTGTTATCTCACATATATATTATTATTCTTATTATAGCCAAATTTACCACCCTAACTCCTCCCACAGCTTTTACACTACATAGACAGTAATATACCGAAACGTGCGGATTGTTCCCGATTGGTGTGCTATTACTTTGTGGAACGTTTCACAGAATGGTGCATGAAATATTTTTTTTTTGCGGCAAAATTGGTCTGATAGGAATGAATGGAGAAATGTTCAAAACTAGAGTGGGAGGTGACAAAGCTGACAACCCCATGATCAGCTAAAACATTATGAACACCCCGTGAAGAAAAAATCATTTTTGAAAAAAAAAAGAATCAATTTAAAAAAAAAATGTTCAGCTCTTTCAGCTAATGATGGGACTTCTTCAACTTTTTTACTACTATTTATACTTTTTAAAATAGTAAGCTTTTTAACACTTTTCACAGTTACTCCAGCCGCCACGCCAACCACACAACAGTTACTCAAGCCACTCCACCACGTTACTCCACCGACTCCAATTGTAGACTACTGTAGGTGGAGGCAAGAACACTTCACACAATTTCCCCAGAAATTGTAGCTTTTCTAGTTTAGAGTATTTCTAAATGAAGTTATTGGAATAATGATCGGCTGATCATCACATCATACCTCATCTAAGATTGGATACTACATATGGTTCTCACGTTGAGTCAGAAGACTAGACTCCAGCTAAAGTTTGAGTGACAACCGTTACAGAAAGCTCTAACGTTATAACTTGTTATACTTACAGTTGAATTTACTATGCTCAAGTACATGTGCAAATGTTATTTGAACATATAATAAAAAAAATTATATTGGGAAAAAAAAAAAAAAACGCAGCTCAACCGCCCGTTTTTACCGCACATGCCAACCACAAAACCAAGCCGTAGAAGTAGATGCTGTGGTTACAAATGCAGCTGAAGGGATTTCAGACGAGACTCAAACCCTTCCCTACTCTGCTTTGCACATTAGATTTCCAACACAAACTGAGACAGTTGTCAATTTGAAGACCACAAAAAAAAAATTGTATTACATTTTTATTGGTAACATAAAATGTTGTATGAAAATAGTGAAAAAAAGAAGAACGAAAGAAAGAAAACAACAGTTCACAAACACCGAAATTTTATGAAAAGTGAAAATTCAATGAATTTACTACCTCCAATAGTTTTCATGTCTACTGTGATAAACAAAAACATTATAGATTGTTATGACAAAAAAAAAAAAAAGTTTTCTTGAAAATAATGATCTACTAGAACTGAAAGATTAAAGAAATCTGTGCGCCCCACAAATCAACCTTTTTGTTTTAGATTCTAGTCTAAAGGATATATATTGTTTTTTTTTTTTCGATATTTCAGATCAATAACTTTAAAAAGAAAATACATATCATAGCCGGGAGGTAAAAGCCTTTCTATTTTCTAGTTCTTCTACTGCTACAGATAACGTAATTGTATGATTTTTCATCTGCGGAGCTAAAGGATCGACTGCCTAAATCGCAGACACTTTTTGTGGCACAACCACGCACCGCTGTATATTTCGTTTTTTGTCCTGCAAAAAAAAGAAATGCGTAAAAAGTTTGGCAAATTTACGTTTTTCCAACAAATATTTAAAAAACATTAAAATCGTAATGGCAATTTGATCTTAACCACTTAAAGATCACCCCAGCTGTTTAAATACCACCAAAAGAAAGCGGTATTGGTGGGAAAAAATGACATACATTTTATTTGGGTACAGTGTCACACGACTGCGCAATTGTCAGTTAAACGCTTCAGCCCCGGAAGATTTGGCTGCTGAATGACTGGACCATTTTTTGTGATTCGGCATTGCGCCGCTTTAACTGACAATTGCATGGTCGTGCGACGCTTCACCCAAACAAAATTGACGTCTTGTTTTTTTCCCACAAAAAGAGATTTCTTTTGGTGGTATTTGATCATCTGTGCGGTTTTTATTTTTTGTGATATAAACCAAAAAAAAACGACAATTTTGAAAAAAACATAATATTTTGTACTTTTTGCTATAATAAATATCCCCATTTTTTTTTTAAAAAAGCTAATTTTTTCTCAGTTTAGACCGATATGTATTCTTCTACATATTTTTGGTAAAAAAAAAAATCGCAATAAGCGTATATTGATTGGTTTGCGCAAAAGTTATAGCATCTACAAAACAGGGGATAGATTTATAGCATTTTTATTATTTTTTTTTTTTTTTTTACTAGTAATGGGGGCGATCTGCGATTTTTATCGGGACTGCAACATTATGGCGGACACATCGGACACTTTTGACACATTTTTGGGACCATTGACATTTATACAGTGATCAGTGCTATAAAAATGCACTGATTACTGTAAAAATGTCACTGTCAGGGAAGGGGTTAACACTAGGGGGGGCGATCAAGGGGTTAACTGTGTTCCCTCTCTGTGTTCTAACTGAAGGGGGGAGGGGACTGTCTAGGGGAGATGACAGATCGCTGTTCATACTTTGTATGAACACAATCAGTCTCTCCTCCCCTCAGAGAACCGGGTTCTCGGTGTGTCACGAGCGATCGCGGGAGCCCGGCGGTGAGCAGCGGGCGTGCGCCACCGCCGGAGCGGGGCGAAGCGACGTTGCCATTCTGCTGCAGTAAAACTGCGGCGGCTGGTCGGCAAGTGGTTAAAGTAATGCAGTGCCGTATCGCAAGAAATGGCCTGGTCATTAAGAGGGGTAAATCATCCGGATGGTCAAGTGGTTAAGGGTGAGTGGTTGAGGGGGTGGCAAAAACATGGCTCAACCATGTATTTTTTTTATATAGCCCCCAACTACAAGTGTAAAAGAGGCTTAGCAGACCCATGGGCTGCACTTTACCCAAATCTTTAAAAGAACAAATTTGGCTATAGATACACTTGATTAAGATGAACAGCACCCAAAATGCCCCTTACTGTGTGTAACTGTTATTTTTTTAATTTAATAACATTGGTTCTGTCTGTAATACTGACCTGTTGTTTCTGTGGCCTGGAGAAAGCACTTGTCCTCATCCCCGGTGCACTTAATTTTATTTGATGAGTAACAGTAGGCAGAGTCAGTAGATATGCAGGCTGGGCACTTCACTCCATTGTATACTGAGCTGTCCTTTGGCACTAAGGTAAAAACATAACATGGAGATAATGGTCTGAGATTAAAGAGCAACTGTATTTTAATAAAAAAGCAAAGGGTCACTACAGTTGGTCCTTCCAACAATGAAGATGTTAATGAAATGTTATGATGAAGACCTACTTCAAACTTTAGTGCTTCCATGCTGCTTGTCTTCTGCCATGGGTGGGAAGACAAGCATCATGGAACTCTGGCCAGGAGCTTACCTTGTGGGTGAGTACCAAACACTTGGTGGGGACCAAACCAATGAGGAGTTTTCTCTTACACCTGGAAGTGGTCACAGGGAGTCTGAAGACACAGAGTTGCATGACTACCAGAGTAGATGACTGTGTGCTCCCAACTTCTTGTCTGGGCTGACAGCACTGAAATCCCAACCGGAGTTATCAGTCTTGCCTACAGGATGACAGAACTCCTCCTCTTCCCATCCTTCTCTGTCCCTCTCCCATAGTTACCAATAATCTCAAAACATTTTTAGGGACACTTTTTTTGTCTGTAGGTGGAGTAATATTTTAATTAGGGAGCGGGGCATGCATTTGTAGACGTGGTCTAGGGGGTGTGGAAAAATGCAGTGAAAATGGGCGTGGTTTACACAATGCTAAATATTGGGCATGGCTTAAAGGGGAAGAGAGAGAGAGAGAGAGAGAGAGAGAGAGAGAGAACGTTGTTCTTCCTCAATCTCTAATGTGGCTGGCTTCTTTCCAAGGCAGCTCTATGCCACAACATGGGCAGTAACAGGGCAGTGAACAGCACACCCATTGGCTGGGAGGTGGTGAAGCCCGCCTCCTACTACCTCCTCAGCCAGTAGCTGGCTGAAGTTTTCTGTGATGTCCCTCCCTCTCTTCCATCACCCAGTCCTGACTACCAGCCCACCCAGCTTGCTCTGTGTTGGCGGCCCTGGATGACACGTTTTGCCGACCATGCTCACGCCACACTGGGTGACGGCGGAGTGCCGTGACTTTATTATGGGGGATCAGACCCCCCCCCAGCCCAGTCCGCCCCTGCCTAGAACAATGCATATTTTCCGAGATTCTACCGGACACCGTCAGACCGGGAAATTGGACTGAATTCCTTGAATGTCCCGGGCAAATCGGGACTGTTAGCAACTATGCTGTCCACATGCATACATTGTTTTTTTTTTTTTCCCTAGCAAAACAATTCTACTGCCATGACATGGATGAGCAAGTTTGGGGTGGAGGAACTTGACTGGCCTACACAGAGTCCTGACCGAAACCTGATAGAACACCTTTGGGATGAATTAGAGCGGAGACTGCGAGCCAGGCCTTCTCATCCAATATCAGTGCCTGACCTCACAAATGCACTGCTGGAAGAATGGTCAAACATTCCCATAGACACACAAAGGGTGGGCCAACTCAATATTGGACCCTACGGACTAATGCCGCGTACACACGGTCGGACTTTTCGTCTACAAAAGTCCAACGGACGCTGACGGACTAAAGCTGGCTGGTAATCCGATCGTGTGTGGGCTTCTCCGGACTTTCAACGGACTTTTTCAGCCTCAAATCCGACGGACTTTAGATTTGAAACATGCTTCAAATCTTTCCGACGGACTCGAGTCCGGTCGAAAAATCCGCTTGTCTGTATGCTAGTCTGACGGACAAAAACCCACGCTAGGGCAGCTATTGGCTACTGGCTATCAACTTCCTTAGTTTAGTCCGGTGTACGTCATCACGTAAGAATTCGACGGACTTTTGTGTGATCGTGTGTAGGCAAGTCTGTTCGTTAGAAAGTCCGCCGCAAGTCCGTCGAAAGTCCGTCGAAAGTCTGTCGGACAGGCTGTCGGACTTTTGTAGCTGAAAAGTCCGACCGTGTGTACGCCCCATAAGACTGGGATGCCATTAAAGTTCATGTGCATGTAAAGCAGGGGTCTCAAACTGGCGGCCCTCCAGCTGTTGCGAAACTACAAGTCCCATCATGCTAATGCCTGAGTCATTCTTGTAACTGTCAGCCTTGCAATGCCTCATGGGATTTGTAGGGTTGCCAGTTTGAGACCCCTGGCGTAAAGGCAATGGTGTGTCGCAATACTTTTGGTAATATAGTGTATGTCTATTTAGTTTTTCATATGAAGGCAACAGATAGTCACTTACGGGAAGGAGTAGGCGGGGTGCATTCATCAGTTTCACAACACGATCTACCCATCTTTATTTTTGCATTCTGAGGAATGGTGCCACTTCCGGTAATGTCACACTCCTCCTGCGTCACACATGCCATTTTGTATGATTGGAAAAATATTTTACCTACAAGTAAACAAACTGTATCATTCTCTGCAATGAAAATAAACAAAGGTTTAATGTGAAACAAAAATGGCAACCACCCCAATGTGCAACCTGCACATGGAAGGGCATTTGCATAAAACAAAAGTTTCCCAGCACACTTACCAGCTAGCCAGCAAAAAAAATAAAATAATATACTCTATGTAACAATTTGTGTGAAAAACTGAGATTTTAGTTGCACAACATTTGCAAATATATGTGGAAGCTCTGCATAGTGCAATTAGTTAGCCCCGGTCTTTTTTGTGGTGCTTTGGCTGCGTTTTAGCGGCGCTTTTCGGCCGCTAGCGGGGCGCATTGTTTTAAGGTCACGTGACAACATGACCTAAAAAAAACAAGGAAAAAAAGCTTTGCGGCACTTTCAAAACGTTTTTGAAGCGCTGCCAATTCTTTTCAATGGACAGGGGTGTTTTTGAAGCTCCAAACATGCCCCAAAGATTCTGCTTGCAGGACTTGTTCTACCGTCCCGCATGCCCCAGTGTGAAAGCACCTATTCAAATGGATGGGAGGCAGTTTTCAGGCGCTTTTAAGGCGCTATTTATAGCGCTAAAGCGCTTGAAAACCTCCTCAGCGTGAAAGGGGTCCTAATGTAGAACTGGAGCATATATACCAAGGGAAAAAAAAAGGTAGGTGTGCCTGGAGGCTGCTCATTAAAGGCGCAGGGACACACCAGAATCCAGTTGCGGCCACTCATACGGGGTGCAGGGCCGCCACCCCCCCTAATCCCTGCACCCGACCCCTAATTTATATGCAGGGTACCGGGCACATAGATTTCAATGTTTTTTTTGTTTTGTTTTTTAAGCACATGATTAAAGCCTGAGGCTCTAATTGGCTTCAAAAAAGGTTGCCTCAGGGCGCAAAGCACTGCGCCCCGAGCCCACCCAGTTGTGTGATATTAAATGGTTACATAGTAGGTGAGATTGAAAAAAGACACAAGTCCATCAAGTCCAACCTATGTTTGATTATATGTCAGTATTACATTGTAAATCCCTGTATGTTGTGGTCATTCAAGTGCTTATCTAATAGTTTTTTGAAACTATCAATGCTCCCCGCTGAGACCACTGCCTGTGGAAGGGAATTCCACATCCTTGCCATTCTTACAGTAAAGAACCCTCTACGTAATTTAAGGTTAAACCTCTTTTTTTTTTTCTAATTGTAATGAGTGGCCACAAGTCTTGTTAAAATCCCTTTCGTAAAAAAGTTTTATCCCTATTGTGGGGTCACCAGTACGGTATTTGTATATTGAAATCATATCCCCTCTCAAGCGTCTCTTCTCCAGAGAGAATAAGTTCAGTGCTCGCAACCTTTCCTCATAACTAATATCCTCCAGACCCTTTAATAGCTTAGTTGCCCTTCATGTACTCGCTCCATTTCCAGTACATCCTTCCTGAGGACTGGTGCCCAGAAGTGGACAGCATACTCCAGGTGCTGCCGGACCAGAGTCTTGTAGAGTGGGAGAATTATTGTTTTATCTCTGGAGTTGATTCCCTTTTTAATGCATGCCAATATTCTGTTTGCTATGTTAGCAGCAGCTTGGCATTGTATGCCATTGCTGAGCCTATCATCTACTAGGACCCCCAGATCCTTTTCCATCCTAAATTCCCCCAGAGGGTCTCTCCCCAGTGTATAGATTGCATTCATATTTTTGCCACCCAAATTCATTATTTTACATTATTCTACATTGAACCTCATTTGCCATGTAGTTGCTCACCCCATTAATTTGTTCAGATCTTTTTGTAAGGTTTCCACATCCCGCGGAGAAGTTATTGCCCTGCTTAGCTTAGTATTGTCAGCAAATACAGAGATCGAACTATTTACCCCATCATCCAGGTAATTTATGAACAAATTAAATAGGATTGGTCCCAGCACAGAACCCTGGGGGACCCCACTACCCACCCCTGACCATTCCGAGTACTCCCCATTTATCACCACCCTCTGAACTCGCCCTTGTAGCCAGTTTTCAATCCATGTACTCACCCTATGGTCCATGCCAAAGGACCTTATTTTGTACAGTAAACGTTTATGGGGAACTGTGTCAAATGCTTTTGCAAAATCCAGATATACCACGTCTACGGGCCTTCCTTTATCTAGATGGCAACTCACCTCCTCATAGAAGGTTAGTAGATTGGTTTGGCAAGAACGATTCTTCATGAATCCATGCTGATTACTGCTAATGATACCGTTCTCATTACTAAAATCTTGTATATAGTCCCTTATCATCCCCTCCAAGAGCTTGCATACTATTGATGTTAGGCTAACTGGTCTGTAATTCCCAGGCATGTATTTTCGGCCCTTTCTAATATTCAGTAATGTTTTCCTGTTTCTCCTCCCGGCCAATCAGGAAGCGGGTCTTAAGACACCATTGGCTGTGAGTCCTAAGTCATGATTGGCCGGAGCAGAAGCGTACGCTGGGACTCGGGAGGAAGCCAGGACCTGCATGAGCTAAGTGCAGGGCTGGCGGGGGGCCTGGTGGGCAATGAGTGAGCGAAGTGGGGTGGGGGGAAAGCGGCGATCGATCGATTGAGCGCTGGGGGTTGGGGAGTATCTGGCTAATTGGGGGCCGTGGGCCACCCCCCCAAGAAAATTGAGCACCAGCCGCCACTGTCAGAATCTTAGCAAAACACAATTGCAGGTAAAGGCTGGTAAGTGTGCTGGGAAAACATTTATTTTGTTGTGTATTGTGTGAAGCCTTTCCATGTGCATCTTACTTTAACCCTTTTGCTGCCAGCGGGGGGGAGGGGGGATTCCTGTCAGAAGGTAGCACTGCCACCTGATTGCTTCCACACCACCCCCCGGTAATGGTACCCCCAACACGTATCCTCTGGCTTTGCTTGCCCTTCTGTAGGCCTGGG
Organism: Aquarana catesbeiana; assembly: GCF_042186555.1. Lineage (NCBI taxonomy): Eukaryota > Metazoa > Chordata > Amphibia > Anura > Ranidae > Aquarana > Aquarana catesbeiana. The sequence continues at coordinate 21,373,660 of NC_133333.1, forward strand.
ACCGACATAACCACCAGGTAAAGGGGAGGGAGCAGAGCAGACACACGCCCACTCTCCTCCCATCCTTGTCGCTGACTCGGAAAGCAACGCATTTCAGACCACTTCCGGATCCACCCGCCAGTGTCCCCGGCTAGCATAGCCGATAAAGAATGTATTGCAATGCGAACTGCATTGCATTAAAATCCGTGGAGCACAGGGGAGAAATCCAGGGTTCTTTAGACCCTGGATGTCTCATTAATAAGAACCTGTCTCCAAAAAATCATCTCATAGGGGAATTTTGTCCCCTATGAAATGAAAAAAAATGTAAGTTAAAAAAAAAAATTATTATAAAAAAAGTAAATTAGACCCAAGCACATAAAATCCCCCACCCCCCAAAAAAACAAAAAAACATTTTTTGAGACCCCTCCCCCCACATAGACCGATTGTACGAACACACACGTCCGGGGTGCCTACGCATGAAAATAACGTTTGTGATACACATGTTACATGGAACAACACTGTAATCTGTATGCATGTTTGTTGACTACATAAGAGTGAAAATAAAACAAAGAAGCATTTTGGCCAGAGCCTCAGCCTTGAGCTCCCCCTGAGCCCCGTCGCTGATGCATTTTGCTCAGCCCATGATTATGCCCCGATAGGCGGGGTGAAATGCATCAGGACGGGGGTTTAGGAGGAGCTTAACCACTTGTGATTGCCTACCACATATTTACAGATTGGCTCTCTATTGCATGACATCATGTACCTGTACGTCATTTTGTGCAATAGCCACAGGGGGCGTGCCCTGTGGTTGGACACAGGGCATGCCAATCAGGCAATCAGCGGGTCCGTTGGCGTTGCCGGGAGAGGCAGAATGGTGATCTGCCTATGTAAACAAAGGGAGATCGCCATTCTGACAGGGGAGAAGATAGAGATCTTGTGTTCCTGCTAAGTCAGAGCATCCCCCCACACAGTTAGAAAGCACACCCTAGGGACACAATTAACCCTTTGATCGCCCCCGATGTTAACCCCCTTCCCAGCCAGTGTCATTAGTACAGTGCCAGTGCATATTTTTAGCACTGATTACTGTAGTGGTGTCACTGGTCCCCCAAAAAAAGTGTCAAACGTGTCAGTTAGGCGACCAATTTGCCTGCCGCAATGTCCCAGTCCCGCTAAAAATCGCTGGTTGCCGCCATTACAAGTTATTGGGATTTTTTTTACTAAAAATATGTAGCTGAATACATATTGGCCTAAATTGATGAAGAAATTAGATTCTTTGCATTTTTTTTATTGGGTATGTTTATAGCAGAATTGTTTTTGTTTCTTAAATCGTCGCTCTTTCTTTGTTTATAGCGCCGTGCTATAATCTAGTGCTTTCTAGATTAAGCATAAAACAACTTGCACCCTTATATTTCTCACAGAAAAAGAAAACAGAAAAACGGACACCTCTGGAGCAATAAAGGACCCTGAGGCCTCTGATGTGAACTGTCGCTTATGAAACTCTGACATCAAACGCACATAACATTTATATTGGGTAACTTACCGCTCACCCGGCCTTCAGTGTATATAGCTCCACACACAGAGCCGTCAGGACAAGTCACACTGGGGCCGGTACATGAGTCTGATGAAGAAGAACACTCTGTACAAAGTAGCGAGTATCCTAAAGAGAGAGAAAACACAAAACAGGATGAGCATCAACCATTGCAGTCATGTGATATTTTTACCCTGTAGTTCTGCCATTGGTTTCAGTAATTTTCATTTTTATTTTTTTTTTTATTTTTTTTTTTTACAATTTTATTTTTTCATTGTTTTTTAAAAGGAATTTTAGGACCCCCATTGGGGGGCTTTGATGCAGGGAATACAATGCCTTGCAAAAGTATTCACGCCCTTGGCTTTTTACCTATTTTGTTACGTTACAGCCTTTCGTTCAATTTTTTTTTAATCTGAATTATATGTGATGGTTCAGAACACAATAGTCTAAGTTTGTGAAGTAAAATTTGAAAAATATATACATAAAACTATTTTTCAGAAATAAAAAACTGATAATTGGCATGTGCGTATGTATTCACCCCCTTTGTTATGAAGCCCATAAAAAGCTCTGGTGCAACCAATTACCTTCAGAAGTCACATAATTAGTGAAATGATGTCCACCTGTGTGCAATCTAAGTGTCACATGATCTGTCATTACATACACACACCTTTTTGAAAGGCCCCAGAGGCTGCAACGCCTAAGCAAGAGGCACCACTAACCAAACACTGCCATGAAGACCAAGGAACTCTCCAAACAAGTAAGGGACAATGTTGTTGAGAAGTACAAGTCAGGGTTAGGTTAAAAAAAAAATATCCAAATCTTTGATGATCCCTAGGAGCACCATCAAATCTATCATAACCAAATGGAAAGAACATGGCACAACAGCAAACCTGTCACGAGACGGCCGCACACCAAAACTCACAGACCGGGCAAAGAGGGCATTAATCAGAGAGGCAACACAGAGACCTAAGGTAACCCTGGAGGAGCTGCAGAGTTCCACAGCAGAGACTGGAGTATCTGTACATAGGACGACAATAAGCAGTACGTTCCATAGAGTTGGGCTTTATGGCAGAATGACCAGAAGAAAGCCATTACTTTCAGCAAAAACCAAAATGGCACGTTTTGAGTTTGCGAAAAGGTATGTGGGAGACTCCCAAAATGTATGGAGGAAGGTGCTCTGGTCTGACGAGACTAAAATTGAACTTTTTGGCCATCAAAGAAAACGCTATGTCTGGCACAAACCCAACACATCACATCACCCAAAGAACACCATCCCCACAGTGAAACATGGTGGTGGCAGCATCATGCTGTGGGGATGTTTTTCAGCAGTCGGGACTGGGAAACTGGTCAGAGTTGAGGGAAAGATGGATGGTGCTAAATACAGGGATATTCTGGAGCAAAACACTCTGTGTGTGATTTGAGGCTAGGACGGAGGTTCACCTTCCAGCAGGACAATGACCCCAAACACACTGCTAAAGCAACACTTGAGTGGTTTAAGGGGAAACATGTAAATGTGTTGGAATGGCCTAGTCAAAGCCCAGACCTCAATCCAATAGAAAATCTGTGGTCAGACTTAAAGATTGCTGTTCACAAGCGCAAACCATCCAACTTGAAGGAGCTGGAGCAGTTTTGCAAGGAAGAATGGGCAAAAATCTCAGTGGCAAGCTCATAGAGACATGCACATTGACATAAAAAAAAATTTAAAAAAACATCTTCAAAGTTGTGGGCATGTTCTGTAAATTAAATGATGCAAATCCTCAAACAATCCATGTTATTTCCAGGTTGTGAGACAACAAAACACGAAAAATGCCAAGGGGGGGGGGGTGAATACTTTTGCAAGGCACTGTAGCTCTGTACAGAGCTTACAGTTCATTCATAAACTAATGCATAGTAAACACAGTTTACTATGCCTCAGCTTTGAATGAAAAAAAAAACCCAGAGTCAGTGATCGTTACTATTGAAGGAGCAGTGGCTCAGAGGCCTATTGAAGGAGCAGTGGCTCAGAGTGCGTAGCCTTCTCTCAACCTCCCTGCTAGCCCTCCTCCCTGGACGATCCCTCCCCTGGATACCGAACCCAGAAGCAGACGGACGACCTGTGACGTCATGCACGCTCCACGTGCGCTCCACGCCGGCCCCTAGTCTCTTCCTGATGGCCACAGAAGGAGCTCCTGGCTGGTAATCCACCTTCTGCAGCCCAGCATCCCTGCAGCGTCACCACCACAGGATCAGAGGGAACACAGAGGACCACATACCTATACAGATGAGCCTTTTATATGTTTTTATCCTGTAAGTGTGTTTTTTACCTGGTGTCATTAAACATCATTTGTTAATACTACAGTCAGGTGGCGCTTCCTTCTCTACCTCTCTCGGGTCGATTTGAGGGACCAATGTCCTGGTATTTCTTGGTGAGAACTCAAAACTAATTTTAGATATCAAAACTAACATAAACTATTTAGAGTTCTTTCTGATTTTTATCTTTAAAAGTGCACATATTCTTTAAAATAAAATGGTGCATTCTTTTAAGGACATTTGTAATTTATTTCCTAAAAATTAATAAGAACTCACCAGATGCTGCCAAAGATAAGAGCACCCCGAGGATTTGGAAAATCGATGCCATTCTGAGAATCCGAAGTATCTCTAGGTTGGTGCAAGGGACAAGTGATTAAGGATGCTCGAGAGTGACTTTTATGTATGAATTTTGGGTGCGGGTGGGGTCAATTTGGAACCATTTATTATATTTGCATGCATTGATTTGATTTCCTCTTTGGCAAGTTTTCCTCCAATCTCATATTCATAAGTTGTAAAAATTAATTATCAACTTTCAGCACAACCCTTCTGTTCTCTAGCTAATAATTCCCATTATTTTGCATAGGAAAACAGATCCTCATTCCATCATATGCAAAAAAATACATTACAGATACTCTTATGGGTTAGTGTCAGCAAGAACAATTTGCAGTACCTAACCATGCTGAACAAAGGTACTATTAAAGCATATCTAAGACCAAAAACAAATATTTTATGTATTGCAGTCTACTAGTCCTTAGATATGGTGACTGTAATATATTTTTCAATACTCCCCCCCCCCCTTTATTTAAGCCAGTAATTCTAAGAATAAATAACATCAAGAAAAAAAAGGAAAGTGAAGGTTGTTCAAAGAGCTCATCATCAGTATGAAAATTACAATTCATAAAAACATGTATATTTTATTCAAAAAGTCATCTAACATCTAAAAAGTCATACAAGTTACAAATCCAAAATGATATCACTATCTATAGATATTTTTTTTAGATATAGAAGTAGAAAATGGTAATTGTCATCTATCCAAAAAGTCAACGAGTTTCGGGGTCAATGTCGCTTCTTCAGGACTTCCCATTTTCAAATGGCAGTTGCTTTGTTACATGTGATTTTCAATCTAAAAGTCAAATATGCAAACATAAGTACATTGCATAGGTTGGTGTCTAGAATTTACAACTATCCATTAATAATCATGCTTGAAAGACATATAAAAATATAGATGCTATCCAGTCTGGGAAGGGAAGAGAGAAGAAAGAGAAGAAAGAACACGTAGGGAAAACAAAAACAAAAAACACACATGTCCTTACACCTAACAGCAGCATATAACTGGGGAGATAGTCACAGTTGGCATTTATGTGGTCTCGGTATGGGAGATCTCTGTTTTGGTTGGTTGTGATATTTTTGGGCTGCGTGCCGCGTAACTTCCGACGTGGTGGCCATTTTGTTGCTGGACGTGACGCTGAAGTCATTGTCTTCGGTTGGTGGACATGGGGAGAGCTCCGAGCAACGTTCTCCATATTTGGAAGAAGCCACCAGCCATGTTTTACATGTGGTTTTTGCCTTTAGTGGGGAGAGACTCTCTCCGCTTCCCAGAGTATACCCCTCTCATTTAAGTGGATGTAGTCGGGGTGGGAAGTTTTGGGGGAGGTTCTTGGGAGGCGCAGGGATTATATAGCAGAGAGAAACCCCTCAGGTGGTAGATAAATTCGGATCACATAAAGGGGAGAGTGTGGTGGTGTATTTGAAAAGGTTCCATGTTCCTGGTAAGTAAATACTTAAACCAGGCACCTTTCCCTGTTAGGTTTTGATACTTAATGAATGTTCGTGTCTTCCAGGTGGATTATATGTATGACTGATTGGGATGATTTTTCTCTTGTATTTGTCACAGACTTAAAGTGAAACTAAAGTCTCGTCTTTTTATTTTTTTTTGTTAAAAAATAACAAACATGTTCTACCTTCCTTCTCTGTGCAGTTGGCTTTGCACAGAGCAGCCCCGATCCTCCTCTTCTCAGGTTCCTCTTCAGAGCTCCTGGCCCCTCCCTCCTGTTGAGTGCCCCCGCAGCAAGAAGCTTGCTATGGGGGCACCTGAGCCATGCCTCAGCTTCCTTTGTCCATTCAGACACGGAGCCGCGGCCCTGCCTCGCCCCCTCTCTAGCTCACTGACTTTGATTGACAGCAGCGGGAGCCAATGGCACTTTTCTGCTGTCTCAGCCAATGAGGAGGAAGAGTCCTGGCAAGCCGAGTCTCTCGTGCACCATCACTGGATCAAGATACGGCTCAGGTAAGTATGTGGTCTCGGTATGGGAGATCTCTGTTTTGGTTGGTTGTGATATTTTTGGGCTGCGTGCCGCGTAACTTCCGACGTGGTGGCCATTTTGTTGCTGGACGTGACGCTGAAGTCATTGTCTTCGGTTGGTGGACATGGGGAGAGCTCCGAGCAACGTTCTCCATATTTGGAAGAAGCCACCAGCCATGTTTTACATGTGGTTTTTGCTTTTAGTGGGGAGAGACTCTCTCCGCTTCCCAGAGTATACCCCTCTCATTTAAGTGGGTGTAGTCGGGGTGGGAGTTTTTGGGGGAGGTTCTTGGGAGGCGCAGGGATTATATAGCAGAGAGAAACCCCTCAGGTGGTAGATAAATTCGGATCACATAAAGGGGAGAGTGTGGTGGTGTATTTGAATAGGTTCCATGTTCCTGGTAAGTAAATACTTAAACCAGGCACCTTTCCCTGTTAGGTTTTGATACTTAATGAATGTTCGTGTCTTCCAGGTGGATTATATGTATGACTGATTGGGATGATTTTTCTCTTGTATTTGTCACAGACTTAAAGTGAAACTAAAGTCTCGTCTTTTTATTTTTTTTTGTTAAAAAATAACAAACATGTTCTACCTTCCTTCTCTGTGCAGTTGGCTTTGCACAGAGCAGCCCCGATCCTCCTCTTCTCAGGTTCCTCTTCAGAGCTCCTGGCCCCTCCCTCCTGTTGAGTGCCTCCACAGCAAGCAGCTTGCTATGGGGGCACCTGAGCCATGCCTCAGCTTCCTTTGTCCATTCAGACACGGAGCCGCAGCCCTGCCTCGCCCCCTCTCTAGCTCACTGACTTTGATTGACAGCAGCGGGAGCCAATGGCACTTTTCTGCTGTCTCAGCCAATGAGGAGGAAGAGTCCTGGCAAGCCGAGTCTCTCGTGCACCATCACTGGATCAAGATACGGCTCAGGTAAGTATTAAGGGGGCTACTGCACACAGAAGGCTTTTTTTAAAGTAGAATGCATTAGGATATAAAAAGCCTTCTGTCTTTACAGCCACTTTAAGGCACTTATCCAGGATGCGGGGAGTGATTATCAATGTGCCTATTAACCGCATGCCGACCAGCCGCCGCAGTTGTACTGCGGCAACATGACTCGGCTGAGCGAATCACCTGTCATGTTATGTTGCTTCCAATTTCGGCCACAAGGGGCGCGTGAGTGCCCGGCGGTTGATCGGGGCACACCAAGAACCGGGATCTAAGTGTGTAAACATACAGTTTCTGGATCTCTGAGGGGAGAAGTGACAGATCGTCTGAACAGAGTATGATCATCTCCCCTACACAGTCCCCTCCCCCCTTCAGTTAGAACACACACTAGGGAACACAATGAACTCCTTGATAGCCCCCTAGTGTTAACCCCTTCCCTGCCAGTGACATTTTTACAGTAATCGATGCATTTTTATAGCACTGATCGCTGTAAAAAGGCCAATGGTCCCAAAAATGTGTCAAAATTGTCCAACGTGTCCATCATAATGTCGCAGTCCCGATAAAAATCGCAGATCGCTGCCATTACTAGTAAAAAAAAAAAATTAATAATAAAAATGCCATAAAACTATCCCCTATTTTGTAGACGCTATAATTTTTGCGCACACCAATCAATATACGCTTATTGAGATTTTTTTTTTACCAAAAATATGTAGTAGAATACATATCGGCCTAAACTGAGGAAAAAAATAGTTTTTTGACATATTTTTTTGGGGGATATTTATTATAGCAAAAAGTAAAAAATATTGCGTTTTCTTTTCAAAATTGTCGCTCTTTTTTTGTTTATAGCGCAAAAAATAAAAACTGCAGAGGTGATCAAATACCACCAAAAGAAAGCTCTATTTGTGGGAAAAAAAGGACATCAATTTTGTTTGGGTGCAACGTCGCACGACCGCACAATTGTCAGTTAAAGTGACGCAGTGCCAAATCGCAAAAAGTGCTCTGGTCAGGAAGGGGGTAAAATCTTCCGGGGCTGAAGGGGTTAAGGACCTTTTACATCCGCTGGTTGATAGTTTGAGCCTATGCATTTTTTTTTCCTTAACATGGTTTGTAAAGCCTAAAGCCTAAAGTCAAAGCTTGTTTGTACTTCTCCTGTGGGTCACAGGAGTGCAGATCGTTCTGCTCTCCTGTGACCCGTTTTCAGCAGACAGCGGGCTAAAACCCGCTGTTGGCTGATGTCACAGAGCCAGTCCAGTCCAATCCAGCCACTCCTGGCTCCTCCTCTCTGGACAGAGAGGTGGAGCCAGGAGCGCCACTGGGGGACCCAAGAAGTGAATGTTCGCGGCCGATAAGTATAGACATATTGGTTATTTTTTTTTCTAATTTACCATTACAGTCGCTTTAATACGGTTAGCATGTTATGACTGATATCCAAATCATAGATATCCAGGTTAGCCTTATTGGTAGTAGTTCTTAGATGTCCTTATGCAAATGTTTTGCTGGATAAAGCAAGCATAATGTTGATGAGATAAAAGCAGCACACCTTGTGATTGCGGATTTTGCATATACTGAATTATAAGGTGAGCTAGGCTTACCTGGTAAACCCTTTCATCTATATATATCCAGGGTGGTGTTATGCTGTTGCTTTTTTTAAAATTGATTTGTTGTTATATAAAGTTCTATTCATTTGCATAAAAAAAAAAACACTTTTATTCAAACTGCATGACAAGTTGCACCTGTTTAAACATACACTTTCAGCTCACCTTGCACATATCCCCTCTGTACTGCTCCTACTCAGGTCCAAATGCAATATTCCCCATGCACGTATTCCTGAAAATGGCTGTTCAGTAATTCTGGGTGCTGTAATGACCACAGGCTGGACACCGTAGACCAGTGGCGGCTGGTGCTCAAAATTTTTTTGGGGGGGCGCAAACAAACTGAAAAAATGTGAGAAAAACACTGAAAAAAATTGCAGCCTCACTGTGCCATCAATTGCAGCCACTGTGCCCATAAAATGCAGCCACTGTGCCCACCATATGCAGCCACTGTGCCCACCATATGCAGCCACTGTGCCCACCATATGCAGCCTCTGTGCCCATCATATGCAGCCTCTGTGGCCACCATATTCAGCCTCTGTGCCCACCCACCATATGCAGCTTCTGTGCCCACCATATGCAGCTTCTGTGCCCATAATATGCAGCCACTGTGACCCCCCCCCCCCTGCTCGCCCGCACTTACCCCATCCGGGTGACAGCAGTGAGCTGTGGAATGGGCAGGCGATGGATCCTGCATCCTCCATGGTTCCCGTGCATCTCCTCCTCCATTCCGCGGGGCTTGGGGCATGCACACTGGGAGTACCTCGCGGGAGAAGGTCCGGCACTTACCGGGCTGTTGGGTCCTCTCCGCTCCTGTGTCTCCTGTATCAGCGGAGGAGTCCAATCCTCCAGCTTCCTCCCCTGTGTGTCCTTTTCTGCCAAAGCTTTGGCCAATCAGGAAACAGGTCTCACTGACCTGCCTCCTGTATGGCGGGGAGGCACTGTGGTGTAAAAATAGCGAACATTTATTCGTTATGGTCACACAACAGGGTGGGATCAGGGTGCACTCTCTGTGCCCCGAGCCCACCATTTTTTGAAGCCTATTAGAGCCTCAGGTGCTTCAAAAAAAAAACACCCACGCTGCTACAGGAGTCCATGTGTCCGGCGTCCTAAAGGGGCCGGGTGCATGGATAAGGAGGCGGCGGCAGGGATTGGGGGGGCAGCGCCCGTGCGCCCACAATGCATGGGCTGCCACTGCCGTAGACAATCAGAGTGAAGATATGTCATCAGCACACCACGGATTCCTGAAAAGGGTCCAAAGCTTTATTCACTTTATCACGTGGTACACATATGGCAATGTTTCCGGGCCACGCAGGGCCCCTTTATCAGGCAGGTTCCCATTCAACTGCGCATTGCAACTGATGTCACATGCATGCGCAGTTAAATGGGAACGCTGGGAACAGCTCCAGACCATCAGCCCCCTCCATTTTGTGATTAACCCTGCGGGTCAGCAGGGGATACTCATCCCCCCCTATTTAAAGAGAGAGCCTTCAGAGATGACGCACAGCCCTTCTTGATAGTGAGGGAGACACTACACAATTCTCAGCAGATGCCATATCCTTCCTTTTGGGGACCCCTTCCATTGAACAGCAGTAAGTTTTTTATTAATTTATCTTTTATGTTATGTGCACCATTTTTTTCCCTAACATACATACACAGTATTGTTTCATGATATACAGTAGGTGCATTAGCTTAAAGTTACTATTTTTATTTTTTTTAATTCTTTTGCTCAATGGAAGTTTTTATGGACAAATTGTGCCGTCCCAGTCTTAGTCTGTAGGGTTCAATATTGAGTTGGCCCACCCTGTGCAGCTATAACAGCCTCAACTCTTCTGTGAAGGCTGTCCACAAGGTTTAGTACTGTGTCTATGGGAATGTTTGACTAGGAATGTCATGACACTGTGCAGGCCAATCAAATTCCTTTACCCCAAACTCTCTCATCCATGTCTTTATGTACCTTGCTTTGTGCACTGGTGCTCAGTCATGTTGGAACAAGAAGGGACCATCCCCAAACTGTTCCCACAGTTGGGAGCATGAAATTGTCAAAAATGTCTTGGTATGCTGACGCCTCAAGAGTTCCCCTCACTGGAACTAAGGGGCCAAGCCCAACCCCTGAAAAACAACCCTACACCATAATCCCCCCTCCATCAAATGATTTGGACCAGTGCACAAAGCTAGGTCCATAAAGACATGGATGAGCAAGTTTGAGATGGAGAAACTGACTGGCCAGCACAGTGTCCTGACCTCAACCGGATAGAACACCTTTGGGTTGAATTAGAGTGGAGACTTCGAGACAGGCCTTCTTGTTCAACATCAGTGCCTGACCTCATAAATGTGCTTCTAGAAGAATGGTCAAACATTCCCATAGACACACTCCTGAGCTTTGTGGACAGCCTTCCCAGAAGAGTTGAAGATGTTATAGCTGCAAAGGGTGGGCCAACTCAATATTGAACCCTAAAGACTAAGACTGGGATGCCATTAAAGTTCATGTGCGTGTAAAGTCAGGCGTCCCAATACTTTTGGCAACACAGTGTATCCTCAAATGCAGGGGGTTCTCACTATGAATACATATCAACAAAACATTCAGTCTGCTGGCTCTCTTATGGCAGCTTTACTGCTCCAAGTACTTCTTTAAAGTCTTCTTGACTTTTAAACACATCCCGGTGTTTATGCAGAGACGCCGCATCTCAGCTCTGCGTCTCCCTTCCTGCAGTCCCTAGCTGCTCTGGATTCCACCTCTCTCCTACGTGGAGCCCTCCTGACTCCTAGGCAATGACCTTCTCTGTCTACCGGGTGGAGCCCTGAGCTCTAACAATGGCTCTAATATGAAGCCAGCAGACACCTACATCATTAATGTGCTTGTTTCCCACAAAACCCTGGCCTAAACCACCATTTTACAGAGTAGCACAGGGTCACCCTGCTACAATATAAACTTTTAGAACCCCTAATGACAGATGATTGATGTGAGTTTAGCATCACTTTAACTACTTGCCACCTGCCCACAGAAGATTTACTGCGGACAGGTGTCACAGGCAGGCCAGACAACATACCTGTAGGTCACCATCTTGCTTCCATGCTGTGGGAGTCTATTCCACATTTTCACAGCTCTTACTGTGAAGAAACCTTTGCATATTTGGAGATGAAATCTCTTTTCCTCTAGATGTAAAGAGTGCCCCCTTGTCCTCTGTGATGATCTTAAAGTGAATAAATCAACACCAAGTTCACTATAAGGACACCTTATATATTTATACATGATGATCATATCCCCCCTTAATCTCCTCTTCTCCAGAGTGAATAAATTCAGTTCCTCTAATCTTTCCTCATAGCTGAGCTCCTCCATGATTCTTATCAGTTTGGTTGCCCTTCTCTGCACTTTCTCTAGTTCCCCAATTCCCCGGTTAGTAAGCTGCAATATATTAAGATCAGATATGGGTTCACTGCTTTACCAATCTATCCAAACCTCAAAAAACGGCCTTGGCTTTGGATAGATTGGAACTCTTCTAGTTTCCATCTCAACTGGACATTACCTTAGGTATCATATAAAAGAACACCCGCTGTGAGAGAACCAAGTAGGCCACTATGAGAGAACCATTACTGGCCTCTGCCTTGGAAAACAATAGTTGCTTAGCTGTCATGCCAATCCTCATTTTTCAGCAGGAACTGCACTTCCTCACTTCTTATCTTAAACACTAGTGGTCCACAAAAAACGCACTGACCCACACAGTGAAGCCAGCATTGTCTGGTGTAAACTGACTTTTTTTTCCTCTCAGTATTCTGGGTCCTGCACAATATTTTCTTATCTGAGATGTTTTTTTCTGATTCTTTGAGGTGAGCGTGTTGACACATGCACATTGTGGCAGAATGTTCCTGAGGTTGCCCTGAAGCCTCCTGGGATGTGTGATGTTGGTATCTCAGGAGGCTTCTGGTGGCAGGGAGGGTGACTTCATTTTTGCCTAGGCCTAATGCAAGACTGGGTGCTACAGAAAAACCATCTAACCTCTCCAAAGTTTTTTTTCTTTCACTTTCCGATTGTGTAACCGGAAAAGGAGAAGAAAAATAAAGGCAAGTAGTAGGAGAGGGTGAAGGTCTGCTTTCAGTACTTTGAGTGAGGACTCCTGATTTCTTTCTGACTTTCTTGATTTGTAAATTAAAAGATAAGTGCTGATATATTGTGGTATATCATGACTGACAATGGATTTCCGTCGGGTGACACTGTTTTTTAATTTTTTTTTAAAAGAAATTGTCAAAAACGATCTCTGTGTTTTTATCACTTTTTGACAAGTTTTTGGTGAATGGGTAGTTTATGATAAGCCCCCTGCCCGCATACCCCCACAACCACCAGCCAGGGTTTTGGGAAAGAGCCCCCTTGTCCCAAAGCACCCCCCCCATGTTGAGGACATATGTGGCCTCGTATGGTTCAGGAGGGGGGGAGGGTGTTCGCTCGGCTGCATGCTCGGATAAGGGTCTGGTATGGATGTTGGGGGACCCCACACTGTTTTTTTTTTTTTTTTGTCACGTGGTCCCCTTTAAAATCCTTACCAGACCTAAAGGGTCTGTTATTGACTAAGCGGGGGCACAACATTTTATTTTCCCCTTCTATTTTACCTGCAATTTTTTTTTTTTATTATTCAGCTGTCAGCGGAGAAGCCCATTGACAGCTGATGACTCATCGGTTGTAAAGGACACCGCGGACAGCTTCTTGGCCCTGTTCCTTGACAACCAGATTTCACTGCGCCCTGATTAGGCAAAGCTTTGGGTTGCACAGTGCATTGCAGGGCGTTCGGCGGGGTGAATATTCAGGAGGGTTAAGAGGGCCCTGTTCATAAGAGCTTCCAGTCTAATACCCATGATAACGCCACCTATGAAGAAACGCATGGGAAGGAGCTACGTACACACGCTACTGCGCATCGACTGATGTTTGGCCATTTTTATGAGGGAAACTGACCAGTTTTTGATTTGATATGTTTATACGCCTATATCTACTGTTTTAATGTAAGTGCACTATGGTTTTAATTAATTTGATGTTGGTACAGTATTGCACTGTGTGGGGTCTTGTATTTTACATATACCTTGGCATCAAGCTCCACTGATGGTCTTCTGATGCTGCTTCCTACAGTAGTTTACTATCAGTATTCCGCCATACACCATCTGCGGTTATCGGGCTCCCTTTGAATCGATTGTAAGATCTGATTGAGTAGAGTAGTCGCTGGCTCTCTGGTAAGCTTCCAATTTTGCTCGTGTGGTGGGTGTTACACCTGTGGGTGTTCGATATTCACTTTCAGTACGAAATTCTCCTATGGGACCTTTCTCTATGAACTTTAGTTTGATATTTGATATATGCACCTTTTGATTGCACAGTATTGCACTTTATTTATATGCATTAAAACACTGGTTTAATGTGCCTGAGATTCCTTCTATGGATTTTTTTATGGACTTTAATCTGATAAAATGATACATGCACAATTTTTAGTTGCAAATTATTGCACTCTATTTTTCTGCATTATAATACTTATTTAGCACTGCACTTTGTTTATATATTTTCAATGTGCCTGGTATTTGGGTTGTAGTGTACAGCTGCTAGTCTTTTGGTTCCAAGCGCAGATACATTTTTCTTCCTTTTACTTCCAGTATAATAGAAATTGCTATTACTTCTGGGTACTAGGGAACATTAGATCTTCCCTTCCTCCCATCCATGCATTACTTGGCACCCGAGCTCAATCATTTGGAGGGGTGTCTACATACAGTACTGTTGGCCATATACTGTGGGTGGGTGTGGTGGCGAGGTGTCCAGGAACATGGAGACAGACACTATAATTTGTTGCAATGTTATTCTATCCTTAGAAAACGGAATAGTAATTAATTTCATGCTAAATGAGTAATTATGATTTTTCATGACGCAAGGTTACTTGACATGTAGTCGCCCTCACATGTAACTTTTTTTTCTATTTTGTCAATACGCATCATCATAATAATATAATGAATCACTTTGTTCAAGTGAGGCTGGATTTATGCCATTTTCATTGCATCTAGTACATGTTGATACACGTGTTGATAAATGCACGTACGTAAGTTGATGTGTTGACATTCATTTTCTCTATGTTGTTTTGTATTGATATGAATATTTAAGTGCATTGCATTGATGGGCAGGGGATCTATTGTAGTTTATTGCAGAAGCCAAAATACATGATTTTTTCTTTCCTTCATGTGTGTTAAGACCCGTTTCCCGATTGGCCAAAACAGCAAACAGTCCTTTGGACCAGGACGAGGAGAGAGGAGGAGGAGGGGGGAGACGTGGAGGCCGCTGGAGGAGACGCAGGGGACGAAGCGACAACACAGAGGGGCTCATTGACCGACCAACCTAGGGGGGGGGTGCTTGGTGACCCGACCCAAAAAAACGGGGGGGGGGGGTAGCTGTGGGTGCATTATTTGACGCCCCCCCACCCAAATATACCACCTGGTGTTATATGAGCACCCAGCAAGTGTATGGTAGATAGCAAGAAAACCCTGCTCCCTATATTAGGAGGATGCCGTGGCGGCTGGTGTTTATTTTTTTTTTGGGGGGTGGCATTTGCGGGTACACTGTTTGCCACCCACCCCAGAAAAAATAACCACCAGCCGCCACTGCATCCATCTAAAGGTTGATATAGAGAGCAGGGTTTGTGTGCTATCTATATTGCGGTGCAAACTAGCTCATTATGCCTTTGCTTTACAGGTTTTTTTTTTTTTTTGGGCATACATCCGCTTTAATACTGATGGACTGACACCCTATCTCATTTCCTGAGGCCTGAAAATGTCAGTAGATATACCCCCAAATTGACCCCTTTCTGGAAAGAAAACAGTCCAAGGTATTTAGTAAAAAGTATGGTGGGTTTTTTGAAATTGTAATGTTTTGTCAAAATTTTGGGGAAAATTAATAAATATAAAAATAAAAAATAGATTTTTGTTTTTTGTTTTTTTTATTATTTATTTATTTATTTATTTTTGCTGTTATCCATGCAATGTTATCATATAACTGGTGTTACAGTGGTCAGGGAGATTGACTGGTGACAGTATGAAAAAACATTTTTTTTTATACTATTTAAATTTTTTTTTACAATCTTTTTCTTTTTTTTTACAACTTTTCTTTTTTTTTTTTACACATTGTTACCAGAGCAATATATAGCAATCTATAAGCAAGCATTTAACCATATGAAATTGATTCATTCAGTCTGTTTTGTTGAGATTAGCTGTGATTGGTCAAAGCTAATCACATGGTACAGATGTGCTGTGATTGGCCCTGTACCACGTGATCAAATTGACTAATCACAGCTAGCAACACAATTGTACGCATTAGATGACATGAAAGGAAGCCATCCATTGTGTACAACTGTCATGTGACCTGCTGTGATTCGTCACGGCGGTCACATGGCACCGGCAGCGAGCCAGTACTCTGGTCAGTCATTGGCTGTGTCCCGTGGACACAGCTGGTGACCAATCACGCAGCTGGCCTGAGAAGACTTCATATGATGTTCATTCAGCATAACAAAGGCACCGCCCGGCTGTCATTTGTCTATGGGCCAGGCGCGAAGTGGTTAAGAAGTGTCCTGTATGGTGCAAGGTTCAAGGTGAGGTGAGAGGGGGAGGGGGAGAGAGATGTGAGAAGGAGAAAGAGGGAGAGAGAAGGAGAGAGGGGGAGAGGGAGGAGAGTCGGGAGAGAGGAGAGAGAGATATTAGGGAGAGAGAGGGTAGGGAGAGTGAGACAGAGAGAGCTGGAGGAGATAGAGAGGGAGAGCGGGGGAGAGAGGGAGAGCAGGGGAGAGAGAAAGCAGGAGGAGAGAGAGAGAGAGTGGGGGAGGAGAGAGAGCGGGGGAGGAGAGGGAGAGAAAGAGAGAGATATTAGGGAGAGAGAGAGACAGCTGGAGGAGAGAGAGAGTGGGGGAGAGAGAGAGTGGGAGGACAGAGGGAGAGAGCGGGGGAGGAGAGAGAGAGCGGGGGAGGAGAGAGAGAGCGGGGAGGAGAGAGATCGGGGGAGAAAGTGAAAGAGAGAGAGGGGGGAGAGAGTGGGAGGAGAGAGATTGAGTGGAGAGAGAAAGAGAGAGAGGGGGAGAGAGAGAGAGAGAGAGGGGGGGAGAGAGAGGGAGAGAGAGAGAGAGAGAGAGAGGGGGGAGAAAGAAAGAGAGAGGGAGAGAGAGGGGGGGAGAAAGAGAGAGGGGAAGAAAGAGAGAGGGGGGAGAGAGAGAAAGAGAGGGGGAGGAGAGAGAGAGGGGGGAGAGAGAGAAAGAGAGGGGGGAGAGAGAGAAAGAGAGGGGGAGGAGAGAAAGAGAGGGGGAGGAAAGAGAGAGGGGGGAGAGAGAGAGAGAGAGAGAGATGGGGAAGAGAGAGAGGGGGGGAGAGAGGGGGAGAGAGAGGGAGAGAGGGCGAGAGAGAGGGGGCGAGAGGGGGGAGGGAGAGAGGGGGGAGAGAGAGGGCGAGAGAGAGGGGGCGAGAAGGGAGGGAGAGAGGGGGGATAGAGAGAGGGAAAGAGAGAGAGACAGAGAGAGAGATAGGGGGGAGAGAGAGATAGGGGGGAGAGAGAGATAGGGGGAGAGAGAGAGAGAGAGATGGGGAAGAGAGAGGGGGGGAGAGAGGGGGAGAGAGAGGGAGAGAGGGCGAGAGAGAGGGGGCGAGAGGGGGGAGGGAGAGAGGGGGGAGAGAGAGGGCGAGAGAGAGGGGGCGAGAAGGGAGGTAGAGAGGGGGGATAGAGAGAGGGAGAGAGAGAGAGACAGAGAGAGAGAGAGGGGGCGAGAGGGGGGCGAGAGAGAGGGGGCGAGAAGGGAGGGAGAGAGGGGGGATAGAGAGAGGGAAAGAGAGACAGAGAGAGAGATAGGGGGAGAGAGAGAGATGGGGAAGGGAGAGAGGGGGAGAGAGAGGGAGAGAGGGCGAGAGAGAGGGGGCGAGAGGGGGGAGGGAGAGAGGGGGGAGAGAGAGGGCGAGAGAGAGGGGGCGAGAGGGGGGAGGGAGAGAGGGGGGAGAGAGAGGGCGAGAGAGAGGGGGCGAGAAGGGAGGGAGAGAGGGGGGATAGAGAGAGGGAGAGAGAGACAGAGAGAGAGATAGGGGGGAGAGAGAGATAGGGGGGAGAGAGAGATAGGGGGAGAGAGAGATAAGGGGAGAGAGAGGGAGAGAGGGCGAGGGAGAGATAAGGGGAGAGAGAAGGAGAGAGGGCGAGGGAGAGAGGGCGAGAGAGAGGGGGCGAGAGAGAGGGGGAGAGAGAGGGGGGGAGAGAGAGGGAGAGAGAGAGAGGGAGAGAGAGAGACAGAGAGAGAGGGGGGAGAGAGAGGGAGGGGGAGAGAGAGATCGATCACCGCTGTATCCAAATCACATGCAAAAAGCATTGGAGTCTCAAAATCAAGAATCACTTTAATTTATACTGAGATGCCTACACCAAAGGACAGAGGAGAATAGCAAAAGTGGTGGATGCCTTTCTCTTTTTAATATGTATAACTTGCTGCCATCAACTGAAACTGTAATCAAATGTCCACCCATTTTTTCTTTTACACTGATAGTGAAAAAATTATGGACGTATAGCAGTAATTTATAAACACTGAAATATTCTGATATTCAAATAAAATTAAAAAAACCTCTTTAGTTTTTCCATTTACACCAAGGGTGTCCAACCATTTGACCTTCCTGGATCACATTGGAAGAAGAGAAATTGTGTTGGGCCACACATAAAATTTGCCAACAATAAGGTTAGCTGATGAGCAGAAAAAAGTTGGGAAGATCACAAGTTACTGATCACTGATATAGATAATGTTAATATCTGAGTAATAAAACTTCATTTTTTTTGGTAATATTTTTATTATAAAAAAGGGAAACAAAACTAGTGCAATATTTGGCATGTTTTTGATAAGATAACACATCAATTTCTGGTTTTGATGAATGGATGGAGTAGCAAATCTCAATGAATTCTCAAGGTGCTCCCTTGACCACCTTGGCGTTGTGCCATGTTGAGTTACAGTAACATGTTAATTTTGAATCCCCTCTCCCTCCTGGGATCTGTTTTTGTTCCCCCCCCCCTCTCTTCCCTGTTTTTCTGGACTTATTTTCCTTCCTCTTCCTCTTTCTACCCAGTTTCCTCACCTTTCTTCCTTTTTGCTTCTTCTTCTTTTCTACCAGTCCTCTTACATACTAGCTCCCCTAATATGGGATAACCCGTTCTAAGAAACATGATAGGATATGACCTCAGCCACACCTGATTTTTAGGGCATTATATTCTTAAGACCTACATGGTAATTTCTCCTGTTTCCATCCTCCTCCATCCTCTGGTCTCCCAGCACCTTTCTTTCACCCTGTATATTGTTTGATGCCTCTTGCATGCTATGGTTCATGATATTATTTACTGTCTGATATTACCGCCCTGGGGGTCCTCCTTCTTTCAACCCCGGTAGGCACATGCAGTATCTCCTAGTCCCATGTACCACAAATGCTTATAAACACATACGGCAATAAACAAGGTTTATTGTGAAAAAAACACCCAACTGCTCCTTAACTTCAGTTTAGCAGCTGTAGTGTACATGAGGCCTTATGCAATCGTTACACATTTAATTACACTACGAATGTTTTTCCTCATGCGTCTTTGTGGGCTGTGTCCCAGTCAATTTATTGCACTTTTATACATCCTGTTATTATTCCCTTTTCTAGGGGCTAATTCGTATGTGCTAATATCCTCTGTATGTCTCCTTTTCTTTTTGTCAATGAAAATACTTGAACAGAAATTCTCAAAGTGCTCATCAGATATTTTGGCTCTAATTTTGCCCTTCATTTTGTGCTTCATCCTCCACAAATATAGATGCTGCCGAAAGGGGATGACGTGAACAAGGCATGATTGTGAAGAGTGGGAGATTTTTCTTTGGGAAGATAAAACTTATTTCCTGACAGACTCCATGGCAGCATAGGTGTGGTTTAACCACGCCTCATCTCCTCCCCTATAGGACCCCTCTCCCATAAATCTTTGCTCCAAGCCAGCGGCCGTGTTCCTTTTTGTCCTCCTCCTAAGGACCTGTTTGGTTATTCATCTACCTGAATTTTTTTCCCTCCGCGATCAAGACCAGCCGGCGGCGAGCACTGGGAAGACAGGTCGCGATACTCTGATAAGCCCAGGCTATTAGCAGGGTATGGAGCGAGCTAAACGAAAGATACTCTGATAAGCCTTGGCTGTTAGCAGGGTATGGAGTGGGCAAAAGAAGGAGGCGCTGGAAGAGTTGAAGCTTGGTCATTAGCAGGTAAGCGGCACAATGGCCAGATAAAAAGGAAAAAGATTCCAAGATCTACAGAGTCAAATGTTTGAGGTCACCACATCCCAAAATTATAGAGAAAACACAAAACCCCCCTTGGGTGAGTGGGACTTTTGAAGTGACCAAAAACAACACTTATATTGTATAAAACAAAAGTTTATTACAAAATAGTATATTCAATAAATAAAGTACGTAGACATTTTTGTAGGCAACGATACATATACAGACACATGTAGGCTTAATGGATGAACTCGACGTTTCCGGCTTGATGCCCTTCTTCAGAGATTTTTTTAACATACAGAGACAAGTGTCTAGTAGAAAAACATATATATCATTAAGTGTGTATTAGTATACACAATGTATATGTCTCAAAAAAAGAGTGGAGTAAAATTACATAAAAGCACAAAAATGAAAAACACAGGTCACATACCAAAGAATATCAGTTACCCAAATATCAAGGGAATTAAGAAGGTCCCATGAATCAAGGAGAAATAAATGAAAATAAAGAAGCTGCTCCCATATGGCCCCGATCAGTCACAAGGAGATCTCTCAGCGAAGGTCCAGAAACCCCCATCAAAAAATCAGATCAAATGATCTGAAATAAAAAAACAGAAAACAAATATATATAGGAATATATATAGGGTATGATAATATGTTCCAAGCAGAGTTGTATTAGAATTTAGGAGTATATAAAACAGGGACACATTAAGCGTACATACCTAAGGGGAAGAGTCAAGCCAAGGATATCACCCAGCAAAAAAGAAGAAACATCCACAGTTTGCAGAAAACCAGGCTAGCTGGAAAGTATTAATAAGTATCCAGCCCAGGGAGTATGCCTGTAGGGATGCATATGGATGGTAAAGGGAGTGAGGACATATATGAAACTATTCGGCAAAATACCGAAAGATTTCGGGACATTATTGGCTTACCTCTGCTTGTTTGCACGCCAAAACTGCCAGGTGATCAGAGCGGTTGCAGCTGTGTTTACCCCCCAGCGACATCACTGATAAATATTGATGGGGCGTCTGCGCATGCGCAACGGCAACAGAGACGTCACGACGCAGGCCCAGTGACGAAAGCAAAGTCACTGCGCATGCGCATCAGCCAGGTAGTACGGATCAACTGTTCCCCAATCGCAGGACGCCACCCCAAAGAGGCGTGACGGCGGCCTGCGCTAGGGGGACACCAGCGCATAGTCACGGTCAGACGGAAATGGCCAGATAGCCCAGCTGTTAGCGGGTGGCCCTATCTGCCCCAAACCCAGTGTGATCAACCTACCTGGTCCAGTCTGATCGTGGAACAGGATTGAAGTTGCCGTGTGCGGTGATGTATACTTTTATATTACATATTCCATGGCAGCAGTTTGTGTGTTTCTGTTTGTGCTCATTGTCTTGCTCTAATGTCTTCCAGTCTATGGCACCTGTGTATTTATTATGTGTCCGGGATTAAAGGGATGAGGTGGCAACCCTAAACAGTTTTGCTAAATGCTGTGTGCAATCATCACAGGTATATGTTCTGCATTAACACCCTGGTATGCTGCCTCTGTGTGTTTCTGCTATGATTTGATCACCTGTGCAGGTTGTCTGTCGGTCTGTGCAGTTCACACTGTGGATGTATCACTGCACCCCCTGTGTGGCCAGCCCTTGTGTAGCAGGTATAAGAGGGTGGGTTTAACCCTTTCCTTTCCTTGCTGATCTGGCTACTCTTTTTGGGTTCTCTAACCATTTCCTTTCTATCCTATTTTGCTTTTGTGAGTCCTTCTAGGTCAGATTGACAATACACGGCACAAGATGATAAAGACCTCATTAGGTCACAACATTCCTCTTCCAAACGTATTTGGCATAGGTCACCGTCAAGGTCCAGCCTTCATAGCAGAAGCTATGAATCCTCCTGTACGCTATGTCAGCCGCTCCAAGGAGGGAGCCTGCTGGGGATGCGGGAATCTGGTCCCAGAGGACAAGTCTATGTGTGAGCCATGCTAAGCCCAGGCGGTGGTGTTTTCCAGAAAATGGAATCCCTAGTGAGGCACGTGGTGCAAGAATCCCTTAAAGAGTGGGATACAAGCCCCACATGAAGTCCAACAGCAGCTTGTTCTCCCACTAGGATGACCAGAAAGAACTGGAACTGTCCCAAACAAGGTAGTCTCCTGCAAAGCAAGAGGAAGATCTATAAGCACCTTTGGGCTCCTTTTTCACTAGTGCGACTTGTCATGCGACTTTGGACACATGAGGTCGCATGGCGGGTCACAGCCCATTAAGTTCAATGGCACCCATTCCAATCTTTGCGACTTAGAGTTGCAGCGACTTTGAGGGGTTCCTGCGCTATTTTGATGCGACTTTTGATGCAACTTTGATCCAGAGAGTGTAACGATAGATCGGGGCTGCACTCGGCGTTAGATCAGGGTCGCACCCTGAATCGCACGTATTGGAGACATAGCCGTATAGAGAGTATTTCAAATTCTCATTCTTAACAGAACTAGGGGACATCATTTTGGACAAGTGGAGCAAGGTCGTGAGACATCCCTCCCTTCTGAGCAAGATGGCCAAGCTCTATCCATTCAGAGATAAGGATGTGAAGCATCTAAAGGTTGCCTCTCTAATTGGCTTAGGCCTTGATGCAGTGAATAGCCCGAAGGTCGGCATTGGCTCTTGTGGCCATATCGAAAAGGATGGAAATGTGGATGGAGAATGCGGATGCAGTATTCAGGAGCGTTTTCAGAAACTCTGTAGCTCAGGAGTCAGAGCTGGTGTCGGTTTCCATGACAAAGCTCCAAATGACATCAGCTGCATAGTGGCACGGGTTATGCTCTTAGTTACGGCAAAGTGAGTGCTATGGCTGGGGCCTGGGCTTGCTGTTCCTGTCTCTAATTGGCGTAATGTAGCATTCCCTTTTAGGGAACATCATCTTTTGACCCACACTGTAACCACAGTTGGCAAGTTTAGATCCTACCTGCCCATCCAGGTGTGTATGGCGAGTTATTTACATGTATGATGCCATGGAATTTGTCAGGAAAACTGAAAATTTCCTATCAAATACGTACAGTAATTTTCCTTTCCTTTTACGGAAAACGGGCGCTGGCTTCGAGCAAAGATTTATGGGAGAGGGGTCCTATAGGGGAGGAGTGGAGGCGACGTTAACCCACACGTATGCTGCCATGGAGTCTATTAGGAAAGGAAAAATACAGTAAGTATTTGATAGGAAATGTTTTGTTTTTTTACACATTTTTACCAAACATCCCAAAAAAAAAAAAAAATCAACATTTTAAGCAAGTTTATGATTTTGTTTTGGGCCACATACATAGCCGTTTTGGACTGCAGGTGGCCCGTGGGACTTGAGCTGGACATCCCTGATTTGCACTGTTTAATTCTGCAACACAGCTGGCTTTGTTGCTGAACATATGGACAAGTTTTTCTAGAACACTTCAGATCCATAATTTTAACAAGAAAAGACAGATCACAGCTGGGAGATAGAAGCCTTTTTGGAGACCAGAGCTTGCAGTACAATGGAGTAGTTCATCGGTTTCGGATCGGAGACCGAGGTCACAGAAACCTTTTGTTGTACAACCACGAAATGTCGATGGAGGTGATGTGGATCCTGTAAAATAAATATATAAATAATTTAGAAAGTTTAAATTGTTCTGGAAAATTTATAGATAGGCAACTCCTATCCTCATATTGATTAGTGGTTACAAATTAATAATAACTACTACTGCAGTAGTGAACAGACACAAAAGATACACTCTGCATCTTTCCAAATAACTGTTCTGTTTATTCGACGCAATTGAAGGTTTTTATACACATGATTATGTAGGTATCACATTAATATTACTATTGTACTTGTATGGTAACAAGGGGCGTAACATAGGCAGGCTAATTCTCAAAAGAATGCAAACATGTAATGAAAATGTTGTTAGTGCACAATGAGTGCCGTGTGCAATACATAGGCAAACATACAAAATAGAATACAATTTTATACAGAATTTACAAATTTCCTTCACAAAATAAAATAATTCTTATAATTACCATATATTATACTGTCTTTTTTTGTACCAAAAATAGAAATACTTTCTTTTTTACTTTCTTTTTATAATTTCAAGCTTGTTGTCAGAATTAGGGATGAGCCGAATACCCCCCTGTTCGGTTCGCACCAGAGGCAAAACATTCGTTCGAACACACAAACACCATTAAAGTCTATGGGACTCGAACATGAATAATCAAAAGTGCTAATTTTAAAGGCTTATATGCAAGTTATTGTCATAAAAAGTGTTTGGGGACCCGGGTCCTGCCCCAGGGGACATGGATCAATGCAAAAAAAAGTTTTAAAACGTCAGTTTTTTCAGGAGCAGTGATTTTAATAATGCTTAAAGTGAAACAATAAAAGTGTAATATTCCTTTAAATTTCATACCTGGGGAGTGTCTATAGTATGCCTGTAAAGGGACGCATGTTTCCTGTGTTTAGAACAGTCTGACTGCAAAATGACATTTCAAAGGAAAAAAAGTCATTTAAACTACTCGCAGCTATTATTGAATTGTTGGTTCATTGATAAAAACAGCATGGGATTTCCCCACAGGGGAACCCCGAACCAAAATTTAAAAAAAATGGAGTCGGGGTCCCCCTAAATTCCATACCAGGCCCTCCAGGTCTGATATGGATATTAAGGGGAACCCCGCGCCAAAATTTAAAAAAAAAATGGCGTGGAGGTCCCCCTCAAAATCCATACCAGACCCTTTAGGTCTGGAATGAATTTTAAGGGGAACCCCGCGCCAAAATAAAAAAAAATGGCGTGGGATCCCCCCAAAAATCCATACCAGACCCTTATCCGAGCACGCGACCTGGCAGGCCGCAGGAAAAGAGGAGGGGCAAGAGAGCGCCCGCCCTCCTGAACCATACCAGGCCACATGCCCTCAACATTGGGAGGGTGCTTTGGGGTACAAGGGCCTCATCCCCACAACCCTTGCCCGGTGGTTGTGGGGGTCTGCGAGCAGGGGGCTTAACAGAATCTAGAAGCCCCCTTTAACAAGGGGACCCCTAGATCCCGCCCCCCGTGTGAAATGGTAAGGGGGTACTTTTACCCCTACCATTTCACAAAAAAAGTGTCAAATGTTAAAAATGACAAGAGACAGTTTTTGACAATTCCTTTATTTTAAAGTCTTCTTCTTTCCATCTTCTTTTCTTCTATCTTCCGCCCGCAGACCCCCACAACCACCGGGCAAGGGTTGTGGGGATGAGGCCCTTGTCCCCATCAACATTGGGACAAGGTGCTTTGGGGGGACCCCAAAGCACCCCCCCAATGTTGAGGGCATGTGGCCTGGTACGGTTCAGGAGGGGGGGCGCTCTCTCGTCCCCCCCTCTTTTCCTGCGCCCTGCCAGGTTGCGTGCTCAGATAAGGGTCTGGTATGGATTATAGGGGGGACCCCATGCCTTTTTTAATTTTTTTTTTTTTAATTTTGGTTCAGGGTTCCCCTGTGGGGAAATCCCAATTTTGGTGCGGCGTTCCCCTTAATATCCATACCAGACCTGAAGGGCCTGGTATGGAATTTAGGGGGACCCCCACGAAATTTTTTTTAAATTTTGGTTCAGGGTTCCCCTGTGGGGAAATCCCATGCCATTTTTATCAATTACCATTTATGTGTATTGTCTGACCGACAATTCATTAATAGCCGCGAGTAGTTTTAAATGACTTTTTTCCTTTGATATGTCATTTTGCTGTCAGACTGTTCTAAACACGGGAAACATGCACCCCTTTACAGGCATACTATAGACACCTCCCAGGTACGAAATTTAAAGGAATATTACACTTTTATTATTTAAGCATTATTAAAATCACTGCTCCCGAAAAAACGGCTTTTTTTTAAACTTTTTTTTGCATTGATCCATGTCCCCTGGGGCAGGACCCAGGTCCCCAAACACTTTTTATGACAATACAATGCATATAAGCCTTTAAAATTAGCACTTTTGATTTCTCCCATAGACTTTTAAAGGGTGTTCCGTGGCTTTTGAATTTGCAGCGAACACCCCAAATTGTTCGCTGTTCGGCCGATGTTCGAGTCGAACTCATGTTCACTTGAAGCTCATCCCTAGTCAGAACTTTTAAATGGTATTTATGGCTCATTTACACTTGCGGTTGGGGCGGGGGGATAGTGAAAACATGGCTGAACCACCCCCATTAAAGTGTTACTAAACCCATAACAGCAAAATCAGTCTGTATACACGGTAAAGCATGCTTGTTATACTTGTAGGGAAATGTGTATGCTTGTAGCAAAACTTGTATGCTTGTTATACTCACTGTGGAACCTAAGGGGTTAATTCCCTGCATTGTGTAAAAGGCTGTTTGATCCTGTCTTCTCTGATCCTCCCCTTCTTCCACAGTCCCCAATCCATCACCTTTTTTTTTTTTTTTTTTTTTTGAGGCTGCATGTGATCAACACAGGACCAATCAGCACTGTCCAGACAGAGGGTCATGTAACCTCATAGGAGAGTTAGAGGAGAATGAAAACTCCTCCTAAAAGCTTTAACCAGTGCTCAGCTGAACATTGTTAGAAGTCACAAGCCTGTAATATACTGCTGATGAAAAAAGCTATTTATCAGGTTATATTTACTAAAATAATTGCATTTCCATATTCTGTGTACTGTGGGAGACCAGATATAGTGAATGCAGGCTCCTGGGTTTAGTAACACTTTAAACTCCAAGAGTCATGTACAGAGTCATGGTTTTCCGCCATGGCAAAAATGACCCCAAGACCATCAAAGCAAGAGGTGTGCAAAGTCCTACAGTTTTATTTCTGTAGAGAGTAGCCACAGCCTAAGAAGAAGAGCCAGTTCATTGTCAGTGTGCTACAGAGAAGGACCCTTGCTCTCTGTGTGGAAGCAGTGATCTGTCTGCAGATATCCAACTTGTTTGCTACTTTAACTACTTGCCGAATGGCCACCACAGATACACTGCTGTAAGGCGGCTCGGCTGCGCAAACCGTTTTCCTTGTACGTCGGTCCATGCATGTGATCGTGTAGGCACACCTGCAGCACATAGGGGGAAGCGCGTGCGCAGCATGGGTCCGGCGGACTTGATGTGTGCCAGCCACCCACGATCGTGGTACAGGGAGACAGAATGGTGATCTGTCAATGTAAACAAGGCGGGTCCCCATTGTGACAGGGGAGGAGAGAGAGATCTGCTGTTCCTAGTGATCCAGAACAGCGAACTCTCTCTACTTCCTGTTAGTTCGCTCCCCCCACAGTAAGAAAGCACCTCCCTAGGGAACACTTACCCCTTGATCGCCCCCTAGTGTTAACCCCTTCCCTGTCAGTGTATTTATACAGTGATCAGTGCATTTTTATAGCACTGATCACTGTATTGGTGTCACTGGTCACCAAAAAGTGTCACTTAGGGTCAGATTTGTCTGCCGCAATGTCACAGTCCCACTAAAAATAGCAGATTGCCGCCATTTGGAGTAAAAAAAATCAAAAGACCCTAAATCGATCCCCTATTTTGTAGACGCAATCACTTTTGCGCAAACCAACCCACGCTTATTGGAATTTTTTTATGAAAAATATGTAGCAGAATACATATTGGCCTAAACTGATGAATACATTTTTTTTTTACATTTTTTGGGGGGTTATGAATTATAGCAAAAAAAAAAAAATTGTAGGTCTTTTTTTGTTTATAGCACAAAAAATAAAAAACTCAGGGGTGAGCAAATACCACCAAAAGAAAGCTCTATTTGTGGGGAAAAATGTCAATTTTGTTTGAGTACAGGGCCGCACGACCGCGCAATTATCAGTTAAAGCGACGCAATGCCACATCGCAAATAATGGCCTTGTCATTAAGGGTGTAAATTGCTGAAGTGGTTAAAGTGACCAGATTTTCAAAATGAAATCTTGGGACACCTTACTGGCAACTCTCATTTTATTGGTCAGTGGGGAATGGGTAGAGCAGTGGCAGGGTTAATAGTGGCATGTGAAGCATGCTACATCAAATGTTGGGTTTGGTTAACTTGTACTGACAGTGGGATGGGGATTAAAGGGGTATGGTTTAATAACACAACTCCATCCTCCTTCTCCAAGGCAAATCATAGATATGTTGCAAAGACAAATTAACCTACAGCCACCTGAGCTGCAGACACCTTTATTAAAGCTGGAAAGAAATGGGAGACACATTCTTTTAACCAGGGACTAAAACAGGGACCCTCTTTTCCTGGGGACCACCTCCCAAAATGGACTTGTGCAGGGAGATTACTGTTGCATACGTCAGTGGCAGTAAAAAGGTTAAAACATAAAACTGTCCCTTTTCGAAATCTCACAATGTTACTAGGGGCAAAATGTACCCGTAAAGTTTGATTTTCTACTTATTCAACCCCTGTCTTCTTCCCACGGTGATGATAATATCAGTTTTCTTCCAGCGAGATCCTGGGGAATATAGAGCAGCCCAAATTTTTCTGAGAAGACTCTCTTGCAATTGACTTGAGAGTGTTCTTGTGAGATTTCCTAGTCTTCCTACCTGGTAACATTGGGTGATTTTTGAAAGTGGAGGGGACCTGGGCTGAGTATGTGGACCTCCGCTTTAAGTGTCTTAAGTGCCCTTGGTGCACTAAAACAAAACACCAAGGTGAAGCAAAAAAGTTCACTTTTCCCTGACCCTCTGGGGTGCAAGACTCCTGAAAGGGGTAGAACACACTCAGGTCTACTATGCCAAAGGGTCCTGTGGACCCCCCTCTTTATGATCAGCTGAAACGAACCACCAAGTACTAGGTTAGGGTCTCTTCTAAAGAGAGACCCCCAAGGCAAGCGAAGGGGGAACCTGACAGCTGCACATTCTCCGCCTACTTTGCATAGAGTAGGTCTGAAGACTCACATATAGAGCTGTACTGGGTACACACTGCTCCAAGGCACTCTACAGAGAGCCTAAAACTTCTATATGAACCCAGGTGCCTGCCTGGTCTGTCGGCCAGATAGCATGAGAGGAAGAAAAAGAGTGGTGGCACCATCCGGGGACAGAAACAGATGCTTTATTACATGTCCATATGACATGACCACGCGGTACACGATGATTCAGCAAACCCGTTTCACACTCCTGTGCTTAGTCATTGAGCAATTGAACTGTACTAGTTCATGAAACATCTTGCTTTTTTCTGCACCTCTCTTCATGTGCTAGGCCTTTTGGCCAAGACTGGGGCAATTTTTTAACCAGACCAAAGGCCCTAACCATTGTAAGAGAGTACACTCACACCCTACCTGAGTGAAAAACAATGCACTAATAAAGTGCACTCTCTTACAATGGTTAGGGCCTTTGATCTGGTTAAAAAATTGCCCCAGTCTTGGCCAAAAGGCCTAGCACATGAAGAGAGGTGCAGAAAAAAGCAAGATGTTTCATGAACTAGTACAGTTTCATACCATGGGGTCCAAAACCCATAGCATTACTCCAACACCCCGGGTCACCACTCTGTCAGGGCTGTCTCCTGCTCTTTACGAGCAGCTCTTTTCTTTTAGTGCACAGAGGCTTCTCAGCTGTCAGTTAATTACCAGCCACTCATTTCCGCAGTGACTCACCTGGTCATTATTAACCTGTTTTATTAGTCCAGCCTACAGCCAGCCCCTTTTGGCTATTTAAACAGCTCTGCTCATTTCCTCTGTGCCCTTGTGTGGTCTATGATCACCAGTGTGTCCCTGTGTATGACTTGGCCTGGCTGACTTCTCTTTCGATACGTGTTCTTGTTTTTGCTCCTTACTACGCTGAATTCTGGCTTCCTGACCCCGGCTGGTTACTCGCTCTGGCATCCAAACCCTGGCTTCAGTTTTTGACTATGTTCCTGAACTGTTTTATTTTTTTCTATTTTATTAAAGGTGTGATTTTAACTGCATCTTCTGCCTGGTTTATGGTTCCTGACATACTCTCAGGAGGCGCGTTACACTGTGCGTTCTCTGCCATTCAAGCCCTCATCTGCACATGGTAGCAGAATTGTTCAAATAAGAGAGCACAAGGTCCCTCAAAATCCTCCACACCAGGGAAATACTCCCGGTCCCCCACATTACCCAGTGGATGCCTAATTCAGTTTTTTTCCCTCGGGACCCCCATTATACCAGCAGGAATTCTATACAGCCAGCCATCCTAGCTGGAATACCAGAATGATGGAGGAGCACCCCTACTGGATACTTATAAGAACAAATACTACATTTGATCTTAGCCAAAAGGCTGAGAAGTGAGAACCTTTGGATACAGCTGGATCTTTTTACTATAAAGTCATTTAATTAGTGGTTTGCAAGTAACATAAAAAAAATTAACCCTACTAAAGGAGTATATGCTGTTTACATTACAATGAAAAAATTACTAAATTAGGCGGATCTGTCACATATCTGTCTACCCAATCATATGGGGGGAATAACAAAAACAGAACATTTGTTTGCACTTGAGTATTCATACATTGGGTATACATTGGGTATTCATAATAAACAAAGTTTAACCCTTTCACGATTTTTGACATTTGGTGTTTACAAGTTAAAATCTGTATTTTTTGCTAGAAAATTACTTAGAGCCCCCAAACATTATGTATATATTTTTTAGCAGAGAATCTAGAGAATAAAATGGTGATTGTTGCAATATTTTATATCACACAGTATTTGTGCAGCGGTGTCTTCTAAAAGACCCCCTGATCCCTCCTTTGCACTTCAAAGTATTCAGATCGCCGTTTTCGGCAATTCTGAATACTGTATATTTTTTTAAAACCGGCGCCATTGGCAGCAGAGTAAACGGGAAGTGACGTCATGACGTTGCTTCCGTGTTTACTATTAGGAGGCAGGAACAAAGCCGCTCACAGCTTCGTCCTGATTGGTGATCGGGCCTCCTGATAAAACAGGCTTTTAGCCGCATCGGTTGTTATACCTGGAAAGCCGATCGCCGGCTCTAAAAAACAGTACCGGGTTGATGCCTGCAGCTGTGGGCATCATCCCAGTGTAACCCCCGAAAGCCGAGTACGCACATCTGCGGGAAGGGGTTAATGTTCAGTTTGCAAAGTACACATTCACTTTACTAGGTGAACAACCTCTGAATCTTTAGTAAAGTCACCCTTATAGCTCTGATTATTTACCTGATAATTTTGTGGTCATGTGGATGCACATGTTCTCATCCCCCCTGCAATTCATGGGAGCTAGATCGTAACATGTGGAATGATCAAAAGCGAAGCAGGACCGGCATTTCACCCCATTGGAAGCATAGCTTTCACTTGGCACTAAGGGTAAAACAGAATGGAATTACATAATTCAAAAATTCGAAAAGATTACTAAATTCAGTCACTATACTTAGTCCTTCCAGCTATAAAGTTGCTGGGAATGCTTAAACTAAAGCCTTACTTTAGCCTTAATTGCCTCTAGCTGTTTGACTGATGCCATGGGGACAAGAAAAGATTAGAATGTGGCCTGGGGGACAAGCCTAACCCACTAGCCCTTTCATGGTGGGAACAGATTTCCATGGGCTAAAGTTTGTCATGGTGATGCATTGATTGGTGGCCATGTTGACCGGACATGTTTTTTTTTTTGTGCCACATCTTTTCACATTTACCAGCATCAGTTTCCTCTTGGATTTTTTATATATATTATATATTAAAAATAACCTGTGTTCATGAAATCTGTAATTAGTATCCAGTTACTCCTAACTTCTCAGTTAATCCTTTTGAGGATTGGGCTGGACTCTTGGCCAACGAACATACAAGCTTTACTCACTCAAGTCTTTTTAGTGGCTCACCCAAAGTGGAAATGCCTCAGTCCTCCCTATCTCCAGGAGGTTGGTAATATCCTGAAAGAACACTTCCTATTTGAATATTTGTATGCAAAAATTAAGAATACCTAAATTTCGGTCCTGGTGGGAACTGTGGATTGATGACTACAGACGTTCACGTCTTTCATGAGGACACCTGACCTCCTTATCCACAAATATTTACATGTGCCTAGATGTACTTACCCTGTTTCCCCGAAAATAAGACCTAGCGTGATTGTCGGTGATGGCTGCAATATAAGCCCTACCCCCCAAATAAGCCCTACCCTGTTTCCCTGAAAATAAGCCCTACCCTGAAAATAAGACCTTCAAGGACTTTAACTAGGGCTTATTTGGGGGGTAGGGCTTATATTGCAGCCATCACAGACAATCACGCTAGGTCTTATTTTCAGGAAAACAGGGTATATTTTACTGGGCCCTTAGTTATCCTCCTGTATGTTCCTGGATACCTCTCTTGGCTTAGGACAATTTAAGTCAAATCCATAACGTGGTAATCAATATAATCGGGTTTGCCTCTTTCTGGAATATTGTCATTATTTTGGAGTTTAATACCGGGAATGTGGCTACAGGTAGATGCCATAACCCCAGTATTAAAATTTTCAGCAGCCACTGCTTTTTCTGCTAAAAGTGTTCTGAGGGGCTGATTAGCCTCTGGATCACTTTTGGAAGCACTTTTAGGTCGCCAAACCCTCCCTGCGTGCGGTGGTCCCCAGACTTACCTGGCTCATCATGAAGCTCAGGAACCGATCTGGCAGTGGCGGTGGCTGGCCATAGAGATTAGATGGCCTCTGCTCATCTCCATGGCCTAGGAGGCCCGGAGCGATGCCATGACATCGTCATGACAGTGACGTCCTTTTCAGGGCCGATGTAAGCAAGGCCATTTTTTTCTTTTCTTTCATTGATCTAAATCAGTGTTTTGTTTTGTTTTTTGTTTTGTTTTTTTGATCTGATGTCCTTGTAGAGGGCGGATGTGGGGTCTTATTGACCTCAGATCTCTCCAAAAAGAGGACCTGTCATGCTTTGTTCTTGTCAGAAGAGATGTTTACATTTCTTGTGACAGCAATAAATGTAATACAATTATTTTTTTTTAAAGGGACAGTGTAAAAATAAAAAAGTAATAAAATAAATAATAATTAAAAAAAATGTTAAAGCGCCCTCGCCCCTCCGTGCTCGTGCGCGGTGGCGAACACATACTTAGGTCACGCCACATAGCAAAAATGGTGTTCACACCACACATGTGAGGTATCACCACAAATGTTATAGCGAGAGCAATATTTCTACACTACACTAACATTTTTAAAGTGCTGCCTATGGTGATTTTTAAGTACCTTAGTTTGGTGCCATTCCACAAGAGTGTGCAATTTTAAAGCATGACATCTTAGGTATGCATTTACTTGGCGTAACATCATCTTTCATATTTTACAAAAAATTTAGTTAAATATTGTGTTTTTTTTTCCTTGTTTGCATTTGAAAAACCGCTGCACAAATAGTGTGTAACATAAATATATGCAATGACCGCCATTTTTTTCCTCTAGGTCCTCTGCTACATATATAAATATATATATATATATATATATATATATATAT
The DNA here is from genome assembly GCF_042186555.1 of Aquarana catesbeiana. Lineage (NCBI taxonomy): Eukaryota > Metazoa > Chordata > Amphibia > Anura > Ranidae > Aquarana > Aquarana catesbeiana. Next base: position 21,406,881 of record NC_133333.1, read on the forward strand.
ATATATATATATATATATATATATATATATATACCCCAAAGCTCAAAAACACATGTACACATGTACACATATTTATATATGTAGCAGAGGACCTAGAGGAAAAAAATATATATACCCCAAAGCTCAAAAACACATGCACACACACATATATATATATATATATGTGTATATGTATGTATATATATATATATATATATATATATATATATATATATATATATATATATATATATATATAAAGTGGAAGGCAAATATACAAACTGTTGTAATTCCTACACCATTCACCAGATTTGGATGCAAATTCCCTCAAATTAAAGCTGAAAGTCTGCAGTTAAAGCACATCTTGTTCATTTCATTTTAAATCCATTGTGGTGGTGTATAGAGCCAAAAAAGATTAGAATTGTGTCGATGTCCCAATATTTATGGACCTGACTGTATATATGTATATATATATATATATATATATATATATATATATATATATATATATATGTATATATATATATAATGTTTGGGGGTTCTAAGTCATTTTCTAGCAAAAAATATTCATTTTTACATGTAAATAAAAGAAGCCAAACTAGGTAAGTGGTGAAAGGTTTATTTTACCGTTTACTGTTTTGCATATTTATATCTTTTTTTTCAACTCAATTTATGCACCAACTTTGTTACTCGATCTTGGTGGGATTTACTTGATTGTCTTGGTTTTTTTTTTACATACTAACAAATTTAAATTAAAAGTTTAGTTATAAAAAAAAAAAAAACCTGTTAATGTTAAGTTGCCTCCCTCTACTGCTGGTACTTATCTTCCTGCACTACTCCTCTGCTTTACATGCTTGCTGGAGCCCTGTGAAAAGCCCTGTACTGTTGGGTATGGTTGAACATGTGACTCTCTGGGGTTGGTATCTTAGCAAATAATTTCCAAGCCTGAGAGCTGCCAGGTTTGAAGCTTTTTTTTTAAATCTTCGACTTATGCCGCGTACACACGGTCGGACTTTCCGGCATACTTGGTCCGGCGGACCAGAGTGTGCCGGACAATCCGCCCGTGTGTGGGCGGCGGCGGACTTTTCCGGCGGACTTCTTCCCAAAAGCCCGCCGGACCTAGATTTGAAACAAGTTTTAAATCTTTCCGTAGGACTCAGTTTCGGGCGGAAAGTCCGCTCGTGTGTGTGCTGGTCCGACGGAAAGCCCGCTCGTGTGTAGGCTGGTCCGACGGACCAGATACGACGCGAGGGCAGGGTATTGCATCTCGCGCTCTCTGCAATAGGAAAAACAAATTTTCCTATTGCGGTGAGCGCGGTGCATGCCAGGCCCTTAGGTCTGGTATGGATTATAAAGGGAACCCCCTACGCCGAAAAAACGGCGTGGGGTCCCCCCTAAAATCCATACCAGACCCCGATCCGAGCACGCAGCCTGGCCGGTCAGGAAAGTGGGTGGGGACGAGCGAGCGCCCCCCCCCCCTCCTGAACCGTACCAGGCCGCATGCCCTCAACATGGGGGGTGGGTGCTTTGGGGGAGGGGGGCGCCCTGCGGGGCCCCCCCACCCCAAAGCACCTTGTCCCCATGTTGATGAGGACAAGGGCCTCTTCCCGACAACCCTGGCCGTTGGTTGTCGGGGTCTGCGGGCGGGGGCTTATCGGAATCTGGGAGCCCCCTTTAATAAGGGGGCCCCCAGATCCCGGCCCCCCACCCTATGTGAATGAGTATGGGGTACATGGTACCCCTACCCATTCACCTAGGGAAAAAGTGTAAGTAATAAAACACACTACACAGGTTTTTAAAATATTTTATTAAACAGCTCCGGGGGGGGGATCTTCCTCCGGCTTCGGGGGTCTTCTTCCGGCTTCGGGGGTCCCTCCGCTTCATCTTCTCCCGGCGTCCGGTTGGTTCTTCTCCGCTCTCTTCTCCCGGTGTTCCTGTTCTTCGGCCGGCTCCTCTGCTGTCTTCAAGTAGCTCTCTTGCCAGCAGAGGTCCGGACTTCTGGGCTTCTGGGCTTCTGGGCTTCTCTTCCCCAGATGTTGACACGACGCTCTCTCCTGCTGGACTGCTCTCCGAGGGCTGCGTTGTGACTTATATAGGTGGAGACCCCGCCCCCTTTTGATGTCACAGTCCCTGGGCATGCTGGGACTGTGACGTTTTAGGGGGCGTGGTCAACATCACCCCGAAGCCGGAGGAAGATCCCCCCCCCGGAGCTGTTTAATAAAATATTTTAAAAACCTGTGTAGTGTGTTTTATTACTTACACTTTTTCCCTAGGTGAATGGGTAGGGGTACCATGTACCCCATACTCATTCACATAGGGTGGGGGGCCGGGATCTGGGGGCCCCCTTATTAAAGGGGGCTCCCAGATTCCGATAAGCCCCCGCCCGCAGACCCCGACAACCAACGGCCAGGGTTGTCGGGAAGAGGCCCTTGTCCTCATCAACATGGGGACAAGGTGCTTTGGGGTGGGGGGGCCCCGCAGGGCGCCCCCCTCCCCCAAAGCACCCACCCCCCATGTTGAGGGCATGCGGCCTGGTACGGTTCAGGAGGGGGGGGGGGCGCTCGCTCGTCCCCACCCCCTTTCCTGACCGGCCAGGCTGCGTGCTCGGATCGGGGTCTGGTATGGATTTTAGGGGGACCCCACGCCGTTTTTTCGGCGTAGGGGGTTCCCTTTATAATCCATACCAGACCTAAGGGCCTGGTATGCCCCGCGACGGGGCTCGCAAGGTGTCAATCTCGCCGATAAAAGCGGCAAGATTGACATCCTTTTCTAGTCCCGTCGCACCTGAGTCACGTTCAAAATGAACGGACTTGTCCGTGTGTGGGCAAGTCCGTTCATTCTGAAAGTCCGCCGGAACTCCGGCGAAAGTCCGTCGGAAAGACGGGCGGACTTAGCCCGCCGGAAAGTCCGGGTGTGTGTGGGCAAGTCCGTCCGTTTTAAAGTCCGGCGCACCTGGCGGACAAAGTCCGTCGGAAAGTGTGCCGGACCAAGTAGGATAGAAAGTCCGACCGTGTGTACGCGGCATTAGATTGACTTGAAACTTCCAAAGGGCTTCTATTTGGGACTCCGCCAGGCATATAGGGAGCAAAGGAGAACAGAGGAGGTGATTATCATCAGCAGATGGGACGGGCTATCAAATAAACTAGGTACTTTGTCCTGAATAAAATTGGTAATTTCTCATTACCGTTGGATAAGAAGATAAGAAGGTTTTTATTGCCATTGTAAAAAAAAATGTATTGCAAATCCCACTTCTTACAGGACAAATAAAAATGCTTGCATACGCCTCCTTAAAATAAAGAATAAAAGACAAACCTACAGTATATTAATATATACAGTATATATAAATATAAAATATAACAATCACATCTTTATAAAAAGGTTATACCATACCCTATTGTGGAACAAAATCTGTTACCACTGGCTACATCACTTTTTTTAATTTTTGTATTTATTATGTTAATAGCCCTTGGGAAAAAAAACTGTCCCTAAGTCTATTTGTGCTCACCATAGTGTCCTTAAAAACATCTATCCAAAAGCATTCATTTAAATAGATAATGGCCAAGATGAGACGAAATCTTCACTATTCTTTCTGCTCTACGTAGGCAATGGGACTGATACATTTCAGCTAAAGAAGGAGGTTTGCAGACCGCAGTTTTTTTATGTTGTATTCTTATCTTTAAACACCATAATATTTATATCCATATATAAAGTCCCAGTTATGTGCAATACACCACAGTGCAATCAGTGATTCATCAATTTTCTATCTTGCAGTGTGACCTCCACCTTTAGGAAAAAACTCTCCTCCTGCTTGGGCATCAGATCCATATTTCTCCTCCACCTGGTCCACTCATTAATTAATTCCCAGTAGTCAGAACATCCTCATGATGAAAGACACAAGAAGGAGAACCTTAGTGCTCTCTATCTTAACATGTATTCACAGTATAAAAAGGAATTAAAAACACTTACAAGCTTCCAAAAAAAAAAGCATGCATTCAGTTAACCACAGTTTCTCGGGTATGACCTCACAGGCTCAGCTCCTCCCACCAATACACGTTACGTCCTGTGATTGGGCTTCCTCAGTAGGCGGACAGCCGACAATACTCCAGCCCTTAAATAGCTCCCACCCTAGCTGCCATAGCAACCGCCCTGCATTGTGATTTCCGGAAGTGGCGTTCTCAGCATTGGCGACATTCTTGGAATGCCGAGAACATCGATTCCGGAAATCCCGACGCAGGGTGGTTGCTATGGCAGCCAGGGTGGAAACTATTTAAAGCAGTTGTAAAGGTAACCAAAAAAAATAGTCCCCTCTGCAGGTTTAAGCCATAATGTGCCAAATTGTGACCTCATCAGTCTGCTGCTGTTTGTTTACTGTCCAATCAGCAGCTGGGGGGAGGGGAGTGCCCAGACTGTATTGCTTAACTGTGAAGGAGGAACGTCAGGTTACCAGGCTTTGCTGGGTGACTCCAAATATGGAAATTTGACAACCAGTAAAATTTTATATTATTAGATGAGTTTAGCTGTTTGCCTGAACTGCAGCGTTCATGTTTACATGTTTTATGTATTATCATTTTACAACAGAAAATCAGGCACCTCCGGGGGCACAAAACACATGCTAACAGCAGTTTAATATTTTATTCAAAGAACTTACCCATTTTAGTTTGTGTATATGTGGCTAAACACACAGAGCCAGAAGGACAAGTCACACTGGAGCCGCTAAAACATGATGTTGTTGGAGATGTACAGTTCCTACAAGAGAGTGAGTAGCCTATGACAGAAAGATCACAACATAGATTGAGTACATCAGCCATAGCAGCCCTGCTTACAGAACACATTTTGGCATCATAAGAACTACCTGTATTCTTCCCGAGCATGTCCACCTAAAACTAAAATGTTAGCACTTGATAGATAATGGGATTCAACGATTTCTTCTACTCTGTTGGTGATTTTGGCCATGGGATCTTTATGCAGCATACACACGGGCGGACTTTTCGACCGGACTGGTCTGACGGACTGAGTCCGGCGGACAATCCGATCATGTGTGGGCTTCATCGGACCTTCAGCGGACTTTTCCAGTTGAAAATCTGATGGACTTTAGATTTGAAACATGCTTCAAATGTTTCCGACAGATTCGAGTCCGGTCGAAAAATCCGCTCATCTGTATGCTAGTCCGGCGGACGAAAACCCACGCTAGGGCAGCTATTGGCTACTGGCTATCAACTTCCTTAGTTTAGTCTGGTTGTACGTCATCACGTACGAATCCGTCGGACTTTGGTGTGATCATGTGTAGGCAAGCCCGTTCGTTCAAAAGTCCGTCGGAAGTCCATCAAAAGTCTGACGAAAGTCTGCCGGGATGGCCGTCGGACTTTTGTTGCCGAAAAGTCCGCTCGTGTGTACATGGCTAGTTCTGAGAACCCCATCCCTACCCAATAATCCAAGCTTTTGCAGAAGGATTTTGCTATTGAACAGAATGCTTTTGGTTCCTGAGTCCCATTGGCTTGAAACAAGGTGTGTGCTTGTGCAAATAGATTTGTTCCGTTGTGACCCGGTAAAGCAATCCAGGGGGTTGTTCATGGAGTTCTAGCTCCCCAAACTCAAAGGTAGGTAAATTAGTAGAACATAATAAGTTGTTGGTTTACCTATTCCAGGATTTAAAAAAAAAAAAAACACGACTGGTTGTAACACCCCTCTGGCTTCCTGGAAGCATGTCCTGGGATCTGAAAATGTCACAGGGTCTCATGGGTCCAGTACATGTTCCCAAGCTGGGTTCTCCTCTTACTCATCAGGAGTTGGGGGTTACACCTTGAATCACGGTATGCAGACTACTTAAACACAATGAGGAGTCTATATTGTAAGTTGCTCACAAACACAGGTATTATGTTACCATTTGGTGATAAGTTTAAATATAGAAATACCATGGTTTATATCCTGTGTTGACCTTAGATATTATAGGTCCCCATGTGCGCTTATCCCATTGCTCTGTCTCTCCTGTGTGGGGATGTTTAGTTCCCCTGTGTCCGCCTCCCAGACTTTTTAGTGGATTCCACTGATTTTCGCCATACTAATGTAAGCCATGCAGTCCTTGTGTCCATAAATTATAACAATGATGTAATACTGTATGTATTGTAAGGTGATGCAACAAACATATATGGATCTAATTTGTGTCTGTTTGATAATAAAAATAGCGTTTGTTCCCCTCATAAATCCACAGTCCTGAAGAAGCTAATTAGCCAAACACGTTTGACCTTTGCAAGCTGGACCAGATCATCTACACAGATTGCTGTCATATCATCTTTGTCAATGGTCATTGTTGTTCTGCACCACTTGAGGGTAATCTATATGGATAGATGAGATTTATTCCTACATTTGACTGTTTCTAAGTCTATTTCTAAGTCTTTTATACAACACGTTTTTAACATGTTTACAATAAAATATTTGTCGTTTATATAGAAATTTGTACGTCTCATGCTGTGCCTTCAAAGTCCATCATATATCCGTACAAGTATTCTTGAAAAAAAAATTCAGTAATAGGACATAGAGCCTCTGTCTTTTAGATAAGTAAACTTGAACACCATGTTAAACTGGCCATAGATGGTTCAAATCTCATCCGGTTCAGCAGGAACCGTCCAAGATTCGAACCACGTATGGACAGGCTGAATATACCAAGTTAATCAAGCAATCAACTTGGGTACAATCAGCATGCCGGTTTTTACATGCAATTATTGATAGTGGCTGTTAAGCCTCTAGCAATATTCATTGTGTTCTCCCAGTGGGGATGGCTTCCTCTGCCCCTCCACCATAAGAACACATGACAGAAGGGATTTCCCTGTCAACACTATCTGTGTTGATGGGGAACCAAGTGTTTTTTTCCCTGCAATCTGTGGTTGCAAAAAAAAAAAAAAAAAAGATCCATCTATGGCTGGCCTTGTTGACTGAACACTAATTCTTGGGGGATTCTTATTCTCACTGAACATCAATGTTGGTGAATTCCTTCCATTTACCACTGATGGGAAAAAAAATGTCTCCTGCCACTAACCACGGACACTGGAAAATTGTTTCCACTAACCACTGAGGAAGAAACAGAGGTATCGGGAAACACAATGAGGCTTAAAGCAAGTTCTGCAGGTGAGGAATATTCCTACACCCTAAGGAAAAGGGACAAATTTGGAGAACATTGAGGTGCTTATTTTGGACAATCGTTTCACAAAAAGAGTTAAAGTGGCCATATGGGACAACCATCCCTAATTATGTGGGGCCTTCAGGACCATCTTTTAATCATATTTAATGCTGTTTTAACATCATTACCCCGGTGATTTGAGAATATAGAGTAAACCTTCAGCCATGAAAATTATACAATTAGCATCTGCCCAGATGACATCTTAATGATTGGACAATGGAAGGCTTTATGGTCCTGTTCCCACACAAGCCATTGCTCTTAAAAGCTGTTGATAACTTTATTCAAGGCACCTATGCCAGGATCTCATTCTGTTTGACTGGCTTTTATACACAGAAACCTATTGTTTACTGGGACACTTTATGGCATGTTTTATGAGCCACCATCTAATTTGACTTGGGAAGGAATTTGCACCTTGCAAAGTAAGGCTTTGTTGTAAGCCGTGCAACAAAGCATTTTTTTTAAGCCCCAAGTTGTTGTTTTTTTTTTTTTGCAAGTTGTTGTTTTCTTCTTTTTTTTTTTTGCATGACGTAAATACATATCACTTTTTTCAGTGATATTGGCATATGCAAGAATACATATCTGTAAAAAAACAAAAATCGGCTAAAGCTGCATAACAAAGGTCATGCTCCTGGCTGACAGTCATAAAACAGTAAAGATCCATCAGATGGTCAATAACCTTGTACAGTTGTTATTTCTTTTCCCAAGATAAGGAAATATTGGGAATAAAGACAGAAAACAGAAGTAGCAGCACTCCAACGTACAAAAACATGCTTCTTTTATTGATTAAATCTGTACAGGTAAAAAGACAAAAACACACAGCTCCAGACAGCCACGTGGGAGGAGCTGGATCTGAGCAGATCGCTGAGAGGCTGAATTGGGTGCCAGTCCAGCCTCCTGGGTGGATCCCGACCATATGGTCATGATCTTTCCCCAGCCTTGACCAGCTCTGTGACGTCAGCGGACAGCGTGTTCTGAAAATAGGTCATAGAAGTGCAAAACGAACTGCACTCCTGTGATCCACAGGAGAAATACAGCCAAACGAGCTTTGGATGTACTTCTCCTTCAGGCTGGGTTCACTTCACACCACTGCAAATTGAATCTGGGTTTCCCCACATCCAATTCGCATAGCATGTCACTTTCGACATGAGACTAGTATGCCACAAAAAACGAACATTTAGTCGCCTGAAAATCTAAGCGTGTGTACGAGGCTTAAGGGAGGGTTAAGGGAGGTCAATCTTTCCGGACTCTCAGATCATCCTTTTTTTAACATTTTTACTACCGAGGAACCCTTGAAAGAATTTACAGATCTTGGTGAAACTCTGCTAAAAATGAATTTATCTGCGATCAGTAAAGCCGCGTACACAGGAGCGGAATGTCCGACAGAAAAAGTCTGGCGGAAGCTTTTCAATGTCTATTCCGATCGTGTGTGTGCCTCATCGGACTTTTTTTTTCGAAAATTCTGACGGACCTAGAAATAGAACATGTTCTAAGTATTTCCAACGGAACCAATTCCTATCAGGAAAACCGCTCGTCTGTATGCTGTTCCAACGGACCAAAAACGACGCATGCTCTGAAGCAAGTATGAGACAGAAGCTATTGGCTACTGGCTATTGAACTTCCTTTTTCTAGTCTCGTTGTACGTGTTGTATGTCACCTCGTTTTGGACAGTCAAACTTTGGTCGGACTTTGGTTTGACCGTGTGTAGGCAAGACCGCTTGAATGGAATTCCATCGGAGTTCCATCGGAGAAACCTTCAGAGTTTATGCTGACGGCAAAACCGGTCGTGTGTACAGGGCATAAGTTGTAGAGTAGTGATAAGTTTGAGTCATTGGATGTTCTCTGAACACCTAAAAAAAAATCCCCACACATGAACATAGCACCCAAAGCAATTTAAAGTCTATAGAAGCAAAATTTGGGGATTTTTCTCTGGCCTCCTGTTTAAGGCCAATTTACAAGTTTGGCCTTAAACAAAAAAAAAAATAAAGAAAAAAAGAAAAGGGGGGGGGGCATGAGTAGCTGAGCACTGCTATGAGGGACATTTACCAATGATATATACGTGTGTATATGTGTGTGTATATATATATATATATATATATATATATAGCCATGGTTCTCAGTGGGACTTGGATGTCATTTAGTATCTTAAGTAGGTCTATCGTGTATTTTACATATGATGGAAGGCTTGTGATATGTGACCTTAAATAAGCATTAGGCACCCTATACCTGATACAATAGACTGGAATGGAGGGTTCTGTAAATCCTTGAGAATTTTGAGAAGTGCATTGAAGGTGGGGATTTGTGGTTCTTTAATATTCAGAAATGTATAAGTTTCTTTACTGACAATGGTCCAAATATATACATGATAAATAATTTCCCGCTGGAACATAGTTTTTCAAATTGTGGGAGTTGTATCATTCCTTCTTTCTAAGGATTATTTGGCACATAGGGGGTGATTAATTAAAACTAGGGTATTAAGAACCTGGTGCAGCTGTGCATGGTAGCCAATCAGCTTCTAACTTCAACTTGTTCAATTAAGTTTTGACGATACAACCTGGAAGCTGATTTGTTTTTATGCAGAGCTGCACCAGATTTTGTACACTCCAATTCCAGTAAATCTCCCACATAGTTTCATAATTCTGATTACTCATAAGTAGAACATTTAGTTGATTATCAGATGGTTTTATTACTGATTATTGTTTTGTAACTGTTTTAAGGCAGTGTACTATGCACTGTGTAATTTTTGACAAATTCAAACTCTGCTCTGGCCTTCACATCAACTACAGTAAAAGTAAAATTCTCCCCATAGGCACTCTCTTAAACCCTCCCTGGACCTCCCACTCACCCTTGATGGTTGCCAAATCGCACATAACCTACCTGGGCATAAAAATAAGGAAGCTACCATCTTTTATATATCACCTCAACTACCCCCCTCTGATTGCTCCTGGGAAGATGCCACCTTGTAAAAATGGTTAGTTTTGCATGCCTACTATACCCACTTCAAATGATACCGCTACTTCTGAAACATAAAGATATTAAATTATCAAATAAAGCCATCTCTAAATGTATCTGGCAAAACAAACGACCACGCATTGTACTTATGGAACTATATCTTCCCAGACGCAAAGGGGGTATAAGTCTCTCCCAAATGTCAGGACTTACAACATAGTATGCCTTCTCTGAAGAGACCTGGATTGGATATCACAATCCTCCCGTTACTCTAACTACCTCATTGAAACAACAATGGCCCATCCTTATTCATTGGATGCCCTACTTCACTGTAAGTGGAAATCTATCCCCTCAACTTTACAACATAATATCCTTCTACGAGACACTGCTATAGCCTGGAGGTAAGCAGGAAAGAGCCTGAAGCTCTCACCTTTCCTGTCCAGGCATCACCCAATCCAGAACAACCCAAACTTCCCACCGGGGATGGAGCACAAATCATTCCTCATTTGGAAACAAAAAGAACTCACAAGCTTCTCATCACTTTGCAACAAGGAAACAGGGCGACCCAAAGCCTTCACAGTCATTGCCAAAGCCTTCTCCCTTCACCGATCTTATGCCTTCTATTTTAGGCAATGTGTCAGTTTCATCCGCAACGCATGCAGAGAAGAGAGCAAAAGATTCAAAGCGTCTATTACAGATCAAATGATCCAAAAAGGCTCCTATACAATCTCCAAAATATATAAACCTCTCCTGCAAAAAAACACTTTGTCACTAGTGTCCTCATCAGCAGCAAACTGGGGCAGAGAATTTCACAATACTGACATAGTGGACACAATTCTAAAAGGTTATAACAAAACCCTACAATTGATTCCCAACAAATCTTGGAGAGAAACCCTACTGAAAATTCTCCACCGTGCCTATATCCCTTTTCTCCATGATAAAAACAACTTAGGATCAGCCACCTGCCCTCTATGCCAACAACCCAAACCTTCACTAACCCATCGTTTCTGGTCAACAACAACAAAAAAATTGGCTATAGATACACTCTAACCTCGACTAAAGATGAACAATATCCAAAATGCACCGCCACCTCGCTGTGTGTAACATGTAGTATAAAGCATAACACTTGTGTTTTACCACAATTTATGGCAATATAGCTGCAACTTTTTTATAACACTGGCTCTGCCTGTAATACTGACCCAATACTTTTGTGCTCCGAGGAACACACATGTTCTCATCCCCCGTACACTTCATCATAACTGAAGGGGCACACAAATTGGAGTTAGCAGATACACAGGATTCGCATGTCACTCCATTGGGTTTTGAGCTGTCCTGTGGCACTAAGGTAAAAACATAATTATGTATTGTTATGTTTTGTTATTTTGTAACATATCTTGTACTTTTTAAAAGTTTGCAAAAAAAAAATGTGTATAAAATATTTATCCACTTAAGGACCGCCCTATAGCTGATATACTGCTACAGGGTGGCCCCTGTGCACAGAATCACATATATATGTATATATATATATATATATATATATATATATATATATATATATATATATATATATATATATTTATTTATTTATATATATATATGTGTGATTCTGTGCACAGGGGCCATGAAAAGATATAATAAAATATTTACAAAAATGTGTGATATATATATATATATATATATATATATATATATATATATATATATATATATATATATTGGGCTCCTTCTGCTAATTTCGTGTTATGCCGCGTACACACGGGCGGACTTTTTGACCGGACTGGTCCGACGGAATTTCGACGGACTTTTGACGGACTTTTGAACGAACGGACTTGTCTACACACGATCACACCAAAGTCCGACAGATTCGTACGTGATGACGTACGACCGGACTAAAATAAGGAAGTTGATAGTCAGTAGCCAATAGCTGCCCTAGCGTCGGTTTTCGTCCGTCGGACTAGCATACAGACGAGCGGATTTTTTGACCGGACTCGAGTCCGTCGGACAAATTTGAAACATGTTCCAAAGCTAAAGTCTGGCAGATTTTTGACCGAAAAAGTCCGCTGCAGGTCCGATGGAGCCCACACACGGTCAGATTGTCCGCCGGATTCGGTCCGTCGGACCAGTCCGGTCGAAAAGTCAGCTCCTGTGTACACGGCATAAGTAGAAGTTTGGTGAGTGTTGATTCGCGCTTTTCTTTTCGCGTTTTTCATTTAGCGCTTTTCAGTTAGTTTCTGAACGGCCGTTCGTCAACCAGACATGTTGCGGAATCAGAGGAGATAACGTGTTATTTATTATTGGCCTTGGAGTTATTGCTTTGACATTATTTTTTTGGTTGAATAATGATTTGATTTGGTATATTTTCTATATTTTTGGATGCATAGAATGCACTTTTAATTGTTATATGTAGAGTCTTGTGTCTGTGTATGTGTGTGTGGGGTGATTACTTCACAACTGTGACTCGTTATAAGCCAATGTTTGTGAAGCTGCACTTTGCTAAACTTTGGCCATAGATTGTGCCAAAACCTTCTGTAATATAATAAAAATTTGATTTTTAATGATAACTCTAGTATGATCAAATTTTTGTTGCCATAAGTAACCCTTTCCTGGTGCCTTTTGCCGGGCCACTGTTTGTGACATATGCTTTTTTGGTTACGGCAACAGCACCCTACAGGGTGAATGATCTACGAGTGGCCACTTTACCTAAGTGGATAAATATGTGCTAAGCCTGCTCCTTTTTTCTTTTTCAAAATAGGGTGGGCTTGGGTCGCAGAGAATGCGCTCCAATCCCACCCACGTGTGTTACAACAGCGAATGCATATTCACAGTTGAAACACTGATCCTCAATCCGGCCAATCAGAAGCGGGTGTGAGACCCGTTTTCCGATTGCCTGAAAAGAGAAGACTCCCGATTGGCTGCCGAGGAGGAGGGAGAAAACAGAAGCCGCCGCCGCCGTGATGACCCATGGAGAGCAGGAGAACGGGAGGCCGCCGCTGCCGGGGAAGACGCTGGTGATGGGATAAGTGCTACTGACCGACTGGGGGGGAGGGGGGTTGGCATACTGTTTGCCGCCCACACCGCCAACAAAAAATTCCACCGGCCACCACTGATTCCCAGCCTGTGCCATCCCAGGCTTTTTGGGGCTCTAATGTTGGGGCTAAATGTAATATTTTGCATGCTAAGTTCCCAGGTCCTGAGTCTTGGAGTGCTTTGAGGGACCAATATCTGAGTACTTTTAGGTGTAAACTCTGACCTTCTAAAAATGTCTAAATCCATGACTGTGCTCTTCGCTGGTTCTCTTCCTACTTATCCAACCACACCTTTAGTGTTTCTTACAACTCTACTTCCTCCTCTCCTCTTCCATTCTCTGTTGGGGTCCCCCAAGGTTCTGTTCTTGGACCTCTCCTATTTTCAATCTACACCTCCTCCCTGGGTCAGCTGATAGCCTCCCATGGCTTCCAATACCACCTCTACGCTGACGACACCCAAATCTATTTCTCTACCAACCAGCTCATTCCCTCTGTCTCCGCACGTATCACTAATTTACTATCAGATATATCAGTCTGGATGTCACACCACTTCCTCAAACTCAATCTATCCAAAACCGAACTTATAATTTTTCCTCCCCCATATGCCTCTTCCCCTGATCTCTCTGTCAAAATTGATGGCACAACTATAAGCCCATCCCCATATGCCAAGGTTTTAGGTGTAGTGCTGGACTCTGAACTCTCCTTTAAGCACCACATCCAATCACTGTCTTGCCGCCTCAACCTCAACATCCCCAAAATATGCCCCTTTCTAACCAATGACACAACAAAGCTCTTAATTAATTCGCTGGTCATCTCTCGCCTCGACTACTGCAACTCCCTTCTCATTGTCTTACCTCTACATAGTCTATCACCTCTTCAATCCATCATGAATGCCACTGCCAGACTCATCCACCTTACCAATCGCTCTGTGTCTGCCTCTCCTCTCTGTCAATCCCTCCACTGGCTTCCACTCACCCAACAAATTAAATTCAAAATACTAACAACTACTTACAAAGCCGTCCACAATTTTGCCCCCAGCTACATCACTAGCTTAGTCTCTAAATACCAACCTACTCGTTCTCTTCATTCCTTTCAAGACCTCCTGCTCTCTAGCTCCCTCATCAACTCCTTCCATGCTCGCCTCCAGGACTTTTCCAAAGCCTCTCCAATCCTATGGAATGCCCTACCCCAATATGTCCGCTTATCTCCTACTCTATTAACTTTTAGACGATCCCTGAAAACCCTCCTCTTCAGAGAAGCCTACCGTACCCACACCTAACAACTGTATTTTCATTTTCTCCATCAGCTCACCCCCCACAGCTATTACCTTTTGTTTCCACTTGGCCCTCCCTTCTAGATTGTAAGCTCTAAGGGGCAGGGCCCTCTGATTCCCCCTGTATTGATTTGTATTGTAACTGTACTATCTGCCCTGTATTTTAGTATTGATTCCTGGTATTTATTGTTAGAACTTCACATATTGCTTAAAATAAAGTAGAATATAAACAGTGCATTCTTTTTTGGGACATTTGTGAGTTATCAATTAAGATTAAGAAGCCCTTACCAGATTCTACCAAAGCCGAGACCACCCTGAAAATTTGATGCCATTATGAGAGCCTTCTTTTTTTTTCTAGGTTGGTGTGGGGCAGGACTGATTGAGTTTGCTGGACGGATGTTTTATTTAAAAACTAAACTTCTGGGCATACATAATTTGGATCTAATCATGCATAAAAATTCTGTACCATTAAGAAAGAAAAAAACAGACTAGGTTTCATTTCCTATCCATTTTTCTTGATTCGATTCTCTATAAATGCCAAGTCTAAAGGGTAAACAAAACTTTAATGCCGTGTACACACGGGCGGACTTTTCGACCGGACTGGTCCGACGGACCGAATCCGGCGGATCAATCCGACCGTGTGTGGGCTCCATCGGACGTTCAGCGGACTTTTTCGGTCGAAAATCTGACGGACTTTAGATTTGGAACATGTTTCAAATCTTTCCGGAGGACTCGAGTCCGGTCGAAAAATCCGCTCGTCTGTATGCCAGTCCGACGGACAAAAACCGACGCTAGGGCAGCTATTGGCTACCGGCTATCAACTTCCTTATTTTTGTCCATTCGTACATCATCACGTATGAATCCGTCAGACTTTGGTGTGATCGTGTGTAGGCAAGTCCGTTCGTTGAAAAAGTCTGTCGAAAGTCTGTCGGAAAGTCCGTTGAACCAGTCCGGTCGAAAAGTCCGCCTGTGTGTACGCGGCATGAGAAGTTTTATTATTATTATTATTATTATACAGGATTGAGAAGATTGAGAAGAGAATGGTATATGCCAGTGCCAACCCCAGCCTTAGCCACCCCGGGTGCTGGGACTCTGATTTTGGAGCTAAATGTCATGTTTTGCATACTAATACTACACACGGCCGGACTTGCGAACGGTCTAAACTCCGTCGGCATTTCCGATGGAGAGATTTAGAACATGTTCTATATCTGAGTCCGTCGGAAATGCCGTCAGAAAAAGTCCGATGGGGCATACACAGGGTCCGAATGTCCCACCGAAAGATCCCATCGGACTTTTTCTGTCAGGAAGTCTGGCCGTGTGTACACGGCATAAGTTCTCAGGTCCTGAGTCTTGGAGTGCTTTGAAGGACCAATGTCCATGTACTTCTCGATGAGAACTTCGACCTTCTAAAATTGTCTAAATCACTTTAGATAGCTTTACCTTATGTTAGTATCGATTCCTGTTATTTGTTTTTTTAGATCTGCACATTATTATTCAAAATAAAATAAAAATAGTCAATTAATGAATTAATTCTGAATTAAAATGAATACGCCCTTACCAGATGTTACCAAAGTGGAGAGCACACAGAGAATTTGGAGAAGTGGTGTCATTATGAGAGTCTGTGGTATCTCTAGTTTGGTGTAAAGAGAGAAGTGACTGAATTTGCCGGACAGGTGTTTTATTTTTTTTTACTTCTGGGCGTGAACAATTTGCTGCTGATTACATATAACAATTCTGTAATCACAAAGAAACAGACTAACTTTCACTCTCCGTGATAACCATAAACAGGACAAAAAGAGAGAGTGAATCTCCCAAATTGAGGTACACACGGCAATAAAAACTCCACGGGGGTTCTAATCCCTCTCCACTCCATCCAAAAAACAAACAAAAAATTGCATGTAGTTAAATTTTAAATCATTCATGCCTGGATCAAGGAAGTGGTTCCCCTAAGCAGGCTCTAATATGGCCTCGATGAAGGGGCAATGGTGATGTCCCTGAAACGGACTGGCTGTTTTGCTGTTTATACATTATATTACCAAAAGTATTGGGACGCCTGCCTTCACACGCACATGAACTTTGATGGCATCCCAGTCTTAGTCCGTAGGGTCCAATATAGGGTTGGCCCACCTTTTGCAGCTATAACAGCTTCAACTATTCTGGGAAGGCTGTCCACAAGGTTTAGGAGTGTGTCTATGGGAATGTTTGACCATTCTTCCAGAAGAGCGTTTGTGAGGTCAGGCACTGATGGTGGACGAGAAGACCTGGCTTGCAGTCTCTGCTTTAATGCATTCCAAAGGTGTTCTATCAGGTTGAGGTCAGGACTCTGTGCAGGCCAGTCAAGTTCCTCCACCCCAAACTCGCTCATCCATGTCTTTATGGACCTTGCTTTGTGCACTGATGCAAATCATTTGGTGGAGGGGGGATTATGATGTGGGGTTGTTTTTCAGGGGTTGGGCTTGGCCCCTTAATTCCAGTGATGGGAACTCTTATGCCCCGTATACACGGTCGGATTTTCCTACGGAAAATGTTCGATGGGTGCTTGTTGTCGGAAATTCCGACCGTGTGTGGGCTCCATCTGACATTTTCCATAGGAATTTCCGACACACAAAATTTGAGATCTGGATCTCAAATTTTCCCGACAACAAAATCCGTTGACGGAAATTCCGATCGTGTGGACACAATTCCGACGCACAAAGTTCTACGTATGTTCAGAATCAAGCAGAAGAGCGGCACTGGCTATTGAACTTCAATTTTCTCGGCTCGTCGTACGTGTTGTACGTCACCGTGTTCTTGACGTTCGGAATTTCCGACAAGATTTGTGTGACCGTGTGTATGCAAGACAAGTTTGAGCCAACATCCGTCTGAAAAAAAAAACATGGATTTTGTTGTCGGAAAATCCTATCGTGTGTATAGGGCATTACAGTGGTAGTAAAACACTGGGTGTTCTTCTTATTTTTTTTTTTTACCTGAAAGGTAAAGGCATAATGTGCTAGTATGTATACTAGCACACATTATGTGAAACTTACCTGAAAATGAAGCCTTCCAGTGATGCGCTGTCACTGCTGGAGGCCGCTTCCATCTTCACCCATCTTCCTTCCGGGTCCGTGGACTCTGGCTGTGTGACTGGCTGGAGCCACTATGATGTCACTTCTGCGCATTCGTGGGGGAGCCGCCATTTACGGCACAGGACTCTGAAGGAACGGCCCGGGCAGTTCCTTTAGAGCGCAAGCGCCAGTGATGTTATCAGGTGCATAAACTGTGAACTTTTAGGAGATGTTTACAGCACCTATAGGGCTTTTTTTCTCAAAGAATAGGTCTAGGAACTCCTCCCTTTCCGAGACATCCCTTGACTCCACCCCTTACCCACCTCCAAGCCCTGCTCCTTGGCCCCACCCCTTACCCACCTCCCAGTACCACCCCTTTTAGAGAATACAGAACTAAGTATCTTTTTGTGGTGCTATTTTGTATGGAATTTGTTAATGATAATGAAAGCAGTAAAATAGATCTAACAACAATGGACACCCAAGGCAAAATAGATCCACCCCAGCAACAATGGTCTCCCAACAGCCAGCATCGATAGACCCTCCAGCAACATTAGACCCCTCCCTCAACAGTAAATCCCTCCCAGCAGTGATTGACCTCCTGCAACATAAGACCTACATCAGCAAAAATAGATCCCCCACCAGTAACAATAGACCCCCCTGCAACCATTGACCCCCCCTGCAAAAATAGATCCCCTCCAGCAACAATAGATTGCCCAGTAGCCAGCATCAATAGACCCTCCAAGCAGCCAGCAACACAGACCCCTCCCTCAACAGTAGATCCCTCCCAGCAACAACTCACTCCCCAACAACATAAGACACACCCCAGCAATAAATGACCCCCTGGAGCAACAGTAGACCTCCGCAATAACAATAGACCCCCTTCCTCTGCAAAAATAGATCCCTTCCAGCCACAATAGCATCCCCAGCAGCCAGCATTACTAGACCCTCCAGAACATCACAGCTCCCCTTGCCATTACATAAATTAAGTTCTGGAGGTGCTGGAACTGCGTTCCCCCACGTTCCTGCTGAAAAAAAGCCCCGTCCATAGGTAAGCCGTATTATAGGCTTACCTATAAATAATAGTAAAAAATGGGAGTTTACTCCCACTTTAAGGCGTCAGCATACCAAGACATTTTGGACAATTTCATGTTCCCAACTTCGTGGGAACAGTTTGGGGATAGACCCTTCCTGTTCCAACATGACTGCTCACCAGTGCACAAAGCAAGGTCCATAAAGACATGGATGAGCTAGTTTGGGGTGGAGGAACTTGACTGGCCTGCACAGAGTCCTGACCTCAACCTGTTAGAACACCTTAGGGATGAATTAGAATGGAGACTGTGAGCCAGGCCTTCTCGACCAACATCAGTACCTGACCTCCCAAATGCGCTTCTGGAAGAATGGTCAAACATTCCCATAGACACACTCCTAAACCTTGTGGACGGCCTTCCCAGAAGAGTTGAAGCTGTTATAGCTCTAAAGGGTGGGCCAACTCAATACTGAACCCTACAGATGAAGACTGGGATGCCATTAAAGGTCATGTCCGTGTAAAGGCAGGCATCCCAATACTTTTGGTAATATAGTGTACACAACATTTTATTTTAACAAGTGAAATTTTCTCTGACTCTTTTGTTCTGCTTTTAGTGTGGTGCTCCTTTCTGTATTTCTATGTCAATATGTTGTAGCATTCTCTTTTTAGGTGTCCTGTGTAAGTATTGTGTATTCAAACAGGTAATAAATAACTCCACTTTTGTTCAGAAAAACACCCAAAAAAAAACAAAAACACTCCCCTCTGGGTGATCCATGTACTGTACTTTGCAGCAATTTTAACAAACTATGTTGCAGATTCCTTCCTTTTGTTATTCAGAGGAAATACATGTTTGTTTCTCTATGTTCATGGGCAGTGTGAATTGGTATGGGAGTGATTTTATAATTACCAATCAGCCGCTGCACCTGCAGGGCTCTAATGAGGAAAGTGGCAGGGTCTGCATCCCATTAGACGTAATTTTCCCTTTGGAAGTATCTCACCAAAAAATTATATTTATGTTGCAGTGGATGCCAAAAATCTGGCTTTTCGTCTTAGTGTTTACTTCTGGGAAAATCAGTGAGCCAATCACACAAGCAGGAAATTGCATATCTTGGGGGGCGTTCTGTATACCATCTGTGTACAGAAGACCTCCGGGTTGCCATATCACATTTTTTTTTTTAAATTACAGCGGCTGCAGATTGGAAAGTTCATTTTAATTTAATTTAACCACTTCGATACCAGGCATCCCCCCCTCTGCCAATTTTCAGCTTTCAGTGCTGTCACACTTTGAATGACAGTTGCACGGTCATGCAACACCGTACCCATACTACATTTTTATCATTTTCTTCTCACAAATAGAGCTTTCTTTTGGTGGTATTTGATCACCACTGGGGGTTTTATTTTTTGCTAAACAAACTAAAAAAGAACAATATTTTTGAAAAAAAAAAAAAACCTTTTCTTCGTTTCTATTATAAAATGTTGTTTTCTCCTTCACTGATGGGCACTGATGAGGAGGCACTAATATGTAGAATTGATGGGCACTGATAGGCAGCACTGATGGGCACTGATAGGCGGCACTGATAGGTGGCACTGATGGGCACTGATGAGGAGGTACTAATATGCAGAATTGATGGGCACTTATAGGCAGCACTGATGGGCACTGGTAGGCAGCACTGATAGGTGGCACTGATGGGCACTGATGAGGAGGCATTAATATGTAGAATTGATGGGCACTGATAGGCGGCACTGATGGGCACTGGTAGGCAGCACTGGTTGGCACCAATAGGCGCCACTGATATGCAGCACTGATGGGCACCGATATGCGGCACTGTTGGGCACTGATAGGTGGCACTGATAGGCACTGATAAGGTGGCATTGGTGGGCACTGATGGGCACTGGTAGGCAGCACTGATGGGCACCGATAGGCGCCACTGATATGCAGCACTGTTGGGCACCTATAGGCAGTACTGATAGGTGGCACAGATGGGCACTGATGAGGAGGCACTAATATGTAGAATTGATGGGCACTGATAGGCAGCACTGATGGGCACTGGTAGGCAGCACTGATGGGCACCGATATGCAGCACTGTTGGGCACTGATGGGCACTGATAAGGTGGCATTGATGGGCACTGATAAGGAGGCACTGAAGGGCACTGGTAGGCAGCACTGGTTGGCACCAATAGGTGCCACTGATATGCAGCACTGATGGGCACCGATATGCGGCACTGTTGGGCACTGATAGGTGGCACTGATAGGCACTGATAAGGTGGCATTGGTGGGCACTGATGGGCACTGGTAGGCAGCACTGATGGGCACCGATAGGCGCCACTGATATGCAGCACTGTTGGGCACCTATAGGCAGTACTGATAGGTGGCACAGATGGGCACTGATGAGGAGGCACTAGTATGTAGAATTGATGGGCACTGATAGGCAGCACTGATGGGCACTGGTAGGCAGCACTGATGGGCACCGATATGCAGCACTGTTGGGCACTGATGGGCACTGATAAGGTGGCATTGATGGGCACTGATAAGGAGGCACTGAAGGGCACTGGTAGGCAGCATTGATGGGCACCGATAGGCTCCACTGATATGCAGCACTGTTGGGCAGGTGGCATTGATGGGCACTGATGAAGAGACACTAAAATGTAGAATTTATGGGCACTGAAATGCGGCACTGATGGGCACTGATAGGCGCCACTGACGGACACTGATAGGTGGCACTGATGGGTACTGATAAGGTGGCACTGATGGGCCCTGATGAGGAGGCACCAATATGTAGAATTGATGGGCACTGATAATCGGCACTGATGAGCACAAGTAGGTGACACTGATGGGCACCGATAGGCGCCACTGATATGCAGCACTGACGGGCACTGATAGGTGGCACTGATGGGCCCTGATGAGGAGGCACCAATATGTAGAATTGATGGGCACTGATAGTCAGCACTGATGGGCACTGGTAGGTGGCATTGATGGGCACCGATAGGTGCCATTGATATGCAGCACTGACGGCACTGATAGGTGGCCCTGATGGGCACTGACAGATGGGACTTATGGGCACTAATAGATGGCACTGATGGGCACTAATAGATGGCACTGATAGGCAGCACTGATGATAAGGTACTGATGGGCACTGATTGGCACTTTGGTGGGCACTGACTGGCAGCTGATGGGCAGTGATTGGCAGATCTTGTGGGCACCTCTGATGGGGGCTGATCTGATAATCAATGTGCTTATTATCAGCACAGACCCCACCCCTCTGACAGGAGAGCCGCCGATCGGCTCTCCCTGTCAGCACGAACCGTGGAAAGACTTTTACCAGCACTTCCTGGTTACACGCTGTACTCTGTTGTGATTGGTCACAGCTGATCATGTGATAAAGAGCCTCAGTCAGAGGCTCTTTACCTAGATCGGAGTTGCGGTGGTGTGTCAGTGTGCCCCCGCGGGCACCCAATCGCAGCTTATCCTGCTGGACGTTATATGACGCCCAGTCAGGATAACGCAAGCCCTGCCCGGCCGTCATTCTGCTATAGGCCGTGTGGGAAGTGGTTAGTTACAATATGACTCGTGTAGCAATTCTATACGCTAGATAAATTTTTTTTTATTTGCTATTTATTTCCCCCAGGAAAGTGGAGTCACCCTTTAACAATGTGATTCAGGTACATGTGAACATGTGTGAGTCAACTGACAACAGAACATGCAAATAAAAGTGTGAGGGTGCGGGTAACTCGAGTTCCCTGCTAGTTTCCCACGCAGCAGTCTGATCGCGCTGCCCTTGCAATCTGCAGCGGCTGGCAGTGCAAAGTTAACAACACCACAAACGCAGGTCAGAAACGCAGTGCGGTTTTCTGCACTGGATCGCATTGGTACAAAAGTGATCATGCGATCCGGTTGCAGTACGCTTCCAAAAGAAGTGCCTGCTCTACTTTTGGTGCAGTGCGGTGCAATTTCAGCCCGTTCAAAATGAATAACCTGAAATCGTACTGCAACAGAACAGCATGTGAATCGCACAGGAACCGCACAGCCCCCCGGTGCGATTCACATGCACTCCCTAGTGTGAATAATCTCTTAAACGTTTTGAAATTACAGGAGCACCTGAAACAACATACAGTATATGGTTTCCGTGTTTTGGGTTTAGATATGCTTTAAACTGCGATAAGCCTCAGTCAGTTCTTAGAATGTGGCCAAAGCAAGTATTAGAGACCTTATCTACGTATACAAGACGGGCACGAGTCAGGCACACGTCGCAACAGGTCTCAGAGAAATTTAAATAAAATTTGCTGATAATAAACCCATCGTTAACCCTTAGTTAATCCTTCCTCCCCTTCTCCACATGCTTTTTTTTTTTTATGTTTTTTTTTTTTTTTTTTTTCCTGCTGATTGTCTCTTTTTATTATTTGTTTACTGTATTTTCTTTGCTTTAATTTCTTTTTGCAAAATTGTCTTAAGAAGATTTGTTTATTCTCTATATGATCTGGAGAACAATAACAACATTAAAAAAATAAAATAGAAAAATTGGTGTTTCTACTTTGGTATTAGCTTTAAAAAAAAAATAGCTTTCTATAAGTAAAAAAAAAAAAAATGCACAATTTTTCTATAATTTTTCTATTTGTGAAGCTAACATTGTGCTTCTGGGGCAAAGCATTGTAAAAAAAAATATTTATAATTGAAGGGCTTTTTTTTTTTTAATTTGCACCTTAAATGTGACAATTGAAAAGTTAGCAAACAAAACAAATGGAAATGCGAAAAAAAAATGTTTAACATAAACACTTATGTTTACGTTAAACTTTAAACTTTTTTTTTTTTCATTTCTATTTGTTTTGTTTGCTAACTTTTCAAATGTCACTTTTAGGGTGCAAATTTAAAAAAAAAGGCCTTATAATGTAAATAATTATAACTCCACTAGAAAAAAAAAATCATTGCCTGCTGCAATGGACTACAATGGGTCCTCTAATTATGTTGCTGACATCTAGGAGGACACTATAGAGGATCGATATTTTTTTAGGGGTCCATTGTAGTCCATTGCAGCAGCCATTGGATTTATATTTTTTATTTTAGATGGTGTATTTATAATTGAATGAATTTTTTTTTTTGTTTTTCACCTAAATGACAATTCAAAAGTTAGCAAACAAAAAAAATGGAAATGGGAAAAAAAAGTTTAAATACATTAAACGTAAGTGTTTAAATTAAGTGTTTCAACTTTATTTTTCATTGCCATTTGTTTTGTTTGCTTACTATTCAATTGTCACATTTAATGTTCAAAATGAAAAAAAAAAAGACCTTCAATTATAAATACACCACCTAAAAAAAAAAAAAAAATCCAATTGCTGCTGCAATGGATTACAATGGACCTCTTAATTATGTTGCTGACATCTACAGTGAGGGAATCCCCTGCTGATTCTGTACGTTTGCCCACTGACAAAGAAATGATCAGTCTATAAATTTATTGGTCAGTTTATTTTAACAGTGAGAGACAGAATAACAACAAAAATATCCAGAAAAACGCATTTCAAAAAAGTTATAAATCGATTTGCATTTTAATGAGTGACATAAGTATTTAATCCCCTATCAATCAGCAAGATTTTCTAGCTCCCAAGCGTCTTCTATACAGGTAAGGTGCTGAGATTAGGAGCACTCTCTTAAAGGGAGTGCTCCTAATTTCAGCTTGTTACCTCTATAAAAGACACTTGTCCACAGAAGCAATCAATCAATCAATCAATCAGTTTCCAATCTCTCCACCATGGCCAAGACCAAAGAGCTGTCCAATGATGTCAGAGACAAGATTGTAAACCTACACAAGGCTGAAATTAGCTACAAGACCATCGCCAAGCAGCTTGGTGAGAGGGTGACAAGAGTTGGTGCGATTATTCGTAAATGGAAGAAACACAAAATAATTGTGAATTTCCTTTGGTCGATCACAGCGTCTGACGGACCGAGAAAAAAAAAAAGGAAAAAACTCAGCTGACTGCAGGCTTTCTGCATTGACAGCTGTTATATAGCTGAGGGCGTGGCCACCCGATGACGTAAACAGGTGACCCCGCCCCCTGTGACATTATGTGACGTTACATGATGTCAGAAGGGGCGGGGTCACCCGTTTACATCACCGAGTGGCCCCGCCCTCAGCTATGAAACAGCTGTCAATGCAGAAAACCTGCAGTCAGCTGGAGCCTTTTTTTTTCCTCGGTCTGTCGGACGCTGTGATCAAAGATGAATGGACATCGCGGGACACTTTTTCTTTTCTTTTTTTTAATAAAGGACTTGTCCCAAATTGTCTACTGTCATTTGTGCCATTTTGACACCCATTCACATGGTGGGGACTGGGATCTGGGGGGTCCCCTTGCTAAAGGGGGCTTCCAGATTCCGATAAACCCCCTGCCCGCAGACCCTCACAACCACCGGGCAAAGGTTGTGGGGATGAGGCCCTTGTCCTCATCAACATGGGGACAAGGTGCTTTGGGGGGCTACCCCAAAGCATCCTCCCCATGTTGAGGGCATGTGGCCTGGTACGGTTCGGGGGGGGTGCTCTCTCATCCCCCCCTTTTTCCTGTGGCCTGCCAGGTTGCGTGCTGGGCTAAGGGTCTGGTATAGAATTTAGGGACAACCCCTACAGCATTTTTTTTAAAATTTTGGTGCAGGGTTCCCCTTAATATCCATACCAGACCCAAAGGGCCTGATAATGGACTGTAGGGGGGGGGAACTCATGCCGTTTTTTTTTTAATGATTTTTATCTATTTTGCTGGGATCCGACAATTCATTACAGCCGCGAGCAATTTTAAATGACTTTTTTTTTTCTTTAGAAATCTCATTTTGCTGTGATACTGTTCTAAACACAGGAAAGATGCGCTAATTTACAGGCATACTATAGACACCCCCCAGGCATGATATTTAAAGGAATATTTCATTTGTATTGTTTCACTTTAAGCATTATTAAAATTATTAAAATCACTGCTCCTGAAAAAAACTCAGTTTTTAAAAAAAATTGGCACGGACCCGGGTCCCCATACACTTTTTATGACAATAACTTTAAAATTTTAAAACTTTAATAAGCCTTTAAAATGAGCACTTTTGATTCTTCATGTTTGTGTCCCATAGACTTTAACAGTGATCACGTGTTAGCACAAATTTTTTGCCTGTTTGCATGTTCTGGTGCTAACAGAACCGGGGGGTGTTCTTCTCATTCCTACTTACCTCCTCTGTGCAATGGTTTTGTACAGAGCAGCCCGGATCCTCCCCTTCTCGGGTCCCTACTGCTGAGTGCCCCCCACAGCAAGCAGCTTGCTATGGGGGAAACCGAGCCAAGTCACAGATCCCTGTGTCCATTCAGACATGGAGGCGCTGCCCTCCCCGCCCCCTTTCTCTTCTGTTTGGCTGAGAGACTTTGATTGACAGCAGCAGGAGCCAATGGCGCCAAACTGCTGTCCCAGCTAATGAGGAAGGGAGTTCTGGGCAGCCGAGACACTCTTGCAACATCGCTGGATCTAGATGGAGCTCAGGTAAGTTTTAGGGGGGCTGCTGCACACAGAGGTCTTTTTATCCTAATGCATAGAATGCATTAAGATAAAAAAAACCTTCTGACTTTACAACCACTTTAAGTTTTGACAATAAAAACTGGAAGCTGATTGATTTCCATGCAGAGCTACACTAGATTTTGCACTCTCCAATTTTAGTAAAGCAACCCCCTTATATTACCCCTTTTTTTCTTTTTGTTTTTTTTTTTATCTATTTTATATGGGATTGTCTAATAAAAATATATTTTTTTAATGTATTAATTGGTGTAGTACCTTTAAAGTGGCTGTACACCCTGTACAACCACTTTTACCTACAGGTCAGCCTATATTAATGCTTACCTGTAGGTGCTGGAAATATCTCCTAAACCTCCACGGTTTAGGAGATATTTACAAAAAAGTTGAGCACCGATGACTACACATTGTGCCCTTTCTAATAGGGGTCATGCGGTGACTGGTGGCTCCGGACAGTCAGAGTCGAAGTTCGGGGCCCCCCCGGAAGGAAGGGGGGGGGGATGGACGCTCGCTGCTAGTGGGGACATCGGTGGCATCGCAGGCTTCGGTTTCAGGTAAGTGACAAATAATGGGCTACTATGCTTTAGCTTTGCAGGGAAATAAAGAGGAAGTTTTTTTTTTTTTGTGGTATATAATATTGTAGAGGATGTGGCATAAGTAAAACCATCAGAGAGTGGAGGCAGATGTTTCCTTTGTTACATAACTTTCTTCTTTTCAGTTATAAATGACTTTACAATGCTTCGCACAGTCATAATGTTACCTTCATAAATGGGACATATTATAGAATAAAAATGCACTTGTTTATCTTACACTAATTGCTTTAAAGCTAATGTCAAACTAGAAAAAAATCAATTTGTTTTCATTTTGTTAGTTTTTGTTTATAGATCATATAGAGAATAAAATCAATTGTACAAATAAAAAAAAAAGTCAAAGACTTTTTGTGCTGAAAAAAAAAAAAAAAAACAATACATGTATCACTGGCGACGGATGAGGAGCCTTTAGTGCAGAGCTCTATGCAGCTGATCATTGTAATGCGATCGTACGAATGGGGATATAATACGAGCGGAAGATCTCTGCGCAATGGATGTGTTTTTTCTTTATTTTTCATGTTAAGAATATGAGCGGAAAATCAAAACTGGCGATCGAGTGACAGTAAAACTCTAATTATATTCTTCATATTTTTCACAGCAAATCGGCACTGAACTCACTTATTTTTTATATAACTTATTCGTTTTGAGTATTTAATGTTGGCGCACATAAGTTATTCATTCATTTATTTATTCAGTTCAAGTTTGTTGGCAGATATAATTAAGTTGTGGCATTTATTCTATATATATATAATTTTTCACAGCAATCGGCACTGAACCCACCTATTTTTGATTGAACTTATCAGTAGAACTTTGAACATCATATGTTGGTGCACATAGGTTATTCATTTATTTATTTATTTATTTATTCAGTTCATGTTTTTTGGCAGATATAACTAAGGATTATTTGGTATTTATTTCATATGTGTTTTATATGTGTGAATGAATAGGGTAATTTAATTGATAATATTTATTTAATCACTCATTGAGCTACACACTTAGGTGTATTATTAATAGAATAATATCAGTGCAATTAATCACAAACACTTAATTATTCACTTGCTAGTCACAATTTATTGCAGCTATATTATTTGGTCATCTCTTATTAATCACATATTATTTGTGCGGGAGTTACCCACTTCAGTGCTTTAGCATCTTCTAATCATGTATCTCTTTGCTATCCTAAGTAATGAAAAAGTAACAGTAAAAAGGTAAAATAAATAGACCTAGGGCTTTTTTTCAGCAGTAACGTGGGGGAACGCATTTCCGGCACCTTCAGAACTGAATTTATGTAATGGAAAGGGGTGTTGGGATGTTCTGAAGGGTCTAGTAATTCTGGCTGCTGGGGAATCAATTGTTGCTGGAAGGGATCTATTTTTGCAGAGGAAGGGGGTCTATTGTTACTGCGGAGGTCTTCTTTTGTTCCAGGGGATCATTTGTTGCTGGGGTGGGTCTTATGTTGCTGGGGGGTCAGTTGTTGCTGGGAGGGATCTACTGTTGAGGGAGGGGTCTGTGTTGCTGGTTGCTGGAGGTTCTATTGATGCTGGCTACTGGGGAATCTATTGTTGCTGGAGGTGATCTTTTTTTGCAGGGGGGTCTATTGTTGCTGGTGTGGGGTCTATTGTTGCTGATATAGGTCTTATGTTGCAGGAGGTCAATCGCTGCTGGGAGGGATTTACTGTTGAGGGAGGGGTCTAATGTTGCTGGCTGCTGGCGGGTCTATTGATGCTGGCTGTTGGGAGACAATTGTTGCTGGGGTGGATCTATTTTCTCTTGGGTGTCCATTGCTAGATTTATTTTACTGCTTTCATTATCAAAAACAAATTCCATACTTAATAGCACCACAAAATGATACTTAGTTCTGTATTCTCTAAAAGGGGTGGTACTGGGAGGTGGGTAAGGGGTGGGGCCAAGGAGCAGGGCTTGGAGGTGGGTAGGGGGGCGGAGTCAAGGGGTGTCTCAGGAGGGAGGAGTTCCTGCACCTATTCTTTGAGGAAACAAAAGCCCTGTATAGGCCAGTAGCAGAAATATAAAAATTGCTCTGGTTCATATCAGGTACTGTATGTATAGTGGTTAACTATTGTATGTAAGATAGAGGTTGTGGTTTGGTGGTCGAACAAATCCCAAAAACGTGTCATCCCAGCAAAGGGGGAGATTTACTAACACTGGAGCACTCAGAATCTGGTGCAGCTGTGCATGGTAGCCAATCAGCTTCTGACTTCAGCTTGTTCAATTAAGCTTTGACAATAAAACCTGGAAGCTGATTGGTTTCTATGCAGAGCTGCACCCGATTTTGCACCATGCACACCAGAAAAAGAAAGGGCAAGGAGATACCAATTGTCACCAAATGACGTACTAGTACATTGCGGCAGTTTGAGTTTACTACAAACATAGGAAGAGAAGGCCCGGGGTGGTTAGCAGGTAATCTGTAGCCTCAGCTTGATTCATCTAGACCACAACTCCAACATGTTTCGCCCCGACCTCAAGGCTTAATCATGGAGAGGCAGTTTGAGTGGTTTTACCGGGGCCATGGCTGCAACTTTCCCATCCCACTGGGCAGCTCAGGACTGAAGCTGGTGGTTCCACCAGATGATCATAGAGCAGACCGGGGACCAGGATGCCACCAATCATCTCTATGGTTTAAGAGACTGGAAGTGATTAGTATTTGGTCCCTACATTTCTGGTTTGGGCAGAATGTAAACCATCCATTTTTGGACTGGGAAATAATTAGTTCAAACCGATCTTGTGTTTTTTTTTTTTTAGTTAACAATACAGATTGACATTGTCACGTTAGTCATTTGTAACCAACTTAGTTACATTGGCTCATAAGATTGTTCTTATATAAATACAATATTTGGTAGTCTGTACCAGCCTACCACTATTGGGTTCAAACTGTAGGCATGCATAGGCCACCAATTGAGTTAATTAGTTGAATACAGAAAATTATAAAGAAAACAGAAACATTGTGAAACATTGTGTATTCCACACACTTATAGCAGCAAGACTCGCTATAACCAGCCTCTGGAAATCCAGGGACGCACCCAACTTATCGACAGTTATAGCCAGAATCAATACACAGGCCCAGTACGAATTAATGCTGGCATATAAAAACTATTCCACCATTACATTCAGAAAGAAATGGATTGCTTGGATCTCCCATCCCAGAGCATCCAAATGCTTAAAAGAATATAATATATAATCTATATAATCTATTGACAAGTTTGAAGTACATTGTAGTCAGATATATGCATACCCCAGATGTAGTATATCATCCTGGACCTACTTTATTAATCTATGTAGCAAATTTTGTTCAGTTATTTTAAATATAACGTCCCCCTGGCAGGCCGCAGGGGGACGAGAGAGCGGCCAGAGGGGGGACAAGAGAGCGCCCCCCCCTGAACCATGCCAGGCCACATGCCCTCAACATGGGGAGGATGTCCCCATGTTGATGGGGACAAGGTCCTCATCCCCACAACCCTTGCCTGGTGGTTGTGGGGGTCTGCGGGCGGGGGGCTTACCGGAATCTGGAAGCCCCCTTTAACAAGGGGGACACCCAGATCCCCCTAGGTGAATTGGTAAGGTGTGCATTGTACCCCTACCATTTCACAAAAAGAAAGTGTCAAAATGTTAAAATACCACAGAAGACGGCTTGGGACAAGTCCTTTATTAAAAATAAAAAAATTTAAAATAAAAAAGAGATTCCAGCGATGTAATCCAATAAGTCCATGCTCCTACTCCAGCGATGTAATCCAATTCTCGATCTCCAGCGATGGATGATCTCCAGTGATGGATGATCTCCAGCAACTCTAGCGAGGAACACGCACAGGATCTTGCCTCCACCGGAGGCACCCAGCCAATGACGCGGCTCTTATGCAGGATTCCCGTTGCATCAGAGGGGGGCGAGTCACCCGTACACGTCACTGGGAAACCCCGGCATTTCCCCTTGTCAGAGGGAGCGGGTCACGTGACGGGTGTCCCCGCCCTCAGCTACATAAGAGCTGTCAAGCTAGCGCCGCATCATTGGCAGGGTGCCTCTGGTGAAGTCAGGATCCTGTGCGTGTTCCTCGCTGGAGATCGAGAATTGGATTACATCGCTGGAGAAGGAGCATGGATT
Organism: Aquarana catesbeiana; assembly: GCF_042186555.1. Lineage (NCBI taxonomy): Eukaryota > Metazoa > Chordata > Amphibia > Anura > Ranidae > Aquarana > Aquarana catesbeiana. Next base: position 21,437,572 of record NC_133333.1, read on the forward strand.
TATTTTTTTTATTTTTAATAAAGGACTTGTCCCAAGCCGTCCCCTGTGGTTTTTTTTAACATTCTGACACTTTCTTTTTGTGAAATAGTAGGGGTATTTAAAAGAATATTTCATTTTTATTGTTTCACTTTAAGCATTAATAAATTCACTGCTCTCTAAAAAAACGTTCGTTTTTAAAACTTTTTTTTTGCATTGATCCATGTCCCCTGGGGCAGGACCCAGGTCCCCAAACACTTTTTATGACAATAACTTGCATATTAACCTTTAAAATTAGCACTTTTGATTTTTCATGTTCATGTCCCATAGACTTTAACGGTGTTTGTGTGTTCGAACAAATTTTTTGCCTGTTCGCATGTTCTGGATGCGAAACGAACAGGGGGGTGTTCAGCCCATCCCTACTAGTGAGAAAATGAATGGGGATAATGGGCATCTAGGTCTGGTTCCGTTAGTAAGGGAGAAGGTTTTAGAGATTAGGGCAGCACAGTGGTGTAGTGGGTAGCACTCTCGCCTAGCAGTAAAAAGGGTCGCTGGTTGGAATCCCAACCACAACACTACGTGCCTGGAGTTTGCATGTTCTCCCTGTGCCTGCGTGGGTTTTCTCCGGGTACTCCGGTTTCCTCCCACACTCCAAACACATGCTGGTAGGTTAATTGGCTTCTGTCCAAAATTGGCCCTAGTATATGAATGTGAGTTGGGGACTAGGGATGAGCCGAACACCCCCCGGTTCGGTCCGCACCAGAACCTGCGAACGGACCGAAAATTTGCACGAACGTTAGAACCCCATTGATGTCTATGGGACTCGAACGTTCGAAATCAAAAGTGCTCATTTTAAAGGCTAATTTGCATGGTATTGTCCTAAAAAGGGTTTGGGGACCCGGGTCCTACCCCAGGGGACATGTATCAATGCAAGAAAAACTTTTAAAAACTGCCGTTTTTTCGGGAGCAGTGATTTTAATGATCCTTAAAGTAAAAAAAAAAAAAAAGTGAAATATTCCTTTAAATATCGTACCTGGGGTGTGTCTATAGTATGCCTGTAAAGTGGCGCGTGTTTCCCGTGTTTAGAACAGTCCCTGCACAAAATGTCATTTTTAAAGAAAAAAATCTAATTTAAAACTGTTTGCGGGTTTGATGTAATATCGGGTCCTGGCAATATGGATGAAAATCAGTGAGACAAACGGCATGGGTACCCCCCAGTCCATTACCAGGCCCTTTGGGTCTTGTATGGATATTAAGGGGAACCCCGCACCCAAATTAAAAAAAGGAAAGGCGTGGGGCCCCCATGCCCTATATATTCTGAACAGCAGTATACAGGTGCAAACAAGACAGGGACTGTAGGTTTGTTGTTAGGTAGAATCTGTTTGAAATTTTGGACTGGTACATTTTTAAAGTGTAGCTCCAGCCAAAGAATCTATGTTTAAGCTTTTTGGAAAACATAGGGAAGGGTTATTACCCCTGTAACATTTGTTTTGCTGTCTGTGCACCTCTTCAGAAGATTTTACCTCACTTTCTGTCCCAATGACAAATGTTTTTTGAAAATTTGGGTTTTTTTGTGAAACAAGGATTGTTGATAAAGCATCAGTGGAGAGGAGACACGTTTTTCCCATATTAACTCTTACAGGAGAGAATTTCCCTTCCTAGGGGTAGATTTCATCTCACTTCCTGTTGTCTCCTTCCGTTTGCAAGTAGGAGTCGTTTTTAAGTTAGATGTTTGAAAGTAGGGGCCTGCCCTATATACTCAGCAGAAATTTGGGCCTTAGGTGTTGTTGTGGCCACAACACTGTAAGCCCTTACAGGGCCCTGCTGTGAAATATTAGATCAAGAATTGTAATTACATGCCCCTGTTGAACAGGGGCAGAAAAATTGGGCCTTTGGTGGTGGTGGTGGTGCTGGTGCCACAACACTGTAAGTCCATACTCGCTCTTGGTGGGTGCAGAAATGGGCCCTGCTGTGAAATATTAGATCAAGAATTGTAATTACATGCCCCTGTTGAACAGGGGCTGAAAAATTAGGCCTTAGGCACTGGTGCTGGTGCCACAACACTGCAACCCCTCACAGACACTCTAGTTGGAACGCAGGAACGAGCCCTGCTGCAAAGTATTGCATCAAAAATTGTAATTACACGCCCCTGTTAAACAAGGGCTGAAAAATTAGGCCTTAGGCACTGGTGGTGGTGCCACAACACTGCAACCCCTCACAGACACTCTAGTTGTAACGCAGAAACGAGCCCTGCTGCAAAGTATTGCATAAAAAATTGTAATTACACGCCCCTGTTAAACAGGGGCTGAAAAATTGTGCCTTAGGCACTGGTGGTGGCGCCCAGAACCAAAAATGTTCTTACAAGCTATCAGCGTGATGATTAAGGAGGAAGAGGATAATTTCTCAGGGATAGTCACTCAGCATCAGTATAGGCAGTCTTTGAAGGGAACTGAGATTTCAAAAAAAATTATTCGGTTACATCAGCAACAGGTGCTTGGTAGCTGGTGGTGATCCAAGACTGATTCATTTTTATGAAGGTCAGTCGATCGACCGAGTCGGTGGACAGACGCACTCTGTGATCGGTTACAAAGCCTCCAGCAGCACTGAATGTGCGTTCCGAAAGAACGCTGGATGCAGGACAGGCCAGTAGCTCAATTGCATACTGTGCAAGCTCTGGCCAGTGATCCATCCTCAAGACCCAGTAACCCAGAGGATTTTCGGTGGGAAAGGTGTCCAAGTCAGATCTTGCCCCTAGGTATTCCTGCGCCATGTAAAACAGACGCTGGCGATGGTTGCTGGAACCGATCATACCTTGGGGCTGCAGACCAAAAAATTGTCTGAACGCATCGGTCAGACGGCCACCTTCTCCACCGCTCCTTCTTTGACTGACCGAAGCCTCAGCAACACGTTGTCCAGAAACAGGAGTTTGTAACCTCCCAGTCTCTGGGAACGCGTTGCACAGACCTTTCTGCAAGGCCTCCTGAAGATGTTTCATCCTCTGCTCCCTCTGCGATTGCAAGATAAGGTCCACAACCTTACCCTTGTAACGTGGATCAAGGAGGGTTGCCAGCCAGTATTGGTCCTTCTCCTTGATACCACGAATACGAGGATCCTTACGCAGGCTTTGCAGGATCAGGGAGGCCATGCAGCGTAGGTTTGCTGAGGCATTCGGTTCGGAGTCCTCTGGGTCACTAAGGACGACATGGTCCGCAGCCACCTCCTCCCAGCCACGTACAAGTCCATGTGTTTCTTGGGACTGATCCCTTAAAGACTGCTGCTGATGCTGAGTGCCAGGCTCCACCTCCATACTGACACAATCTTCCTCCTCCTCCTCCTCCTCCTCCTCCTCGTCCTCTTCCTGTGTGATCGGTGGGCATGCAGGAACACTGTCTTGATAAAGGGGGCCTTGAGAGCTAAGGAAGTCCTCCTCTTCCTGCCTCTGTTCTGCCTCAAGTGCCCTGTCCATTATTCCACGCAGTGTGTGCTCCAACAGGTGGACAAGGGGGACAGTGTCACTGATGCATGCACTGTCACTGCTCACCATCCTTGTGGCCTCCTCAAATAGTGACAGGACAGTGCATGCATCCCTGATCATGGCCCACTGGCGTGGGGAAAAAAAAACAAGCTCCCCTGACCCTGTCCTGGTGCCATAGTCGCACAGGTACTCATTGATGGCCCTCTGCTGCGTGTACAGCCGCTGCAGCATGGCCAACGTTGAGTTCCACCTGGTGGGCATGTCACAGATTAGGCGGTTCTTGGGCAGGTTAAACTCCTTTTGGAGGTCCATCAGCCGAGCACTGGCATTATATGACCGGCGGAAATGCACACAGACTTTCCTGGCCTGCCTCAGGACATCCTGTAACCCCTGGGCACCTGCCCAAGAACCGCTGCACCACCAAGTTAAGGACGTGAGCCAAACAGGGCACATGGGTCATTTGTCCCTGTCGGAGGGCAGAGAGGAGGTTGGTGCCATTGTCGCAAACCACCATTCCTGCCTTAAGTTGGCGTGGTGTCAACCACCTCTGAACCTGCCCCTGCAGAGCTGACAGAACCTCTGCCCCAGTGTGACTCCTGTCCCCCAAGCACACCAGCTCAAGCACCGCATGGCATCTTTTGGCCTGCGTACTTGCGTAGCCCCTTGAACGGCTACGGAGCACCGCTGGTTCCGAGGACAAAGCACAGGAAGAGGCCATGGAGGAAGAAGAAGAGGAGGGGGTGGAGGAGAGAGGTGTGTCACAATCATTAGCATTTTGGAGGCGTGGTGGCGGAACAACCTCCAACATTACTGCACCTTGTCCTGCATCCTTCCCAGCTGCCAGCAGAGTCACCCAATGCACCGTGAAACTTAGGTAACGTCCCTGTCCATGCCTGCTGGACCATGAGTCAGCGGTAATATGCACCTTACCGCTGACCGCCCTGTCCAGCGAGGCATGGACATTGCCGGTAGAGAGCCGGAATCGCCTTCCGTGAGAAAAAGTGGCGTTTGGGTACCTGCCACTGAGGAACTGCACATTCCACAAACTCACGGAAGGGGGCAGAGTCTACCAACTGAAAAGGCAGCAGTTGAAGTGCTAGCAATTTTGCCAAGCTAGCATTCAACCGCTGCGCATGTGGATGGCTGGGAGCAAACTTCTTTCGGCGGTGCAGCAGCTGGGGCAGGGAAATTTGCCTGGAACAATCTGACGTCGGTGTACCAAAAGCAGATTGCCCACAAGTACTTGGCTGTGACACACCTAATTCTACACCTTCATTCCTCTCAGTGCAGGTCTCAGAGAGGACTGAAGGTATAGTGGGGTTGGAGATCTCAGCTGATGAGGAGCAAGGAGAGGTCCTCTTTGTTCTTTGGTGTGAGTCTTTTAGATACGCTTGCCAACGAACTGCATGGCAGGTCAACATATGTCTGGTCAAGCATGTGGTACCCAAGCGGGAGATGTTTTGACCACGCGAGATACGCTTGAGACATATGTTGCAAATAGCAGCGGTGCGATCTGATGCACTCGTCTCAAAAAAGGTCCACACCAAAGAACTTTTTGAATAACGAGCAGAGACTGCAGCGCCCTGCACATGTGGAGATTTGGGGTGTGATGCAGTCAATGTGCTGCCCTTAGGCTGGCCCCTGGAGGGCATCCTGCCTCATTGGTGATGTGCCGCCTCCTCCTCCTCTTCCTCTCTCCTATCAGGCACCCACGTTGAGTCAGTGACCTCATCATCCCCTCCCTTCTCATCACTGGAGCAAACCTGGCAGTATGCTGCAGCAGGGGGAGCATGACTGCCAGATTGCTGTCCTTCTTGGGCACCCCCTCTGTCCATGCTCATGTTACTGCCTTCATCGAGCTCAGTATCATCATCAGAGCCTTCCAAACGCTGGGCATCCTCCTGGAGCATGTACCCAACACTGTGGTCAAACAGTTCGAGGGACTCCTCAGGAGGACATGATGGGGCTAGGGAAGGAGTCACTGATGACATTGAGCCGAGGGAAGAGGCCGCTGCTTTGCCAGACAAAGTACCCTGGATATGGGTGAGAGAGGATGAGGAGGATGAGGACGGCTTGGTCATCCACTCGACCAAGTCTTCCGCATGTTGCGGCTCAACACGGCCAGCTGCCGAAAAAAAGGCCAAGCGTGTCCCATGGCCACGTGCTGATGAGGATGCACCGTCTCCACGACCAGCACTAGACATAGAGCCTGCTTGCCCTCTCTTATTGGCTTGTGACTGTCTGCCTCTCCTTCTTGGCCTTCCAGACATACTAATGGCCTGTAGCTGCACTAAGCTGGGATATATATATGTACTGATACTGCAGCTAGCAAAATCAACTGCCTGCCTGTAGTATGAGAACACCACCAACCTTCTATAGGTAGCTTTAGCTGAACACTGTGCAGAGCTCGCAAAAAAGCAGAGCTCGCAAAAAACTAACTTGTAACTTTTTTAGTTGCCTGCGGTAGTGATAGGATCAGGAAAACACCACCAACCTTCTACAGGTAGCTTTAGGTGAACACTGTGCAGAGCTCGCAAAAAAATAACTTGTAGGTTTAGCTGAACACTGTGAGGTGGACGCACCACACTAACTTGTAGTTTTAGCTGAACACTGTGAGCAGGACGCACAGCACTAACTTGTAGTTTTAGCTGAACACTGTGAGCAGGACACACAGCACTAACTTGTAGCTTTAGATGAACACTGTGCAGAGGTCTCACTACACTAACTTGTAGGTTTAGCTGAACACTGTGAGCAGGACGCACAGCACTAACTTGTAGTTTTAGCTGAACACTGTGAGCAGGACGCACCACACTAACTTGTAGGTTTAGCTGAACACTGTGAGGTGGACGCACCACACTAACTTGTAGTTTTAGCTGAACACTGTGAGCAGGATGCACCCCACTAACTTGTAGTTTTAGCTGAACACTGTGAGCAGGACGCACAGCACTAACTGTAAATAGTCTAGCTGCCTGACTGTGGTACTAATAGGATCAAAAGTGAGTTAATAGATAGGGGTAAGTGGCGCTACCTGTGTTGGATACCTAGTTAGATATATATTCTCTACTGGGTGCACAAATGTGCACTTACTCAAAAATAAAGGTAAATTAAATTCCAAAATAAATACGTGCCAATTGGGACTAATGTCCCGTGACAGTATGTGCAACAAATAAATCCTTATTGTGTAAAAAAGTTTAAGTACACCCACATCAGTGACAGATTAATCAAAATGTATAAATAATCTAGTAAACGTCCCCTCTAGATGCGTTGAAGGGGATAAATGAATAAATAAAATGAAATAAAAAACTATAAGTAAAAATCCTCCTTCCACCTGATGTGATCATTAACCAACAATCTGCTTCCAATTATTAGTATAACATCTGATATACATAGTACCACATTATCTCCCCTGCAAGCAACTGGGCAGCTGAATATAGCCTAAACGCAGTACATCAGCGTTAAAAAACACCATATAATAAGAAAAAAGTTTAAATACTTGTGAAAATATTTAGAACCACATACATACATCATACAGTCCTGTGGAGGAATCCTGCCCTGTATGATGGAAGTTCTGTGACTAATGAAACTTGCGCCAAAAATAAAAACCGCAGAGGTGATCAAATACCACGAAAAATCTTCTGGAGCTGAAGTGTTTAAATAGGTGACAGCCATTTAAAGACACCAGCAACCAATTACAGAGAGGCACCAAAAAAGGAGGCAACAGCCAAGCCACCACAACGCACAAAGGGAGGCCACCCTCGCTTGGGCAACAACAGGGGAGGCAACAAGGGCATCCCCCCCCAAGACACTTGCAGAGTTACTGAAAGGTCCACTCAAAGTTGTACAGTGAACATTTCTTCCAGCGATGAGAGAAACAAATGGGAACCCGGAGTTCTGAAAGACATACTGTATCTGGAGTGGAAACCCCCAGGGACAACTTTACTGGAACCCTAGACACCATCGAGTGCTGGAGAGTATATGCTGATTACCCCTGTAGGGGTGCATGGAGTTGGTGAGTGGGGATCCTTGAGGGGGAGGACCGGAGTCACTGGATATCAACTGTCGCAGTCACAAAAGTCACTTTACACAGAATATCTGAATGTGATGGAATTATATGGAACTTTTGAAGTTGGGACTTTCACAACAAAAAAAATTTTTCACAATTAATTTTCTCATTTTTTTCATTTTTTATAATACACTTTCTTTATACATTTAATGTGGTTCTAAATATTTTCACAAGTATTTACACTTTTTTCTTATTATATGGTGTTTTTTAACGCTGATGTACTGCTGTATCTAGAGGGGACGTTTACTAGATTATTTATACATTTTGATTAATCTGTCACTGATGTGGGTGTACTTAAACTTTTTTACACAATAAGGATTTATTTGTTGCACATACTGTCACGGGACATTAGTCCCAATTGGCACGTATTTATTTTGGAATTTAATTTACCTTTATTTTTGAGTAGTGCACATTTGTGCACCCAGTAGAGAATATATATCTAACTAGGTATCCAACACAGGTAGCGCCACTTACCCCTATCTATTAACTCACTATATATATCTCACCCTTCTGAGGGTGCGAAAATAAAAAGGGGGGGCTGCAAGCCTTGGTCCGTGAGCGCGGAAATCTTTTCCTATACTGCTAATAGGATCAAAAGAACACCAGTAATTTTCTTCAGGTAGCTGTATATACTGTAACAAGACAAGCCTGCCTGTCAGTAAGAAGATAACAGGAACGGATCTAGCTGAACACTGTGAGCAGGACGCACCCCACTAGCTTGTAGGTTTAGCTGAACACTGTGAGCAGGACGCACCCCACTAACTTGTAGTTTTAGCTGAACACTGTGAGGAGGACGCACCGCACTAACTTGTAGGTTTAGCTGAACACTGTGAGCAGGACGCACTGCACTAACTGTAAATAGTCTAGCTGCCTGACTGTGGTACTAATAGGATCAAAACAACACCAGCAATTTTCTTCAGGTAGCTGTAACTACTGTAACAAGACAAGCCTGCCTGTCAGTAAGAAGATAACAGGAACGGATCTAGCTGAACTGAATACAGTGTATATATATATATGCAACACCTGGGATGCATATATATACACAATACACTGTAAGTGCAGCTAACTGACTGACTGTTCTGCCTAATCTATCTAACTCAAATCAAATGACACTGTCTCTCTGTCTATCTCTTTCAACGCCGGAACACACTACACAGGGCCGCCGTGCAGGCAGCCTTATATAGTGTGGGGCGTGTACTAAATCCCCTGAGCCATAATTGGCCAAAGCCTCCTTGGCTTTGGCCAATTACGGCTCTCTGTTCAAACGGCGATTGACCAAGCATGCGGGTCATAGTGATTGACCAAGCATGCGGGTCATAGTGCATGCTTGGCCAATCATCAGCCAGCAATGCACTGCGATGCCGCAGTGAATTATGGGCCGTGACGCGCCACACGAATTTGGCGCGAACGGCCCATATCGTTCGCAATTCGGCGAATGGGCGAACAGACGATGTTCAAGTCGAACATGGGTTCGACTCGAACACGAAGCTCATCCCTATTGGGGACCTTGGATTGTGGGCTCCTTGAGGGTAGGGACCGATGTGAGTGTGCGATGTATGTGTGGAGCGCTATGGGTACCTTAAATAAATAGGGATAATTGTAAACACGCACCCACACTCACTCAGGTTGGACTGGTGTCTTTATTCAACCTTACTAACTATGTAAGATTATACCTGATGTGAATACTTTGGCCGTAGGTTGAGAGTATAGCACCATAATTGCCGAATGGATGAATCCTTGAAATCCGAATTTGGCTAAATTTTTGGAAATGTATACCCAATGCATTCTGTTGAATGCCTTTTCTGCATCTAATGCTAGAAGCGAGGAGGGAGTTTGATCGGTGTGAATTTGGTCAATTAAGTTAAGAATTCTTCTCGTGCTGTCTGGTGCTTGTCTCCCCTAATGCCGCGTACACACGAGCGGACGTTTCGCCCCGACTGGTCCGACGGACCGAGTCTGGCGGACAATTTGATAGTGTGTGGGCTTCATCGGACCTGCAGCGGACTTTTTCGGTCGAAAATCTGACTGACTTTAGATTTGGAACATGTTTCAAATCTTTACGTCGGCACTCCGTCGGATGCAGTTCCTATAGAAAAATACGCTCGTCTGTATGCTAGTCCAACGGACGAAAACCGACGCTACGGCAGCTATTGGCTGCTGGCTATCAACTTCCTTATTTTAGTCTGGTCGTATGTCATCACATACGAATCCGTCGGACTTTGGTGTGATCGTGTGTAGGCAATTCCGTTTGTTCGGAAAGTCCGTCGGAAGTCCGTCGGATAGACCGTCGGACCAGTCCAGTCGAAAAGTCCGCTCGTGTGTACGCGGCATGAGTGAATCCTACTTGGTCAGGTCCTATTAGGTAGAGGGTTATGTTTACTAATCTGTTGGCCAGGATTTTTGCATAGATTTTTAGGTCAGAATTTAATAATGAAATGGGTCTATAATTTAGAGGGGATGAGGGGTCTTTGCCCTGTTTCGGTATTGTTATTATTATTGCTTCCAATAGTTCTTTGGAAAAATTTTTAGAGTTAGCTAGATGGTTAAACATGTTTGTTAGATATGGAACTAGAGTTTCTTTCAAGGCCATGTAATATTCCCCCGATAGGCCGTCAGCTCCTAGTGTTTTGTTTTTGGGTAGTTCTTTGATTACTTTAAGGGTTTCTTCAGGTGATATTGGTTTATTTAATCCTTCTAAATCATTAGGGTCAATATTTGGTAATATTATGTTATCTAGGAATTTTGTTATATTTTCTAGGTTAGGTTGAGGAGTATTGCTTTCATCTTTTAGGTTGTATAGTGACTCATAGTATTGTGCGAATGTATCTGCTATTTATTGAGGGTTGATTACTACTTTACTGGAGGTATGATGTACTAGTTTATGGATTTTATTCTTTATTTGGCGTTGGCGGAGTTGGGAGGCTAGTAGTTTCCCTGCTTTGTTGTTCTGGGAGTAATAGTTTATTTTCATTTTTTTTTTTTATTTTATCATAGTCTAAAATTAGGATGGCTCACAATTCAGATCTTAGTTGAGTAAGTCGGCGATCTAGGTTAATGTCTTAGGGTTTTTTTTTTTTTTGTGAAGTTCTTCTAATGTGGCTATGTCTTTTAAGATATTACTTACCATATTGGTTTTCCTTTTTTTTCCCCTTATTGCTGCCTGTGTAAGGAGGCCTCTAGCATAGGCTTTATGTGTACACCCTAGAATAGTGCTGTTTATCGGTTCTTTATTATTAATTACAAAAAGTTCTTCCAAGTTTTTTCTCAAAGCCAACAAGTGATTCTCCTGCGAAAGAACAAAGGTGTTATTTCTTCATATGTAGCTATTAGAGCAAGGCAGCCCTAGGTTGATTTCAAGTGTGATTGGTGCGTGATCGGACCAAGTTATATTGTGGATGCATGCTTTGACGATCTTTGGCAGGAGAAGCCTGTCGGCAATGAAATAGTTTATTCTAGAATAGGATTTGTGAACATGTGAAAAAAAAAGCGTAATCCCTTTCCCTTGTGTGCAAGCATCTCCAGGCGTCATACATGCCTTCTGAGGAAAAAATGGTAGATAAACCCTTCCTGGAGCTAGTTCTTTCCTTGGAGGTGTCCATAACAGGGTCCATAGGTGCATTAAAATCACCGCAGAATATGAGAGTTCCTTCCTGTATTTTTCTTGTTTTCTTGAGAATTTTTCAGATGAATTGGTGAGGATTTTTATTGGGAGCATAGATGTTTACAATTGTGTAGATTACATTGTCTATTGAGGCCACCAAAATTATGTATCTGCCTTGAGTGTCAGTTAATAGGTTAATAAGCTTGAAAGAGATAGTGTCTTTAATTGCTGTTATCACTCCTTTTTTTCTTTTTTTTTTTTTGCAGCTGGATATGAAGATATGAGGAAATTTTTGATGATTGAATTTGGGAGTTTTGTTTAATGCGAAATGGGACTCCTGGATGCAAATGACGTCACATTCATATTTTGGGGCATCTGTCCACAGAGCTCTTCTTTGAAGTAGACATACCGGTATGTTTCATATACAGATAAGTTGTACAGGAAATGGATATGATGTAGTTATGTTTTTCTTCCAGTAGATGGAACTTTTGAACCATATATTCAATATACAGGTAAGTGGTTTTAAAGAGATGAAAGGAAAAAAAAACACAGTCATTTAACTCAAACATAAGAAGGTAGAAAAAAATTAAAGAGTTGCAAGGCAACTCTAGTGTATATTGAGCTTGTACTAATTTCCAGGGGTTACAGGGAAAAAAAGAAACACAGGGTGAATCAGGTATCTGGATCCCTGATCTTCAAGAAAAAAAAGCTTAGATTGTTAATTTTTGAGGAATTTTCAGTTCCACAGACTGCAGGATGTTGCTATATACAGGGCATATTATTATCTTACCATGTATAGAGGATTCATCTGTGACTTTTTTGCCAGTCTTGTGACACTTTTCCAGGAGTGGATTTATCCGGTATGTTGACTGCATCTTTTTGGAGTATGCCCCATGAACGTAAGACTTTCAAACCTTGCTCCAAGTTGTTGATCGAGTACTAGGTGCCTTTCTGTTCTACGAATATTTTCGTAGGAAAACCCCATCTGTAAATCATGCTGTGATTCTGTAGGATCTTGGTAATTGAGTTTAGGTTTTTGTGTGCCAGGATCTTTGCTTGTGATAGATCTGCATACAAGATGATACCTGTGTATGGGTCAGGAAGTGGGGAATTTCATCGTGCGTATTGCATAAGTTGATCTTTCACCTCATAGAAGTGTATTCTGTCTATGACGTCCCTTGGCAATTTTTCTGAGATGTGAGATGGTTTAGGCAATCTGTGGGCTCTGTCGATTTCTAGTTCCTGATGTGGGATTGTTGGAATTCATTTTTTAATAGTGTCTTTAAGGAAGAGTTTCAGTTCGGGTGGTTTCGCATTTTTGGGTATGCCTCTGATCCTTACGTTATTGCGTCTAGTGCGATCTTCCAAGTCTGCCATTTTTATTCTTAGTTGTTTAACTTCATCTTCTAATTCAAAGCGAGAATCGTCAATTTCATTGTGGGCAGATGTGAATTCACACATTTTATTTTCTACATAGTCCACTCTTTCTCCTAGCGCATCTATTTCCATTTTAGATTTCTGCATGGAGTTTAACATATCGTATTGTAATGTTCCTCTTAGGGAGATTATCAAATCTTATATAGTAGAATCCAGTATGGGTTGCCCTGCTGTGGAGACTGCATTCAGCTTCTCATCATATGGATTTATATCTGATGTATGATTTTCATTTTGTGGTCACGGAGCTCCCTCACAGTGCGGCCAGCTCGTTCCGCGGCTAGCCACGCCCCCCAAACCGATCTTGGTTTGATCAGATGCTTTTAAGGGCAGGTGAGAGAGATGTCTCAGTAAAGAGGACCTGTCATGCTTTATTGCTATCACAAGTGATGTTTACATGCCTTGTGATAGCAATAAAAGTGATCCATTTAAAAAAAAAAAATAATAATAATTCAAATAAAATAAACTTCAGTTTGAGAGCAATAATTCCAGCACCAGACCTCCCGTGTAAATCTAAAGTCGTAACTTGTAAGGGTTTTTAAAGAGTAGCCTATGGATAATATGATGTACATAGTTTGTCACCGTTCCAGGGGCATGTCCAGTTTTAAAGTGTGAAATGATTGGTATCTATTTACATGGCGTGCCATCATCTTTTATCGTTTACCAAATAATTGTATAATATATTGTGTTTTTGTGCAATAAAAGTCATTAAAGTTTATTTTTTTCCCCAAAAATTGTGTTTGAGAAAACGCTGCCCAAACACTGTGTGACATACAAAATTGCAACACCCATCATTTTATTCTATAGGGCCTCTGTTTCAAAAAAATATATAATGTTGGGGTATTCTAAGTAATTTTCTAGCAAAAAAAAAAAAAAAGATATTATTACTTGTAGGAGAGAAGTGTTAGAATAGGCCTGGTCTTCAAGTGGTTTGCGTTTCATATATTCCAAGAGGCTCACTTCATCATGCCTTGTTGATCCTGGAAAACAGTATAAAGTCCGCTCCGGTCATTGGATTAGCAGCTACTAAACTGGTGACTGGGGCAGATTTTTATCTCTTTATTTTTGTGTACCCGCATGCTGGGTGAACTGGTTAGGGGTCCAAAGTTCATAAGCCCCCCTCCCTCCTGGTATGCCCTCCAGGGCACCATGGGTGCTGAAGAGTTACAGTGCCTTGCAAAAGTATTCACCCCCCTTGGCGTTTTTCGTGTTTTGTTGCCTCACAACCTGGAATTAACATGGATTGTTTGAGGATTTGCATCATTTAATTTACAGAACATGTCCACAACTTTGAAAATGTTTTTTTTTTTTTTTTTTTTATTGTGAAGCAAACAACAAATAGGACAAAATAACAGAAAAAGTCAATGTGCATAACTATTCACCCCCCTAAAGTCAATACTTTGTAGAGCCACCTTTTGCGGCTATCACATCTCCAAGTCGCTTTGGATAAGTCTCTATGAGCTTGCCACATCTTACCACTGGGATTTTTGCCCATTCCTTATTGCAAAACTGCTCCAGCTCCTTTAAGTTAGATGGTTTGCGCTTGTGAACAGCAATCTTTAAGTCTGACCACAGATTTTCTATTGGATTGAGGTCTGGGCTTTGACTAGGCCATTCCAACACATTTACATGTTTCCCCGTAAACTACTCAAGTGTTGCTTTAGCAGTGTGTTTGGGGTCATTGTCCTGCTGGAAGTTGAACCTCCGTCCTAGCCTCAAATCACACACAGAGTGGTGTGGGTTTTGCTCCAGAATATCCCTGTATTTAGCACCATCCATCTTTCCCTCAACTCTGACCAGTTTCCCAGTCCTGACTGCTGAAAAACATCCCCACAGCATGATGCTGCCACCACCATGTTTAACAGTGGGGATGGTGTTTTTTGGGTGATGTGATATGTTGGTTTTGCACCAGACATAGCGTTTTCTTTGATGGCCAAAAAGTTCAATTTTAGTCTCATCAGACCAGAGCACCTTCCTCCATACATTTTGGGAGCCTCCCACATGCCTTTTCGCAAACTCAAAACGTGTCATTTTGTTTTTTTGCTAAAAGTAATGGCTTTCTTCTGGCCACTCTGCCATAAAGCCCAACTCTATGGAGCGTACGGCTTATTGTCGTCCTATGTACAGATACTCCAGTCTCTGCTGTGGAACTCTGCAGCTCCTCCAGGGTTCCCTTAGGTCTCTGTGCTGCCTCTCTGATTATTGCCCTCCTTGCCCGGTTTGTGAGTTTTGGTGTACGGCCGTCTCTTGGCAGGTTTGCTGTTGTGCCATGTTCTTTCTATTTGGTTATGATAGATTTGATGGTGCTCCTAGGGATCATCAAAGATTTGGATATATTTTTTTTATAACCTAACCCTGACTTGTTCTTCTTAACAACATTGTCCCTTACTTGTTTGGGGAGTTCCTTGGTCTTCATGGCAGTGTTTGGTTAGTGGTGCCTCTTGCTTAGGTGTTGCAGCCTCTGGGGCCTTTCAAAAAGGTGTGTATATGTAATGACAGATCATGTGACACTTAGATTGCACACAGGTGGACATCATCTCACTAATTATGTGACTTCTGAAGGTAATTGGTTGCACCAGAGCTTTTTATGGGCTTCATAACAAAGGGGGTGAATACATACGCACATGCCAATTATCAGTTTTTTATTTCTGAAAAATAGTTTTATGTATATATTTTTCTAATTTTACTTCACCAACTTAGACTATTGTGTTCTGATCCATCACATATAATTCAGATTAAAAAAACATTGAACTAAAGGCTGTAATGTAATTTGGGAATTTTTATTTATACTGTAGATTTGAAAGCAAATAATTTGTAACTTTTTTTATTTGTAAAATAGCATGTAAAATAGTGTAAAAGTAAAATAGAACAGCAATTTATAACATTGAAAAAAGTGAAAATGAAATAAATTTGACGACCTCTATAGTATTTCTATATACTGTGTTCAGCATGGATAACATTTTTTTTTTAAATCTTTACTACTGTCTGAAAGTGACTGAAAAGAAAAAAAAAATCTATCTTTACTACCAATCAGCCTTTTTGTACACTATATTACCAAAAGTATTGGGACACCTGCCTTTACACACACATGAACTTTAATGGCATCCCAGTCTTAGTCCTTAGGGTTCAATATTGAGTTGGTCCACCCTTTGCAGCTATAACAGCTTCAACTCTTCTGGGAAGGCTTTAGGTTTAGGAGTGTGTCTATGGGAATGTTTGACCGTTCTTCCAGAAGCGCATTTGTGAGGCCAGACACTGATGTTGGGTGAGAAGGCCTGTCTCCGCTCTAATTCATCCCAAAGGTGTTCTATCGGGTTGCGGTCAGGACTCTGTGCAGGACAATCAAATTCCTCCACCCCAAACTCGCTCATCCATGTCTTTATGGACCTTGCTTTGTGCACTGGTCCAAATCATTTGGTGGAGGGGGGATTATGGTGTGGGGTTGTTTTTCAGGGGTTGGGCTTGGCCCCTTAGTTCCAGTAAGGGGAACTCTTAAGGAGTCAGCATACCAAGACATTTGGACAATTTCATGCTCCCAACCTTGTGGGAACAGTTTGGGGTGGAGGAACTTGACTGGCCCGCACAGAGTCCTAACCTCAAACTGATAGAACACCTCTGGAATGAATTGGAGCAGAGACTGCGAGTCAGGCCTTCTCGTCCAACATCAGTGCCTGACCTCACAAATGTGCTTTTGGAAGATTGGTCAAACATTCCCATAGACACACTCCTAAACCTTGTGGACAGCCTTCCCAGAAGAGCTGAGGCTGTTATAGCTGCAAAGGGTGGGCCATTAAAGTTCATGTGCATGCAAAGGCATGTGTCCCAATACGTTTGACAATATAGTGTACTCTAAAGGCCTTTTTTTTTTTTTTTTTTTTTTTTTTTTTAGACGTTCCAGAAAAATACCTTAAAAAAGAGAATGCAAATCATAGCTGGGAGGTAGAAGCTTTTCTGGAGACCAGTACTTCCATTAGTGCAGATAAATTCAACAACTGTCTTTACTCTTTGGCTGCTAACAGATTGGCTACCCAAATCGCAGATGCTTTTTGTGGCACAACCGCGTATTGCTGATGAATTTTCTGTTGGTCCCTCTAAAAATAAATATATAAAAAATTATACATTTTACAACAAATGTTTAAAACTATTAAAACTGTAATGGCAGTTTGATCTCAATAACACCAACACATATCAATAAGGTCTTAAAAATTAGGTTCCAAATGTGTCAATTCACAGGCTTTTTTTTTTAAATCTTGCAAAAATAAAGAAAAACAAGAATAGGACTTTAACAATGTGGCCCACTATTAGATGTATGTATGAGAATGCGGATCAAACTACCATATGGAGGGCCAGACATAGGAACCAGTGTTCCCATCATCACCAATTGAAATTGCTATGCATTTCCCCAGAGGCTTCTTCAGGTATCCATGAAACCATGGTTTCTCTCTCTCCACCCTTCTGTGTGAGCTGGATGCACTTTACCCCCTTCTCCCAGTGTTGTAGAATGAAATCTCTTTGAATCTCAGGCCTACTTGATATATAATACCAATAGAATGACCTGAAGAAGCCTCTGGAGAAACATGTAGTGATTTCTATTGGTGATGACACATGTTAAAGTCCTACTTTCTTGTTTCTCTTTATTATTGCATGCCCACATGGATGTGGTACCACAATTACAGGTTATGTCTCTAAACTGTATCTATTCTTTTTTAAATCGTGTTAACTTCCTTTTTTGTCAATGAACATTTTGCTTAAATTTTGTGATGTTAAGGGTAGACTCTTTCTAAAAAATGTCCTATGCAAATGTCTCAAGCATTTAGTGAGCTGTCACAAATAATGTATTTTGCCTAATAGGTTTATTCATATAATCTTCAGCTCCAACTAGTGGCCATAATGCAGGATTTTCCTAATTTAGGGATTTCAGAAAAATACTGTGTTACAAAGACTAGATAGTGCTGATGATGATTTAGGAAATACTGCCCTGCGACCCATGCTTGGCTTGGGTATGTCACAGTACATGTTGGCATTCATGGTTCACTCAATGAACTGTAGCTCCCCAGACCATGACACTCCCACCACCATGCTTGACTGTAGGCAAGACACACTTGTCTTTGTACTCCTCACCTGGTTGCCGCCACACACGCTTGACACCATCTGAACCAAATACGTTTATCTTGGTCTCATCAGACCACAGGACATGGTTCCAGTAATCTTAGTCTTAGTCTGCTTGCCTTCAGCAAACTGTTTGTGGGCTTTCTAGTGCATCATCTTTAGAAGAGGCTTTCTTCTGGGATGACAGCGATGGAGACCAATTTGATGCAGTGTGCGGCATATGGTCTGAGCACTGACAGGCTGACTCCCCCACCCCTTCAACCTCTGCAACAATGCTGGCAGCACTCATACGTCTATTTCCCAAAGACAACCTCTGGATATGACGCTGAACACGTGCACTCAACTCCTTTGGTGGACCATGGCGATCTGATTGGAACCTGTCCTGTTAAACCGCTGTATGGTCTTGGCCACCATGCTGCAGCTCAGTTTCAGGGTCTTGGCAATCTTCTTATAGCCTAAGCCATCTTTATGTAGAACAACAATTCTTTTTTTTCAGATCCTCAGAGGGTTCTTTGCCATGAGGTGCCATGTTGAACTTCCAGTGACCAGTATGAGAGAGTGAGAGCGATAACACCAACATTTAACACACCTGCTCCCCATTCACACCTAAGACCTTGTAACACTAACGAGTCACATGACACCGGGGAGGGAAATGGCTAATTGGGCCCAATTTGGACATTTTCACTTAGGGGTGTACTCACTTTTGTTGCCAGCGGTTTAGACATTAATGGCTGTGTGTTGAGTTATTTTGAGGGGACAGCAAATTTACACTGTTATACAAGCTGTACACTCACTACTTTACATTGTAGCAAAGTGTCTATTCTTCAGTGTTGTCACATGAAAAGATATAATAGAATATTTACACAAATGTGTGGGGTGTACTAACTTTTGTCAGATACTGTATGTAAATAGCATGAAGTACATATGTAAAAATAAAAGTTGGAGAATAAAAATAATTTACATGTCCTATATGTCAAAACATTGTATAAAAGGGTGAAGCTGTATTTTAAAAGCATACAATATATGTCCTGTGTTCAGAAGGCGTTTGACAGGTGGTGAGGTGGTATTACATCCTCATGAATTTTTTGAACATCAAAAAACCTACATCACTACACCATAACCTCGTACATTCAAGAACTGGTACCGTTTAGAGGGCAGTACTGCCCACTGAGCACAACAGGGGATGTCATTTTTGCCACAATACAACCCCCATCTGGTGACTTTGCAGCATAAAGGGGAGCAGTTGGGAGGGGGGTAAACATGCAACTCAACCATGTATTTTTATCCCACCCACAACTATAAGTGTACACTAGGCCTAACAGATTCCTGGACAACAGTAATAACAGGAATTCTGATCCTTCCCCATGCTACCAAAATCTAAAAATCTGGCTATAGATGCACCCCAATGCTTCTCACTGAGTGTAATGTATAGCATTACTGTCAGGAAGGCACTAGCCATAGTACAGATGAAGCTTCAAGGTGTACATGGGCACGCAAGTGCAGATGTATGGGTGCCCATTTTTCTGTGCATAGCCCTGCACGAGCATGCGTCCCCGCTGCTAATGTTGGCACTGATGGGACTATTTAAACTGCAGCAGATCCCTTAGCCAGTGCTGTCTGATCTACAGCTATTACCCATGTCTCTGTAATCATACTTGTGTTACTAACCCAGCTTGCCCTGGCCTTGCTTGAATCCTACCTGCCCTACCTTTGGCCTGTCTCTGGATTTGCTCTGCCTCCTGCTCATCTGCCTGATCCTATGTTGCTAACCTCTACTTGTATCCTGACCGTTCTCTGCCTGCCGTCCATGCCCGTATCTGACCATCTGTTGTGACCTGACTCGCCCTGGCCTTGCTTGAAGGCTACCTGCCCTAACTTTGGCCTGTCTCTGGATTTGCTCTGCCTCCTGCTCATCTGCCTGATTCTACATTGCTGACCTCTACTTGTATCCTGACCGTTCTCTGCCTGCCGTCCATGCCCGTATCTGACCATTTGTTGTGACCTGACTCGCCCTGGCCTTGCTTAAATGCTACCTGCCCTGACTTTGGCCTGTTTCTGGATTTGCTCTGCCTCCTGTTCATCTGCCTGATCCTATGTTGCTGACCTCTACTTGTATCCTGACCATTCTCTGCCTGCCGTCCATGCCTGTATCTGACCATCTGTTGTGACCTGACTCGCCCTGGCCTTGCTTGAAGGCTACCTGCCCTAACTTTGGCCTGTCTCTGGATTTGCTCTGCCTCCTGCTCATCTGCCTGATTCTACATTGCTGACCTTTACTTGTATCCTGACCATTCTCTGCCTGCCATCAATGCCTGTATCTGACCGTCTGTTGCTGACCTGGCTCTTCTGACCTTGCATCCAGTTGTCCACCTGTCCTGCTCTGCATGCTACCTGGTCCCTGCTGGTTTTTCACCTGCTGAGTGCTGCCATTCCTTCCACATCTGCTGTCTGCCAGCTGCCTGTCAAGCACCTGTCGCCTGCTGTCTGCCCAGTCCCGGGTCTGCTGTCTCTGCTGTCTCTGCTGCCATCTGCTGTTCCAGTGATCTGACCGGTCTCTGGCGACACACCTGCTACCCACTGCCACGGCTGACGGAACATCTTACAGGCACTTGTACCTTGCCGGGCTCTCGCAGCCACTGTCGCAGTATCAGTGGTCCCAGAGCCGGAGCTGTACGAGAGGCCTCCCTCTACATGCCAGACTCTGCCACAAGCTACGTGACAATTACGCATAATAATACACGTGTTTAACCACATTTTACTGTAATGCATTAGTGTAAATGGGCTAATTATGATAAATACATTTTTTTTAATAACACTGGCTCTGCTTGTAATACTGACCTGATACTATTGTGGTTTGGCGAAAACACATGTTCTCATCCCCCGTACACTTCATCGTATCTGAAGTGTAACACCAGGTGGAGTCAGCAGACATGCAGGATCGGCACGTCAATCCATTGGACTGTGAGCTGTTCCCTGGAACTAAGGTAAGAAAACATAATATGAACATAATGGCATGGGATTAAAGAGCACCTGTATTTAAGTACCAAACAAAGGGTCACCACACTGAGACCTTCTAATAATGAAGATGTTAACCCTCTTCGCACCTAAGGGTAAAACAAATGTTAAAGTCCAAGTACAATTTTGCAACTTTGACATGTGTTAGTAAAACAGTATATATTATCACAACTACTTTGTGCATCCAGGTGGATTATACCGTGTTTTTTTCAGGACAATTTGGGCTTTTATTTGGTGGTAAATGGTAATGGATATCTCCTGAATTTTTTATCTTTTTTTATGAAAGGAAAACAGGCCCAAAATAGTAAAGAAAAAAATGTTTTTTTTTTAAATGTAGCTGTATATTTCTTGTTACTACCATAATATTGTTGTCTTTTTTAACTCTTTAGGCTAAGGTCCTGGTGGTGGGAATTTTTCCCCCAGTTTTTGTAATACCATTTGTAATTTATCCCTTATCTTAAGCTGCGTGGTCCTTAGTAATCTCTTTTAGGTGAGGTACTTCCCCACCTTGTTCTTTTTTCTTGTTACTACCATAACCCAGTGTTTCTCAACTCCAGTCCTCAAGGCGCACCAACAGGTCATGTTTTCAGCATTTCCCTCACATGAAACGGCTGTGGTAATTACTAAGGCAGTGAAAACTGATTAAATCACCTGTGCAAAATAGTGGAAATCCTGAAAACATGACCTGTTGGTGCACCTTGAGGACTGGAGTTGAGAAACACTGCCATAACCTACCACCAAAGAAGAACCCAAAATGTATTCTCCTGCTCTGGACGATCAAAGCAATACCACATATGTGTATATTAGTTGTTGTATGTACCCATAGTGGGGCCCACAAACAATGGTGAGCATTTTGCTTTTTTTTCAGTGCCCATCCCTAATGGCTGTCGGTACCTCCCCATCAGTGCTGCCTATCAGTGCCCACCAGTGCCACCTATCAGTGCCACCTACCAGTGCCACCTATCAGTGCCCATCAGAGCCGCCTATCACTGCCCATCAGTGCTGCATATCAGTGCTGCATATCAGTGCTGCTTATCAGTGCCTATCAGTGCCACCTTATTAGTGCTACCTCATCAGTGCCCATCAGTGCCCATAAGTGCAGCCTCATCAGTGCCCGTCAGTGAAGGAGAAAACAAACTTTTATAACAGAAATAAAGAAAACATTTTTTTTTCCCCAAAAATGTTGGTCTTTTTTAGTTTGTTTAGCAAAAAATAAAAACCAAGTGGTGGTCAAATACCACCAAAAGTAAGTCCTATTTGTGGGAAGAAAATTATAAAAATGTAGTTTGGGTACAGTGTTGCATGACCGCGCAATTGTCATTCAAAGTGTGACAGCGCTGAAAGCTGAAAACTGTCCTAGGCAGGAAGGGGGCAGTGCCCGGTATTGACGTGGTTAAAAGAGAATTATGGGAATAATTTTTTTTGCGAAATCATACTTATCTAGCTGGATGCAGCATCAGTCCCATGCCGCATCGGTTCACTGCCGACTCTAACATTGAGAACCAAGCGATCCCTGAGCAGAGAGTTGCTGACTGTCAGACAGCATCTCTCTGCTCTGCCCCACCACGCTCACTGGAGTGCTGGGCAGTGGGGGGGGGGGCAGGAGCGGCCAGCTCAGGCTGAGCAGGGTGCCAATCCAGGCCTGTGGGCAGATCCCGACTTCACTGTGGCAATCTTGCCCGAGCCTGGCCCAGATCTGTGACGTCAGCAGACAGCGGACTTCAGCCGCTGCACTTTTATTATAATTTTTTTTACTAGTAATGGCAGTTATCTAGTATTACTAGTATTTTTAGCGGGACTGCGACATTGCGGCGGACGGATCGGACACTTTTCACACATTTTTGGGACCATTAACATTTATACAGCGATCAGTGCTATAAAAACGCACTGATTACTGTATAAATGTCACTGGCAGGGAAGTGGTTAACACTGGGGGGCGATCAAGGGGCTAAATGTGTTCCCTGGGATCTGTTTCTAACTGTGGGGGGGGAGGGGGCTGACTTGAGGAGGAGAGAGATCGCTGTTCCTAATCACTAGGAACAGTAGATCTGTCTATCCTCCTCTGTCAGAATGGGGATCTGTGTGTTTACATTGACAGATCCCCGTTCTGCCTCTCTGTGGAGCGATTGCGGGTGTTTGGAGGATATTGCGTCCACCAGTCAAGCGCATCGGCTCTGGCGCCACTCTGTGCCGGGGGGGGCGCGCGCCCCTTTGTGCTCTTAAAGTGGCCGACGTACACCTACGGTGATTCGCCCAGGAGAGCCAACCTGCCACAGTATAATGGTTGTTAAGCGGTTAAAGTAAAGCAGTGCCATATCGCAAAAAAATAGCCTGGTCATGAAGGGGGGGGGGTAAACCTTCTGGAGTTCAAGTAGTTATTTATTATTTTTTAATTTACATATTTAGTTTTACATTCATAACATTTATTTACTTACGGGAAGGAAGAGGTGGGGTGCAATGATCAGTTCTACAACACGATCTACCCAACTTCACTCTTACATTGTTATGAGGGCTGAAACTTCCGCTTGTGTTACACTTGTCCTCCCGTGTACATGACAGCATGTATGATTTTGACACAATGGAATCTACAATAAAAAAGAAAATCATTTCATTCTCTGCAATGAAAATAGACAAAGTTTTAATGTGAAAAAAAAATGGCAACCCCCCCCACATTTATACCAAACGTTTAGAGGGGCTTTGCACATTAACAAAACAAAAGTTTCCCGCACTAAAGCCTCATACACACGATCAGATTTTCCAATGGGAATTGTGTGTTGACAGACTGTTGGCCTAAAATCCGGCCGTTTGTACGCTCCATCGGACAATAGTTGTCGGATTTTCCCGCGGACAAATGTTGGATGGCAGGCTTATAAATTTTCCGCGGACAACGGTCTGTTGTCAGACTTTCCGATCGTATGCACACAAGTCCGTCAGACAAAAGTCCAAAGTACAAACACGCATGCTCGGAATCAATGCTCATCAAACACGACATCAGCAGAAGGTGCCCAAAGGGTGGTGCTAAAGAGCTGAAAAACCACGTAGTACGTCACTACGTTCGTGTTTGTTGGCCGACAATTGTGTGCCGTTTGTACGCAAGACAAGTTCCTGGGCCAACGCCCTTCAGACAAAAGTCAGACGCTTTGTCTGCAGGAAATCCGATCTTGTGTACGAGGCTTAAGACCCCATACACACTATCATGCCCTGTACACAAACGATAGGATTTTCAACAAACGTTGGATGTGAGCTTGTTGTCGGAAATTCCGACTGTGTGTATGCTCCATAGAACATTTGTTGACTGAATTTCCGCCAACAAATATTTGTGAGCAGGTTCTCAAATTTTCCAACAACAAAACTTGTTGTTGGAAATTCCGAGCGTGTGTACATAAGTTTGACGCACAAAATTCCACACATGCTCGGAATCAAGCAGAAGAGCCGCACTGGCTATTGAACTTCATTTTTCTCGGCTCGTAGTAGGTGTTGTACGTCACCGCGTTCTTGATGTTCGGAATTTCCGACAACATTTGTGTGACCGTGTGTATGCAAAAGTCCAATTAACAAATGCACCCGAAACAAAACAAAAATTTGTGGAGTGCACATGTCTAGTACTGCAGTTGTCACCATCAGAAAATCCACCCTAAAAAATGCCATGTAGTCACCTATAGAGCACATGTGTGTAGGCAGGACGAGGCTTGGGGAGGTCAGTAGCACTGAGATGAAAAAGGTGTAAACAGTTTTTTATTTTTTTTACTTTTTACCAAAATAAAAAAATGCCAATTTTTTTGTTACGATACACAGCGCTCTAACAAACTAATGCTGCGTACACACGCTCGGAATTTCCGTCAACAAATGTTCGATGGAACTTGTTGTCGGAAATTCCGACCGTGTGTAGGCTCCATCGGACATTTTTTGTCGGAATTTCCGACAACAAAAATTTGAGAGCTGGATCTCACATTTTCCGACAACAAAATCCGTTGTCGGAAATTCAGAGCGTGTGTAGGCTCCATCGGACATTTTTTGTCGGAATTTCCGACAACAAAAATTTGAGAGCTGGATCTCACATTTTCCGACAACAAAATCCGTTGTCGGAAATTCAGAGCGTGTGTAGACAATTCTGACGCACAAAGTTCCACGCATGCTCGGAATCAAGCAGAAGAGCCGCCCTGGCTATTGAACTACATTTTTCTCGGCTCGTTGTACGTTTTGTACGTCGCCGCGTTCTCGACGTTTGGAATTTCCGACAACATTTGTGCGACCGTGTGTATGCAAGACAAGTTTGAGCCAACATCCGTCGGAAAAAAAACATGGATTTTGTTGTCGGAATGTCCGATCGTGTGTATAGGGCATTACTGTCATCCAGATAGAGTTAGGGGCTAGTAGTGAATATTGACTTATTATATTGGGCTATTATATTTTGTGCATTGCAATATTATTTTGCTGTTTGGATGACATGAGTGATGATCTTGAGTGTGCTATTCACACATTGTGCCCATAAAACCTAAAAACAGATATCTCTGATTTGAACTGACGCTTGTGACTCTCCGATAGACATGTGCACTGATGAAAAATGTGTTCGTTTTCATTTAATTTGTTTTTTTTTTTTGTTTGTTTTTTCGTTACATTCGTTATGATTGCAATTCGTAAATTTGTAAATTCAAAAGTTTGAAAGAATAACTAATTATTAATAACTAACTATTAAATTATAGGTATTGGAATTTCCTTTCAAATTTGGCTGTTAGTGAACGTAACAAATACAAATTTATCCGAAGTTTTGAATTTTTCTAAATAAGGAATGCTGCATCTAAACAAATGTAACGGAATTAATTAATAATAAATAATAATAATAAAAATGTTTTATTATTATTATTTATTATTATTAATTTGTTATGTTCCATTCGTTTAGGAACGGCGTTTGTTAATTCAGAGAATTCGTAACATTTTTTATTCGTTACGTTCACTAACAGCCAAATTTGAAAGGAAATTCCAATACCTATAATTTAATAGTTAGTAGTAGTTATGTTATTATTAGTTAGTTAGTTATTTCAGATTTTCGAATTTTTGGGTTTTGTAATTTTCGTAATTTTTGAATATTCAAATTTACGAATATTTGGAAAAATTTGTTAAAATGGGTTTTCGTTAATTTGGATATTTCCGAGTTAACAAATTTGTCGAAATTCGTTAAAAAAACAAATTTGAAACAAAACGAATTGCAAACGTCTACTCTACTCTACTCTCCGACATAAATTCCACATACTGTAGCATTTTTTATTGAGTAACTTACCCTGAGACCAGCTTTCTGTGTATACAGCTCCACACACTGAGCCAGAAGAACAATTTATATTTGGCCCAGAACACGAGTCAGATGAAGAAGCACACCGTGTACAAAAGAGCGAGTAGCCTAAAGAGAGAAAAAATACAGCAAGGATTCAACCACAGCAGTAATATTTTACTGTATTGAGAACCTCATTTATCATCCATTTTCCAACTCTCATCCTCCAAAGCAAATTTAACCCACAGCTCCTCCATACATCTTAGAAAACATATGTGACCGGTAGAGTTGGGCGAACACCCGAATTTGCGGGTTGCACGGCAGGATATTCGACTGCTGAGTGCCCCACAATGCACAATGCTACATTGTACCTCTACTCATTCACCAAAAAAAAAGTCTCAAAAAGAAATAAAAACACACACAATTCCTTTATTAAAAATCAAAAAAATGTCCCCCCGATTTAGATCCATCATCAATCATGATGCCCGCCACACTGCTGGACCCGAAAAAAGAAAAAAAAAATGCTCTGCCCACGACGAAGGCTAACCACCAACTACCTGCTCCACTGTTTGACAGCTCCTATTTAGGTAAGGGGTGATGACACTTGGCAACGCCACCTGGTGTCACCGCCCCCTTGTAAAGTCACCAACCCAACATGCACTGGTCAGTGGCGTCACATGGGGCGGCTCCACCAGACGACATCGCCAGGTGGCCCTGACCCATACCTATAAAAGAACTGTCAGATGGTGGAGCAGGTAGTCGGCGTTTAGCCTTCGTCGCAGGTGGCGGGTTTTTTCCTTTTTTTGGATCCGGTAATCGTGGTTGAAGATGGATCTACATGGGGGACATTGCACATACACACAGCCCCTTCACACCTGTACACGCTCAGCCCCCCTCACCTGTACACACTCAGCCCACCCCCCACACCTGTACACACTCAGCCCTCCTCACACCTGTACACACTCAGCCCTCCTCACACCTGTACACACTCAGTCCACCTCCCACACCTGTACACACTCAGCTCACCCCACACCTGTACACACTCTGCCCCCCTTACACCTGTACACACTCAGTCCACCTCCCACACCTGTACACACTCAGCCCATCCCCACACCTGTACACACTCAGCTCACCCCACACCTGTACACACTCAGCTCACCCCACACCTGTACACACTCAGCCCTCCTTACACCTGTACCCATTCATCCCCCCTCACACCTGTACACACTCAGCCCCCCTCACACCTGTACACACTCAGCCACCCTCATACCTGTACACACTCAGCCCACCCCCCCACACCCGTACACACTCAGCCCACCCCCCACACCTGTACACACTCAGCTCACCCCACACCTGTACACACTCAGCTCACCCCTCACCTGTACACACTCAGCCCTCCTCACACCTGTACCCACTCAGCCCCCCTCACACCTGTACACACTCAGCCCCCCTCATACCTGTACACACTCAGCCTCCTCATACCTGTACACACTCAGCCCACCCCCCACACCTGTACACACTCAGCCCACCCCCCACACCTGTACACACTCAGCCCACCCCCCCACACCCGTACAAACTCAGCCCACCCCCCACACCTGTACACACTCTGCCTCCCTTACACCTGTACACACTCAATCCACCTCCCACACCTGTACACACTCAGCCCACCCCCACAACTGTACACACTCAGCTCACCCCACACCTGTACACACTCAGCTCACCCCACACCTGTACACACTCAGCCCTCCTCACACCTGTACACACTCAGCTCCCCTCACACCTGTACACACTCAGCGCCCCTCACACCTGTACACACTCAGCCCCCCTCATACCTGTACACACTCAGCCCTCCTCACACCTGTACACACTCAGCCCACCCCCCACACCTGTACACACTCAGCCCTCCTCACACCTGTACACACTCAGCCCACCCCAACACCTGTACACACTCAGCCCACTCTGCACACCTGTACACACTCAGCCCACCCCCCACACTTGTACACACTCAGCCTACACCTGAACACACTCAGCCCACCCCCACACCTGTACCCACTCAGCCCCCCTCACACCTGTACACACTCAGCCCACCCCCACACCTGTACACACTCAGCCCTCCTCACACCTGTACACACTAAGCCCTCCTCACACCTGTACACACTTAGCCCACCCCCCTCACCCGTACACACTCAGCCCACCCCCCACACCTGTACACACTCAGCCCCCCTCACATCTGTACACACTCAGCCCACCCTCCACACCTGTACACACTCTGCCCCCCTTACACCTGTACACACTCAGTCCACCCCCACACCTGTACACACTCAGCCCACCCCCCCACACCTGTACACACTCAGCTCACCCCACACCTGTACACACTCAGCCCTCCTCACACTTTTACCCTGTCAGCCCCCCTCACACCTGTACACACTTAGCCCCCTCACACCTGTACACACTCAGCCCCTCTCATACCTGTACACACTCAGCCCTCCTCACACCTGTACACACTCAGCCCACCCCCCCCACACCTGTACACACTCAGCCCTCCTCACACCTGTACACACTCAACCCTCCTCACACCTTTACACACTCAGCCCACCCCCCACACCTGTACACACTCAGCCCACCCCCCCACACCTGTACACACTCAGCCCACCCCCCACACGTGTACACACTCAGCCCTCCTCACACCTGTAGACACTCAGCCCACCCCAACACCTGTACACACTCAGTCCACCCCCCACACCTGTACACACTCAGCCCACCCCCACACCTGTACACACTCCGCCCCCTCACACCTGTACACACTCAGCCCACCCCCCACACCTGTACACACTCAGCCCTCCTCACACCTGTACACACTCAGCCCACCCCCCACACCTGTACACACTCAGCCCTCCTCACACCTGTACACACTCAGCCCCCCTCACACCTGTACACACTCAGCCCCCCTCATACCTGTACACACTCAGCCCTCCTCACACCTGTACACACTCAGCCCCCCTCACACCTGTACACACTCAGCCCCCTCACACCTGTACACACTCACCCACCCCCCACACCTGTACACACTCAGCCCTCCTCACACCTGTACACACTAAGCCCTCCTCACACCTGTACACACTTAGCCCACCCCCCTCACCCGTACACACTCAGCCCACCCCCCACACCTGTACACACTCAGCCCCCCTCACATCTGTACACACTCAGCCCACCCTCCACACCTGTACACACTCTGCCCCCCTTACACCTGTACACACTCAGTCCACCCCCACACCTGTACACACTCAGCCCACCCCCCCACACCTGTACACACTCAGCTCACCCCACACCTGTACACACTCAGCCCTCCTCACACTTTTACCCTGTCAGCCCCCCTCACACCTGTACACACTCAGCCCCCCTCACACCTGTACACACTCAGCCCCTCTCATACCTGTACACACTCAGCCCTCCTCACACCTGTACACACTCAGCCCACCCCCCACACCTGTACACACTCAGCCCTCCTCACACCTGTACACACTCAACCCTCCTCACACCTTTACACACTCAGCCCACCCCCCACACCTGTACACACTCAGCCCACCCCCCACACCTGTACACACTCAGCCCACCCCCCACACGTGTACACACTCAGCCCACCCCCCACACCTGTACACACTCAGCCCACCCCCCACACCTGTACACACTCAGCCCACCCCCCACACCTGTACACACTCAGCCCACCCCCCACACGTGTACACACTCAGCCCACCCCCCACACCTGTACACACTCAGCCCACCCCCCACACCTGTACACACTCAGCCCACCCCCCACACCTGTACACACTCAGCCCACCCCCCACACGTGTACACACTCAGCCCTCCTCACACCTGTAGACACTCAGCCCACCCCAACACCTGTACACACTCAGTCCACCCCCCACACCTGTACACACTCAGCCCACCCCCACACCTGTACACACTCCGCCCCCTTACACCTGTACACACTCAGCCCACCCCCCACACCTGTACACACTCAGCCCTCCTCACACCTGTACACACTCAGCCCACCCCCCACACCTGTACACACTCAGCCCTCCTCACACCTGTACACACTCAGCCCCCCTCACACCTGTACACACTCAGCCCCCCTCATACCTGTACACACTCAGCCCACCCCCCACACCTGTACACACTCAGCCCTCCTCACACCTGTACACACTCAGCCCCCCTCACACCTGTACACACTCAGCCCCCCTCATACCTGTACACACTCAGCCCTCCCCACACCTGTACACACTCAGCCCTCCTCACACCTGTACACACTCAGCCCACCCCCCACACCTGTACACACTCAGCCCTCCTCACACCTGTACACACTCAGCCCCCCTCACACCTGTACACACTCAGCCCCCCTCATACCTGTACACACTCAGCCCACCCCCCACACCTGTACACACTCAGCCCTCCTCACACCTGTACACACTCAGCCCTCCTCACACCTGTACACACTCAGCCCCCCTCACACCTGTACACACTCAGCCCCCCTCATACCTGTACACACTCAGCCCTCCTCACACCTGTACACACTCAGCCCCCCTCACACCTGTACACACTCAGCCCCCCTCATACCTGTACACACTCAGCCCTCCTCACACCTGTACACACTCAGCCCACCCCCCCACACCCGTATACACTCAGCCCTCCTCACACCTGTACACACTCAGCCCTCCTCACACCTGTACACACTCAGCCCACACCTGTACACACTCAGCCCCCCTCACACCTGTACACACTCAGCCCCCCTCACACCTGTACACACTCAGCCCACCCCCCCCACACCCGTACACACTCAGCCCTCCTCACACCTGTACACACTCAGCCCTCCTCACACCTGTACACACTCAGCCCTCCTCACACCTGTATACACTCAGCCCACCCCCCACACCTGTACACACTCAGCCCTCCTCACACCTGACAAATGGGGATGGTGCTGCGCTAATCCTACAATAAATTATACTATCTAGGTGTACTGGGTATCAACTCTTGTCTTTACTGAGGTATGGGATGGTGATCTAAACCACCATGGGGAATATAGCACTATGTGGACGTGCAGGCAGTATGTGCATAATAGAAAAAAATATTAATAAATAAAGGGTGGAGCCCACCAAAAAAACTATACATATGTATCTCTCAGCTTAAATAAAAATAAAACCATGGTGAAATCTACAATAAAATTTAAAAAATTGAAAAATAATAAAATATTCTTTTTCAATAAGATAGTGATTGCCGCTGAGACATTAAATGCCAGTACAAAGTGCTGTGAATTAATATCCGGAAATTATTATAGTTCAGTGAACCAT
This sequence comes from Aquarana catesbeiana, assembly GCF_042186555.1. Taxonomy (NCBI): domain Eukaryota; kingdom Metazoa; phylum Chordata; class Amphibia; order Anura; family Ranidae; genus Aquarana; species Aquarana catesbeiana. The sequence continues at coordinate 21,468,856 of NC_133333.1, forward strand.
GATTCATATAAATAAATAGATGGCTAAAAACGAAATAACATAAAAGCAAAAATTGCCAAATGATACAATGTTACATTGAATGTCCAAAGTGATCTTCATAGTTGTGCATCATGCAATATAGTGTCCAGCAGGGGGTGCTCAAACTTAAAATAATACAATCCAATAAAGGTGACTCAGTGCAACAAAAAACAGCTTCAATGCTTCCTTAGTGATAACAGACAATTAAGTCGTGTGGATAGCAGCTGAGTTTAAAAATCATTTGTTCAGAAGAGTGGTGAATGTGAAATGTGCAGCAGGATCTCCTCTATGCAACAATCCTCTAGTGGTAGATAATGGCCCCTTACCTCACTATACTGAGGATTCAGCATAGAGCAGACAGCACTTGTGGTGTCTCCTGTGCAGGGGGGTCCTAGGTAATGGACTGTCATTTAACAGACCTCAGATCCATGGGGAGCATCATAGTAAATGGAGAGATGAAGATACCATATAGTGTAGTATTTCAAGCATGTATCAGACTTTATTCAACATTAGCAGCATACAGGGTACTCACACAGTAAAAAACGAAAGATACAGTGTATCCAGACGAGCGGCGAGCTCATACACTGCTGACAGTGGGCGGTGCCTGTCCCTACATGTGGCGTCACGGGTCACGTGGCTTCATCAGGGGATGGTCAACATCACCTGATGACCACGCCCCCTTATGACGGCACAGTCCCAGCATGCCCCGGGACTGTGACCTCATAAGGGGGCGGGGTCACCGCCTATATAAGTCCATTGCGGAGCGCTCAGAGAGCATTCCAGCTGGAGAGAGCGTCGTGTCAACATCGGAAGAAGAGAAGAGGGAAGAAGACAAGAAGGAAGAAGGCAGAAGGCAGAAGTCCGGGCCACCGCTAGCAAAAGAGCTGTAGAAGATAGCGGAGGATCCAGCAGAAGATCAGGACACCGGGAGGAGACGCAGGAGCGACCTCCGAAGTCAGAAGAAGACCCCCGGAGTCAGAAGAAGACCCCCGAAGTCGGAAGAAGACCCCGGAGCTGCCTAATAAATTACTTTAAAAACCTGTGTAGTGTGTTTTTTCATTGACACTTTTCTTTTTTCCCTAGGTGAATGGGTAGGGGTACGATGTACCCCATACTCATTCACAAAGGGTGGGGGGCCGGGAACTGGGGGCTCCCTTATTAAAGGGGGCTCAGAGATTCCGATAAGCCCCCCGCCCGCAGACTCCGACAACCAACGGCCAGGGTTGTCGGGAAGAGGCCCTTGTCCTCATCAACATGGGGACAAGGTGCTTTGGGGTGCCCCCTGCCCAGAAGCACCCCCCCCCCATGTTGAGGGCATGCGGCCTGGTACGGTTCAGGGGGGGGGCGCTCGCTCGTCCCCACCCCCATTCCTGACCGGCCGGGCTGCATGCTTGGATAAGGGTCTGGTATGGATTTGGGGGGACCCCCACGCCGTTTTTTCGGCGTAGGGGGTTCCCCTTAAGGTCCATACCAGACCCAAGGGCCTGGTGTGCTCTTGGAGGGGGGAACCCATGCCGTTGTTTTTTTTTAAAATTTGGCGCGGAGTTCCCCCTCAAGATTCATACCAAACACAGTGTCGGGCATTGGCGGGGATCCAAGTCGGATCCCCGTTCATTGAAAGCCGGACGCATGCTGGCTTCCTGTCACAGGGCAAAGTCGGATCCAAAGTAGGACGGCTGTCATGTCGCACCAGTGTGAACCCAGCCTTAGGTCAAAGGAATGAACTTCTGTGTGTAAATGAGGGAAGTTTAACCACTTAAAGACTAAATCTTTTTCTGACACTTGTTGGTTTCAAGTTAAAATCATTATTTTTTGCTAGAAAAGTACTTAGAACCCCCAAACATTGTATATATTTTTTTTGCAGAGACCCTAGAGTAGAGGTCTCCAAACTGCAGCCCGCGGGCCGAATGTGGCCCTTTGCTTGCCTTTATCTGGCCCTCCGGGCACTATTCAATAGGGTAGTATTCCTCCCACTGACACCAGAGACAGGGGCGGACTGACAACACTCAAGGCCCCCGGACCAAATAAAGCAAGGGCCCCCTGTCAGGCCCCGCCCATGACTCACCCTAACCCCGCCCATGGCCTGCCCCTGACCTCGCCCCTACATTTTGCACAAAGTACAACTTCTGCCTTTTTTTTTATGGGACCTGGAGGGGGGTCTCTCTCTAACAGTGTCCATTAGAGAATCTCTGTTAGAGAGAGAGACCCCCCTCCAGGACCTATTAGAGACTACAAAGGAGTATAATGGGAACTGGAGGGGGGCCTCTTTCTAACAGAGTGTACAGTGAACACCTTCATTTACTCTGGTCCTCATAGGACCCCCTCCTTGTGCCGTGACTCTCACCCCTGCCCCAACCTCTCACAAAGTAGAAATAAAATTGGCACTGTGTAGAGCTCTTCTTACCTTAACTATGTGTACTGTAGCTGTGGCTGGTTCCCGCATCCTCTGTGGCTAGCTGGTTCCCACATCCTCTGTGGTTGGCTGGCTCCCGCATCCTCTGTGGCTGGCTCCTGTGGGTGGCTGGCTGGCTCTCTGGTGTGGGTGGGTCACTGTGGGTGGGTGGCTGGTACCCTGGCCTTGCTGTGGGTGGGTCACCTTGTGTGGTTGGGTGGCACGCACCCTGGCCCCACTGTGGGTGGGTCACCGTGGGTGGTTGGCTGGCACCCTGGCCCTGCTGTGGGTGGGTGGCTGGCTGGCACCCTGGCTGGCTGGTGTGTCCTCCCCTCTTCCGTCATTTTGGGAACTGTTTGCCGAGGTGAGGGAGGTACTTGGAGGGAAGTGGTGACCTTTTCCCTATCTGGGACGGTAGATCTAGAAGGTTTTGCAGCAGGCCCTGTGCGCGGAGACACGTGGCGCAACACATAATGACGTTGCCTGCGTGTGCGGGTCCTCTCTGTGCCCATTTGAGAGTCTATGTTAGAAAAAGCCCTCATCAGTACCCATCAATGCAGCCTCACCAGTACCAATCAGTGCAGCCTCACCAGTGCCAATCAGTGCAGCCTCACCATGAATGCAGCTTCACCAGTGCCCATGAATACAGCCTGATCAGTGCCCATTAATGCAGCCTGAAAAGTGCCCATCAATGCAGCCTCACCAGTGCCCCTTAATGCAGCCTCACCAGTGCCCCTCAATGCAGCCTCAATACAGTTTTACCAGTGTGCCCCTCAATGCAGCCTCACCAGAGTGCCCCCTCCATGCAGCCTCACCAGAGTGCCCCCTCCATGCAGCCTCACCAGAGTGCTCCCTCCATGCAGCCTCACCAGAGTGCCCCCTCCATGCAGCCTCACCAGAGTGCCCCCTCCATGCAGCCTCACCAGAGTGCCCCCTCCATGCAGCCTCACTGTGCCCCCTCCATGCAGCCTCAGAGTGCCCCCTCCATGCAGCCTCAGAGTGCCCCCTCCATGCAACCTCAGAGTGCTCCCTCCATGCAGCCTCAGAGTGCCCCCTCCATGCAGCCTCAGAGTGCCCCCTCCATGCAGCCTCAGAGTGCCCCCTCCATGCAGCCTCAGAGTGCCCCCTCCATGCAGCCTCAGAGTGCCCCCTCCCCCCTCCATGCAGCCTCAGAGTGCCCCCTCCATGCAGCCTTAGAGTGCCCCCTCCCCCCTCTATGCAGCCTCAGAGTGCCCCCTCCATGCAGCCTCAGAGTGCCCCCTCCCCCCTCTATGCAGCCTCAGAGTGCCCCCTCCCCCCTCTATGCAGCCTGATCAGTGAATGGGGAATAGCTGCCGGATCACACAGAGCGGGTAACTCCCGCTGTGACACCTGGCGACCACTGTCATCGGATGTCCCGCCTCCTTTGTTAGACATCACACGTCCCGGCATTGGACCAGTGAGATATTTATCAAAGGAGGCGGGACATCGGATGACATCGGTAAGCGGGAGATCCCCGCTCTATGTGATGCAGGGGCGCCTGCCCTCCTCCCCCTTACCCTCCGAGGCAGCGCTGGGGCCCGTGCGGGCCCGAAAAGATGATCACCAGCCCTAAAGGCTCCAGCAGGTGGCGCTGGCGGGCCCCCTTTAGCGGCCGGGCCCTCGGTCCATGTCCGATTGGACCGACTGGTCAGTCCGCCCCTGACCAGAGATGAGGAACCAATTTTCCCACTGACACCAGTGATGGGGCACTATTCCTCACACTGACACCAATGGTGTAATTTCTTTACTCCCACTGACCACCAAGCCTATGGTATTGTTTACTCCCACCGATATCAGGGCATTTTCAACTCCCACTGGCCACAGTCCGTCCCCTCCTAAAGTTTGGAGGGCAGTAAACTGGCCCTTTGTTTTGAAAGTTTGGACACCCCTTCCCTAAAGCGTAAAATGATGGTTGTTGCAATATTTTATGTCACACTGTATTTGCGCAGCGGTCTTTCAAACGCAATTTTTTGGGGAAAAAATACACTTTAATGTACACTCCCTGTCCCCCCCACTACCCTGTATAAGAAGGAATGGATGGCTGCACACCAAGGTAAAGATAAGTATTTTTTTTGTAAAATCCGTAACATGAATAACACCACAGGACAGGAAAGCAGATACAGGTAGACACGTTTCACACAGCGACGCTGCCCTTATTCATATTCCTATGAAAGAGACTTACCTCGGTGTGCAGCCATCCATTACTTCTTATCCAATTACACGGCTGGTGAGCCGAGGCTAACACCCCTGGGAGGAGTCCATTCCCCAGCTCACCTGGTTCCATCACTCACTAGGAGGGGCATTTTCTTTTCCCATCCCCCCACACCTGTACGCACACCCCATACACACATGTCACACTTAGCCCCCTCATACCTGTACACACTCAGCCCCCCCCCCCCCCAGACCCTTATCTGAATTTGCAGCCTAGCTGCCCAGGAAAGGATGGGGAAGAAAGTGCATCCCCCCCCTCCTGAACCATACTAGGTCCCATGCCCCCAAGATGAGTGTGTCCTGTCCATATTTGGTCATGAGATCACCTGGAAGACCCACCTTCTTTGTATACTTGTTGATGTGCTAAAGTGCCCCTAATTAATTTTCAAGATGATACTCAGACAAGATGGTATATGCCAGTCTAGTATAGTGCCATCCCCAGCCTGTGCCACCCCAGGCTTTTTGGGGCTCTGATGCTGGAGCTAAATGTAATATTTTGCATACTAAGTTCCTAGGCCCTGAATCTTGGAGTGCTTTGAAGGACCAATGTCCGGGTACTTCTCGGTATAAACTCTGACCTTCTAAAAGTGTCTAAATCACTGTAGATAGTTTTACTTTATGTTAGTATTGATTCCTGATATTTATTGTTAGAACTTCACACATTATTAAAAAACAGTGCATTCTTTTTAGGACATGTGTGAAATATTATTAAGATTAAGAAGCTCTTTTGTAAAATTGGTAAATAAGAAAATGTTGAATAAAGAGGTAATGTTAAAAAAAATAAAAAAAAAAAAAAAGATTAAGAAGCTCTTACCAGATGCCACCAAAGCTGATACAACCCCGAGAATTCGGAGAAGTGATGCCATTATGAGAGCCTTCTGTTTTTCTAAGTTGATGCCTGGCAGAAGTGACTGAGTATGCTGGAGAGCTGTTTTATTTTGTAAAACTTATTTGCATTGACTTTTTGGATCTGACCTTGCATAAATATTCTGTACCACAAAAAAACAGACTAGGTTTCATTTCCTTCCATTTCTTTAATTCAGTTTTCTGTAAATGCCAAATCTAAAGGGTAAATTTAACTTTAAGAAGTTTTCATCTAATTTCTAATTCCTAAGATTGTAAATGGGCCATATTTATAAATTTGCAGCCAAAAAGCACGACTCTTTGTACTTTAGATCACATTATTTTCAGGTAATAATACATTGGTATTTTGTCATATGCAAAAACACATTTACAGGTACTCATACAGTGAGGGAGAAAAAGTATTTGATCCCCTGCTGATTTTGTAACTTTGCCCACTGACAAAGAAATAATCGGTCTATATAGATTTATTGGGATAATAAACAGTGCAGCGCTGGACATGAATCTAGATAGATTGTTATACCAACCAATGATAATAACATTAAATAAAGGTAATAATATTACAACAATATGAGTGACGATGTGCTAATAAGATAATGTGAACAATCTAGAATGATTAGCCACCAGTATAAAAAATACCCATCAGTGAGAAATAAGTGTTCATAAAACCTAAATATATTCTAAAAAATGCTCAAATAAAGTGCTAAAGTCCAAAAAAAAGTCCAAAGAAGGTGTAGGATAAAGAATAAGAGATCCAAATCCAATGATCCACTTGAAAGTGACGCCCACCACCAGGGGAGAAAAATGGAGGCTTACCAGAAAGCCTGCGACCGCCCTTACTCAGAGGGGTTAAAACAGGCTTAGTAGATCACCGTTGATGTCCTGCTAGGGTTGAATCTGTAGTTCCTCAGACCTCCCTTTGCGATGGCTTATGAGCAACAGCCAGAAGCACTCAGGAGAATGTGGTCACAAGATGGTTCAAGCAGCGGACACTCCAGCAAGGGTGAATCATATAAAAGAAAAAGGAACTCCCATAGTGCAGAGAATTAAGTTCCATTTATTTCAAAAGAAGGCAGATAAAAAATCAGATACACTGCATTAAAATCGCATATACAATGCCCAAACGAAAAACGAGCAGGGAAACAGTGAAATAACTCCACCGCTGTTTTAAATTAAATTTAAACCGCGCATGTGCGATGTGTGTTCACGTTGTCACAACGAGTTTTTTTTTTATCCAATTCCCCCATTTACACATTCCAGGTATTGGGGAATCCTCCGACAGCGAACCAGTGGGTGAACAACCAGGGTTGCTGTCCTGGCACCGCTATTGACAGCGCTGGTCTCTGTCTCCATGGCAGCAGCAGCGCATTAGGACCTAGTGCTGGCTAATTTGGCACACTAGGCTAATGGGCGCATGCGTAAGAGGGCCAGTACAATTGGTTGTAGACAGCTGAGCTCCCTCACTTAGCAGTGGTAACACTACATAGCATTCTCTGACATGCTCATCGGGATGTGATTCAGGTGATGCTCCCAGTCAGATCTATTGTTAAACGTGATAGTGAGTTTATTGATCAGAACCTCCACCTTACTGGCATGGAGCCCACATAGCTGCTGAACATATGGTTGATATATATGTGAGTGTACTCTTGATAAATACTGTGTTTATTAGATCCTACTGGGAGCATCACCTGGGTCACATCCCAATCGGCATGACAACAGAGAAGGCTGTGCAGCGGTACTGCTGCTAGGTGACCGTCGGGGGGCTCAGCTGTCTACCCCCAATAGTGCCCGCCCTCCCCCTGCATGCATCCATCAGCCCCATAATGTAACCAGCACTGGGTCCTGATAGACTACCGCCGCTGCCATGGGGAGACACCAGACCAGCGCTATCAATAGCAGGGGCATGACATAAAGAGTAGGCTGGGGACACCCATGGTGGCAGAATGTCAGTACCCAGTCACAAGTGTGACCTTTGCAACCCTGGTACTTCTGCCATTGTGTTGGACCCTTTTATGCAGTTCCCTGGTGTGCCATATCTATTGTTTTCTGCCACCGTGCGGTGGGCCAAGGATGGTAGAAAGGGGGCCCACTGCAGAACATATAAAAGGGTCCCACTGCGGGACCATAATAAAGGCCCCCCCGGGCCAGTGGGGAGGGCCATGGGACCAGAGAAATGGGCCCCGGGACCAGTGAAACAAAGGGGGGGTTAGGGGGGCCCTTCAAGGTTTCTTGCACCAGGGCCCTGAAGGCTCTAGTTACACCTCTGAAATATTTGATCCCCTATCAATTAGCAAGATTTCTGGCTCACAGGTGTCTTCTATACAGGTAACAAGCTGAGATTAGGAGCACTCTCTTAAAGGGAGTGCTCCTAATCTCAGCTTGTTACCTGTATAAAAGACATATGTCCACAGAAGCAATCAATCAGATTCCAATCTCTCCACTATGGCCAAGACCAAAGAGCTATCCAAGGATGTCACTGACAAGATTGTAGACCTACACAAGGCTGGGATGGTCTACAAGACCATCGCCAAGCAGCTTGGTGAGAGGGTGACAGCAGTTGGTGCGATAATTCGCAAATGGAAGAAACACAAAATAACTGCCAATCTCCCTCGGTCTGGGTCTCCATTCAAGATCTCACCTCGTGGAGTTTCAATGACCATGAAAACGGTGCGGAATCAGTCCAGAACTACACAGAAGAATCTTTTCATTGATCTCAAGGCAGCTGGGGTCATAGTCACAAAGAAAACAATTGGTAGCACACTTGCTAATGAACATCTGAATGATTCAGAGGAGAACTTGGTGAAAGTGTTGTGGTCAGATGAGACCAAAATCAAGCTCTTTGGCACCAACTCAACTCACCGTGTTTGGAGGAGGAGGAATGCTGCCTATGACCCCAAGAACACCATACCCACCATCAAACATGGAGGTGGAAGCATTATGCTTTGGGGGTATTTTTCTGCTAAGGAGACAGGACAACTTCACCGCATCAAAGAAACAATGAACGGGGCCATGTACCATCAAATCTTGGGTGAGAACCTCCTTCCCTCAGCCAGACCAATAAAAATGAGTCGTGGATGGGTATTCCAGCATGACAATGACCCAAAACACATGGCCAAGACAACAAAGGAGTAGCTCAAGAAGAAGCACGTTGAGGTCTTGGAGTGGCCAGCCAGTCTCCAGACCTTAATCTCATAGAAAATATGTGGAGGGAGCTGAAGGTTCAAGTTACCAAATGTCAGCCTTGAATCCTTAACCGGTTCAATACCGGGCCTTTTCACCCCATTCCTTCCCAGACCAATTTTTAGTTTTCAGCGCTGTCGCACTTTAAACGACAATTGCTCGGTCGTGCGATGTTGTACCCAAACAAAATTGACGTCCTTTTTTTCCCCCAAATAGAGCTTTCTTTTGGTGGTATTTGATCACCTCTGCGGTTTTTATTTTTTGCGCTATAAACAAAAGAAGAGCGACAATTTTGAAAAAAACACAATATTTTTTACTTTTTGCTATAATAAATATCCCAATTTAAAAAAAAAAACTAATTTTTTCCTCAGTTTCGGCCGATACGTATTCTTCTACATATTTTTGGTAAAAAAAATCGCAATAAGCATGTATTGATTGGTTTGCGCAAAAGTTATAGCGTCTATAAAATACGGAATAGATTGATGGCATTTTTAAAAAAAAAATATTGTTTTTTTTTTTTTTACTAATAATAGCGGCGATCGCCATTTTTTTCGTGACTGCGACATTATGGCGGACACATCGGACACTTTTGACACATTTTTGGGGCCATTCACATTTATACAGCGATCAATGCTATAAAATTGCATTGATTACTGTGTAAATGTGACAGGCAGTGAAGGGGTTAACCACTAGGGGGACACAAGGGGTTAAATGTGTTTCCTAGGGAATGCTTCTAACTGTAGGGGGCGGGGACGTACAAGGGGAGGAGACCGATCAGTGTTCCGCTGTTCTGGGAACACAGATCGCTCTCCTCTGAGCTGACAGGACGTGGATCTGTGTGTTTACACACACAGATCCACGGTCCGCCCCGGTTAACGGGCAATCGCGGGTGCCCGGCACACGCACCGGGTCCCGAACAACGCGGCGCACGCGCGCCCCCTAGGCGGCCGGGAACCCGAGGCCGTCATATGACGTCCACCCAGGATGGGAGATCCTATCTGTGGACGTCATTTGACTATAGGCAGGTAGGGAAGTGGTTAATGACTTGGAGAGGATCTGCAAAGAGGAGTGGGACAAAATCCCTCCTGAGATGTTTGCAAACCTGGTGGCCAACTACAAGAAATGTCTGACCTCTGTGATTGCCAACAAGGGTTTCGCCACCAAGTACTAAGTCATGTTTTGCAAAGGGGTCAAATACTAATTTCATTCATTAAAATGCAAATCAATTTATACCCTCAAACATACAAAATCAGCAGGGGATCAAACACTTTTTTTCCCTCAGTTTATGGGTAAGTGTTGTGCAGGGAGGGGGGGGGGGTGACAGGTGTACGTATATCTTCCCCACTCAAGGTGCAAGATTATAAAACACCTGCCCCCCCAGGACAAGAACCTAGAGGGGAGCGTCAAGGACCTAGAACACCGAAATCTTGGTGGCAGAATAAGGGCAACTAGAAACCCTGGTCTAAATCCCCAAGAAGACCTTAATGGAAAAACAATGGTAATTGTAATAATAATAGGAACGGAAATAAACCAAAGAATCAATACTTTAACAATAATGATAACTGCAGAAATTACTATCAAGGACCCAGGGAACCTAGAAACCAACAATATAACGATCATGGTAGTTATAATACCAACATGAGGATCCAAGGAGGAGCCCAATACACACATACAACCACTATGAACCACTAAGAAACCATTATGAAGAAGAACCCCCACAGCCTTTTTTAGATCAATGGAGACACGAGAGATCCCCTCCACGACAAAACAGTAGGGGGGATCAAAGAAGAAGTCCAATCCAAGAGGGGATGCAGAGCAGGATACCAGGTCCAAAACAAATAGAGAGTATTAGGTGAAGGAGTATTTATTCTGTGTGGTACAAAATAAAAATGAAATGAAGGTACTGGATAAAGGATTGAAATTTGCTCCAAAACATAACCTTAATGAGGAAGTCCAGCCTGGGAAAGAAAAATGAAAAGTCAGCAGCTACAAATACTGTAGCTGCTGACTTTTAATATATGGACACTTACCTGTCCAGGGAGCCCGCAATTCTCAGCCCTCCTCACACCTGTACATTCTCAGCCCCCCCCCCCCATATCTGTACACTCCCTGTCCCCGTTCCCCTCTCCCCCCCCCCCACACACACACACACCTGTATAAGAAGGAATGGATGGCTGCACAGCAAGGTAATGATAAGTCGCTTTTTAGTAAAATCCGTAACATGAATAACACCACCGGACAGGAAAGTAGGTACAGGTAGATGCGTTTAACACAGCGACGCTGCGCTTATTCATATTCCTATGAAAGAGACTTACCTCGGTGTGCAGCCATCCATTCCTTCTTATCCAATTACACAGCCGGCGAGCCCAGGCTAGCACCCCTGGGAGGAATCTATTCCCCGGCTCACCTGGTTCCATCACTCACTTGGAGGGGCATTTTCTTTTCCCATCCCCCCACACCTGTATACACACAACCCTTCCCCCGCACACATGTCACACTTAGCCTTAGCCCCCTCACACCTAGACACACTCATCGCCCCCCCCCCCGACACTTATCTGAGCATGCAGCCTAGCTGGCCAGTAAAGGATGGGGAAGAATGTGCATCCTCCCCCCTCCTGAACCATACTAGGTCCCATGCCCCCAAGATGAGGGTGCCCTGTCCATATTTTGTCATGTGGTCACCTGGAAGACCCGGCTTCTTTGTATACTTGAAGAGCAGATGATGTGCTAAAGTGCCCCTAATTAATTTTTAGGATGATACTTAAACAAGATGGTATATGCCAGTCTAGTATAGTGCCATCCCCAGCCTGTGCCACCCCAGGCTTTTTGGGGCTCTGATGCTGGAGCTAAATGTAATATTTTGCATACTAAGTTCCCAGGCCCTGAATCTTGGAGTGCTTTGAAGGACCAATGTCCGGATACTTCTCGGTATAAACTCTGACCTTCTAAAAATGTCTAAATCACTGTAGATAGTTTTACTTTATGTTAGTATTGATTCCTGATATTTTTTGTTAGAACTTCACATATTATTAAAAATAAAAACAGTGCATTCTTTTTAGGACATGTATGAATTGTTATTAAGATTAAGAAGCTCTTACCAGATGCCACCAAAGCTGATACAACCCCGAGAATTCGGAGAAGTGATGCCATTATGAGAGCCTTCTGTTTTTCTAAGTTGATGCAGGGCAGAAGTGACTGAGTATGCTGGAAAAACTTATTTGCATTGACTTTTTGGATCTGACCTTGCATAAATATTCTGTACTGCACAAAAAAACAGACTAAGTTTAATTTCCTTCCATTTTTTTACTTCTGTTTTCTATAAGTGCCAAACCTAAAGAGTAAATTTAACTTTTTCATTTAATTTCTAATTCCTGAGATTGTACATGGGCCATATTTATAAATTTACAGCCAAAAAGCATGACCCTTTGTACTTTAGATCATACTTCATATTATTTTCAGGTAATAATAAATTGGTATTTTGTCATATGCAAAAACACATTTACAGGTACTCATACAGTGAGGGAGAAAAAGTATTTGATCCCCTGCTGATTTTGTAACTTTGCCCACTGACAAAGAAATAATTGGTCTATAATTTTATTGGTAGGTTTATTTTAACAGTGAGAGACAGAATAACAACAAAAATATGCAGAAAACACATTTCAAAAAAGTTATAAATTGATTTGCATTTTAATGAGTGAAATAAATATTTGATCCCCTATCAATCAGCAAGATTTCTGGCTCCCAGGTGTCTCTACACAGGTAACGAGCTGAGATTAGGAGCACTCTCTTAAAAGGAGTGCTCCTAATCTCAGCTTGTTTCCTGTATAAAATACATCTGTCCACAGAAGAAATCAATCAGATTCCAATCTCTCCACCATGGTCAAGACCAAAGACTTGTCCAAGGTTGTCAGGGACAAGACTGTAGACCTACACAAGGCTGGAATGGGCTACAAGACCATCGCCAAGCAGCTTGGTGAGAGGGTGACAACAGTTGGTGCGATTATTCGCAAATTGAAGAAACACAAAATAACTGTCAATCTCCCTCATTCTGGGGCTCCATGCAAAATTTCACCTCGTCGAGTTTCAATGACCATGAAAACGGTGAGGAATCAGCCCAGAACTACAAGGGAGAATCTCGTCAATGATCTCAAGGCAGCTGGGGCCATAGTCACTAGACATGTGCATTTGTTTTCTTCCGAATGCATTTTCGTCCAAATTTTGGGTATTTTCGTTATCGTTTTATCAAACAATAACGAACGTGCAGAATCCGAAAAAAACGAAAAATTCGACATAAACAAATTCTTTTTTTTTTCATTTTCCTTGCAACAACAGTTCGATGTAGATAGGAGATTCGACATGACGCTGACAATAGCGATCTGTGTCCATCGAACCTGTGGTCAAATGTGCCTAACCTTTGCTCTATTAGTCCAAGAATATTCTACATAGAAAGAAAAGATTCGACATAGAGAGAAAAGATTCAACATTATAGAGACAATAGCAAAAAAGGTCGAATGTGCCTAACCTAACTCTATTAGTCCAAGATTATTCGACATAGAGAGAAAAGATTGGATATGAAGATTCGACGAAGCAGTTGCTGCGAGTGGACATTTATGGTCAAATGCTCTGCCCACAGGCTATAGAAGAATTCTAATGTAGTTGACTAGTAATAATAATTAATACATTTAATTATTACTAGTGTCATACAACATTAGAATTCTACTATAGCTTGTAGGCAGAACATTCGACCGGAAATGTACGATTGCAGCGTCGTACAGTTTAGCTGCTCCGTTGAATCTTCTTAGAACATTTGACAGACACCATAAGCCTTCAATGACAGATTCGACCTTAATTATATCGGATTTTCGGACGAATGCATTTTTTTTAACGAAACAAAATAAATAAAAACGAATTTCGGGAGTAACTAAATACATTTATTTTTCGGACGAAAACTAAATTCCGAAACAAAATATTTCAGTGTGCACATGTCTAATAGTCAAAAAGAAAACAATTGGTAACACACTTGCTAATGAACATCGGAATGATTCAGAGGAGAACTGGGTGAAAGTGTTGCGGTTGAATGAGACCAAAATCGAGCTCTTTGGCATCAACTCAATTCACCGTGTTTGGTGGAGGAGGAATGCTTCCTATGACCCCCAAGAACACCATCCCCACCGTCAAACATGGAGGTGGAAGCATTATGCTTTGGGGGTATTTTTCTGCTAAGGAGACAGGACAACTTCACTGCATCAAAGGGACAATGGACAGGGACATGTACCATCAAATCTTGGGTGAGAACCTCCTTCCCTCCATCAGGCCCATGAAAATGGGTCGTGGATGGGTATTCCAGCACGACAATGATCCAAAACACGCGGCCAAGGCAACAAAGGAGTGGCTCAAGAAGAAGCACGTTGAGGTCTTGGAGTGGCCTAGCCAGTCTCCAGACCGTAACCCCATAGAAAATATGTGGAGGGAGCTTAAGGTTCAAGTTACTAAATGTCAGGCTTGAATCCTTAATGACTTGGAGAGGATCTGCAAAGAGGAGTGGGACAAAATCCCTCCTGAGATGTGTGCAAACCTGGTGGCCAACTACAAGAAACGTCTGATCTCTGTGATTGCCAACAAGGGTTTGCCACCAAGTGCTAAGTCCTGTTTTGCAAAAGGGTCAAATACTTATTTCACTTATTAAAATGCAAATCAATTTTTAACTTTTTCTGGATTTTTTTTGTTATTCTGTCTCTCACTGTTAAAATAAACCTACCATTGAAATTATAGACTGATCATTTCTTTGTCACTGGTCAAACATACAAAATCAGCAGGGGATCAGACACTTTTTTCCCTCAGTGTATGGGTTAGTGTTGTGCATAGGCGTGTGCAGGGAGGGTGCCAGGTGTGTGTATATCTTCCCCACTCAAGGTGCAAGATTATAGAACACCTGCTCCCTCAAGACAAGAACCTAGAGGGGAGCATCAAGGACCTAGAACACCAAAACCTTGGTGGCAGAATAACCCTGGTCTAAATCCCCAAGAACACCTCCATAGAAAAACAATGGTAATTGGAATAATAATAGAAACGGTAATAAACCAAAGAATCAATACTATAATAATAATGATAATTACAGACATTAATAAAGGACACAGGGAACCTAGAAACCAACAATATAACGATCATGGTAGTTATAATAACCACTATGAGGATCCAAGGAGGAGTACACATACAACTGCTTTGAACCACTAAGAAACCATTATGAAGAAGAACCCCCACAGCCTTTCTTAGATGAATGGAGACACGAGAGATCCCCTTCACAACAAGACAGTAGGGGGCATCAAAGAGGAAGTCCAAATCCAAGAGGGGATGCAGAGCAGGATACCAGGTCCAAAAGAAAAAGAGAATATTAGGTTTATTCTGTGGTGTGGAACTAAATAGAAATTAAATGAAGGTACTGGATCAAAATGTAACCTTAAAAAGGACGTCCAGCCTGGGAAAGAGATATGAAAAGTCAGCAGCTACAGATACTTTAGTTGCTGACATTTATTATATGGACACTTACCTATCCAGGGAGCCCCCGATGTCGGTACCTGAAGCCGATCTTCCGATCGGCTATTGGGTGCTGCCGCCGCCATTTCCTCTAAGGGAAACCTGCAACGAAGCCTTTTGGCTTCACAGCCGGTTCCCTAATGCGTATGCGCGAAACGCGCTGCGCTTTCTAATTGGCCCGGCGGCAGGAGAAGGAGGAGGATGGACGAACTTCTGGCAGATGGGCCTCGGCCCCGTCTCCTGAAAGTGGGGAAGGGCACTTGTCAAAAACAGGTCCCTGTTCCCCCCTCCCCCCCCGAAAGGTGCCAAATGTGGCACCGGAGGGGGGGGGAGCAAATGAGCAGAAGTTCCACGTTTATATATATATATATATATATATATATATATGTATATATATATATATATATATATATATATATATATATATATATATATATATATATATATATAGACATACAGAAGTACACAAGAAAATTGAATATTCAGAGATATATGTTGAATAAACCAGAATTAACTAGTAGAGGAAGTACTGATGAGAACAGTGACAGCGGAGTCAATTAAGGAATAAATCATTGTTAAGCCCATGGAGTCAAAATATTGAACACATAGAAGTTTTCAACAAAATGGTGTTACAAGATCTAGAGAAATTGAAGATAAGGAAAATGAAGGATCCACAAAACATCAGGATAGGAAGAGACAATTTGATAAAGGATAAACCAAGAAATCAAAGAACTACATACAATCTACCCATCGTATTAAATCGAATTGTTTAGAAAACATTGGTCGATCCTCAGAGCTGATAGACAGTTACGGGACATTCTACCAGAACAACCAAGATTCACCTACGCTATGTGATATCATTGCTAAAAATTTATCTGACCCCACTAAACAATCTCAGAACTTTACTTTCTTCCAGGGAAAATATTTTTTTTCCATGCAAGAGATGTTATGCATGTAGAAATACAAATTTCAGTGGTCAAAGATGTGGGAAATTCACCTCCAGCACCACAGGAAAGGAATATTCAATCAAGGAATTCATATCATGTAGAACAGGAGAGTGGTGTATGTTCTCCAATGTCCATGCATGAAACAGTATGTAGGGAGAACAAAACGACCCATGTGGAAAAGAATGCGAGAACATGTCTAGAACATCTGTAAAGGTTTTACTTAACATAGTGTTTCAAAACACTTTGCACAGTGTCATGCTAAGGATCCTACAGTTCTCAAGTTTTGAGCAATAGAACAATGTAACGCACATTGGAGAGGGAGCAATAAGATTGCAGTATTAAGTAAAAGTGAATCAAGATGGATGTGAGTGTATCTCTTTTTAATAAATTTGGTACTTGTTTTATGGAATTACACTATGTGTCCTTTTTCCTTCCTGCTACATAACACTGCTATCCGCTTTCCAACATCATCTCAAGGGACCTACTAGTACTCGGTTTGTTCTTGGATCTTCATCTTCACCACCCCTCCAGAACATCTACCATCACCCACCACCCAAGCCTGATTTGACCCAGTTGGGCGTATGCCCTCTTGGGTCTGCGTGATCTGGTAAGCCTCCCCATTGTTGGTGGTGGTGTGTTTCGTCTGTGTTCACTCCAGATGTCACACATTTGATATGTTCCTCACACGAAGTCGCTGAATTTATATTAACTATTTACTCTTATGAGTCTTATATACATGGAGGACTTTCTTCTAAGTTTTTCTTTGATATCTTTCATCATTGGTTGCACATTGTTTTCATGTTGAACTTTTAGCGCTACACAAATTTTGTTTTACTGTCATATACTTATATCCTATTGGTTAGCTGCTTATCCCCCTTTTTTTTTGGCAGCGCAGAATTACTTGTTATCCTTGGCTTGTCCGTGAGTACAGAGAGCCTGACCTCTAAAAGACTCAGTGGCTGGCAAATACAACCAAATCCCCCAAACCACATCCCGGGCAGATAAGGCAAATTCCTTGGGATGTGTTGCCAGGGACACAAGAAAGGAAACACAATGTCCTTGTTCAAATGGAAACCCAGGGACAGAACTATAGAAAAGGGCGAAGCACCACCTAAACCTGGGTAAGGTGAACGAGAAGATAACGCCACCCTTTTTGACACCCTGTGAGCAGAGGTGAAAGCCACCAAGAGGCCACCTTCCGAGACAGAGTAAGCAGTGGTAATTCCCTATGTTTTGAGAGAGGGAGAGAGAGCGGCTCCTGGAGAACCGAAAACACCAAGTTCAGATCCCACGGTGGTAGAAAAAAAATGCACCGGTGGAAACAGACGTCTAACCCCTTGAATAAAGGTACGCACCAGGGGGCACGAGACCAGGGGATGCTGAAGACGACCACCCTGGCTGACACCTGGCCCTCGATGGTACTCGAGGCGCATTCCTGCTAAACCCCCTGTCAATGGGGGTCGGAATTGGAGCAACCTAGAAAGAACAAGGATGAATGTCCGGGGCTTAACACCAGGATATATGCGCTCTCCACACCCGGAGGTTAAAACCTCCTAAAAGATGGACTCCCTATCCATCAACAGTGTCGGAACTGCCGCACCTGGCTCAACACAGCCAGGCCGTTAAAACCAGTGACTCTAAGGCAGGATGGAAGAACGACCCTGGGACAATAGATCCATCCTGAGAGGCAGTCGACAAGGAACGATGGCGACCAGGCGCACCCAGTCAGCGTACCCAGACCAACTGGACCCATCAGGGGATAATAGAATGAACCCCCGCAGCCATGATCCAGCGTAAAAGCCACAACAGAAGCTGGAGAGGAGGAAAGGCATAGGGAAACGTCACTGGCCCCATGGGCCACCAGAGCTGCCAGAGCAACCCGTGACCTTACCAGAAACCTTGGTACCGTCCAGTTGAACTAGGACACCAAGAGAACTACCTCATGAGCATTCCACTCCCGGCCCCAGCTTTGTGAGATATATTGCACTTCTTACTCCTCAAATTGCAAAGAAACTTCTTTATTATTACATTCAATACCACCGCAATCAGACATTTTAAAAAGTAAGCTGAATAAAGCATCTGGTGTAATTTAGCAATACTTAACCCTGTGGCTTTTGCTATTTTTAAAAGGTGTTTAGCATTTTTCCTAGTTAACCCATATTTAGGTATACCTTATATTATGTGAAGAATTTGTAATTTCTTATT
This sequence comes from Aquarana catesbeiana, assembly GCF_042186555.1. Taxonomy (NCBI): domain Eukaryota; kingdom Metazoa; phylum Chordata; class Amphibia; order Anura; family Ranidae; genus Aquarana; species Aquarana catesbeiana. The sequence goes on from NC_133333.1 coordinate 21,487,225, forward strand.
GTCTTTCTTTAGAATTTATTCGTTACCTCTTTGATAAATGACAATATTTAGAATCCCGGGACCAAAGGACTCTTCTTCTACAACTCAATGACTGTACCAGCAGTCAAATATATATATATATATATATATATATATATATATATATATATATATATATATATATATATATTCATCTCGAGATCTCTTACTTGTTTTAACTTCTCAGAGGGGCGTCCCCCGTCTGAGCGATAGTAGGATCACTAATCCCTGACTAGCCTTCCTATACCGAAGAACAGACAGCAGGTTTTTCATTCACTGTGGCTATTCCGCTGAGGGCACCTTCGCCCTAGCACCACAGGTGTACAAAAAATCATACAAAAATTCACCATTCAGCAACTTCTATTCACTCTTAGAAATTGTGGTACCTGCTTTTTAGTACACACCCCTTATTTAAAGTATATGTTATATTGTCATTTCAAAGGGTAAGGAAAAATGAGTACTCTTATTATTCTAGCACATTAACACGTGCACTTAATTACTTTACAATTTAACCAACCATATATCTGAGAAACAATTACTCTCAATAAACATGCACAAGCAGAATGCATTAATAAAATAATTAAGAGTGCTACCTTCTGACCTCTGCTTTCACCTTTGCCCCTAGCATCTCATTCCCACACAGCAAAGACAATAATAACACAGGAGAAATATCTCACCTTAGGTGCCGTTGTTAGATGTCCCTCCTATAATGGGATGAGAGCCAGAGATGGATGGATGTGCAGAGTAGAAGACACGTATCGGGGTCACCTTTTCAGTTAGCCTTGTATTAGCCTTTTGAAATAAAGGATAGAAGCATTCTCTCGCAATATCAGGTTTACTTCAGAGTAGTTGTCACACATACGGATACAGATTTATCAGTGTACACCGTTCCACGACTCAAAAGGGTGTGGCAGTTACAAATATATTTCTTCAGCCTTCTATACAGATACAGATATATATATATATCATACTCAGGTCAATCTTATAGTGACACATAGGGTGCTTTCCAACTAGGGTTGTTATTGCATTTTGTTCTTTCAGAGAAAAACGATCAATGCACTGCCTTGACACTGCCTTTCGCAATATTTTGCAATATTTCCTAATACACAAAAATAGTTTGGAACATACGAGAGGGGGAACTCCAGACTCCTAAGAACAATAGAGAGTATAGTTCAATAATAAGGGGAACTCCGGACTCCAGATATTTGATATCTTAACAAATGCATACATCGGAAAAGGGCCGGATGAAACGTTCTGCCCACCGGGGAATACTGGCAACAGCCAGGGCCGCCACAGCCTATTTGACCGCCCTGGCGAAGGGCATAAGCCATCGTGGTTGCCTTGTCCGACTAGAACCATACCGGGAGCCCCCGAAGTCGATCCGTCCATGATCCAAACTTAGCCTGATTGCTCGAAGTTCCATGATATTACCTTGTAGTCCAGATTCCACCAGTGTACAATGACCCTGAGCAGAGCTCAGTCCCAGGACAACCTACCCGAATCGACTGGCATTGGTGGTCACCCTGTTTAATACAAGGGGAGAAAGGATTTAACACACCGAAGAACCGGAGAGCGAGCCACCCGACCAGGGAACCCTGGTTTCCTAACTCAGCCGAATCTGATTGTCCCAAGACCTCGGCATTTGTCTTATGCCAGGATCTCCCCGAAGGGAGCTTGTATGGAACTGTGCAAATGGAATCATTTCAAAAAGGTAGAAACTCTTAGACCCAACACCCACATGCAGGTCCGCAGAGGCCCTACCTGCCGGAAAAAAAAAAGACTTCAGATAGTATAGATGCCTATTGAAATCAGTCAAGGTCTGTAAAGAAACTACATTGCCCCTCGGGGTAGCCAAGGAGTGGCAGAAGAAGATCGTCCAGGCAGCCAGGACCGCAAGCCCCCACGGATGCAACCACACCCAATCCAGGGCCAACACCATGCGAATACCTGAGGAGTGGTGGCCAGACTATGCACTGATCATGCGCCGCACCCGCAGCAAAACGGAGGAAGTGCTGGAGTTGGGCACATAACGGAATGTGTAAACAAGCATTCGTGATGTCGATAGAAACCAGAAGGTCCCCATGATGAAGAGGTGCTACTGCCTTGCTAACGAACTCCATCCTGACCTTCTGTATCCACACCAGGCAGGTCAGGGCCTTTAACTGTTCCCAACATGGGAACCGTGACAACCACACTCTGCAGCAACGGAGCTTGCACACCCCCCCCCCCCCCCCCCGCAGAGAACAGCAAGAGGTCCAGCATTAGACGCCCAGTGGAAGTAATGACATCCAGGGTAGTCCCCAAAATACCTGTCTAAGCACCACTGAGGAGACCTTAGAAGCTCAGAAATCAGGGGAACTATGGCCAATAGGCGTAGCTAACATACTCCAGTGCCTAGACCATAGGTCCGGCAAAGCAGCAAAGGCAGGGGAATTCCTAAATGGGTACGTCACAGCAAGCGTTTTTTTTTTTTTTTTTAGAAACATAAATGCACTCTAGATCCTCCCAGTCTCCAAGGACAATATTGTCAAGATAAGAGGGAAAAGGAAACGCTTTCACCGCGCGAGACGGCTTATGAGGTATCGGCTCTCTGCCGCAGCCACCGCTGCATCTCCCATCTTGAAAGGTTCCTGCACAGATGTAATAAGTGCGATAACCAGCGCTCTTTCATGCCCTACTGCAGTCATCCTTACTCCCTGACAAAATAGGGAGCATGGCCACCACCCCGCAAGGTGGGCCATGTTCTCAGAGCCAGATAGGAGACAAAGGGGGGGGCAGGGGTGCCATATACTAGGCTATACGCCTAAGTTCTACCCCAAAAAACACAGGGGGTGGGGGGCAAAGCCGCTGCCTCAATTTTTGGCTGTCGGCCGCGACTGCGGAAGGCCGCACAGCCGCGGCCTAAATTATCAGCCGCCGGCCACGAGAGCGGCCCCCCAGCTGGTAGGCTGCAATTAAATTACGGCAGCCATTCACCTCCCAGGCCCAACCAAAAAAATTACCAGGACTAGAGATCCCAGCAGGGAACTAGGTCCTTACTTCTGACTAGGCAGAAAAAACTGAATACCTAGAGCAGGGAGGGGGTTACCGTGTTTATCAGCGTATAACACGCACCGGCGTATAACACGCACCTCAATTTAGGAGGGAATTTTAAGGAAAAAAAACTTTTAGGAGGGAAGTTGAAGGGAAAAAACTTACATTTAAATGCCCATCATTGCAGCCTTCTCAGTGCAGCCTTGCCCCAGTCCAGCCTTGCCCAGTGCAGCCTTGTCAGTGCAGCCTTGTCAGTGCAGCCTTGTCAGTGCAGCCTTGCCAGTGCAGCCATGTCAGTGCAGCCTTGCCAGTGCAGCCTTGCCAGTGCAGCCATGTCAGTGCAGCCATGTCAGTGCAGCCATGTCAGTGCAGCCTTGCTAGTGCAGCCATGTCAGTGCAGCCATGTCAGTGCAGCCTTGCTAGTGCAGCCATGTCAGTGCAGCCATGTCAGTGCAGCCTTGCTAGTGCAGCCATGTCAGTGCAGCCATGTCAGTGCAGCCTTGCTAGTGCAGCCATGTCAGTGCAGCCATGTCAGTGCAGCCATGTCAGTGCAGCCTTCCCCAGTGTCCAGTCCAGCCTTGCCCCAGTCCAGCCTTGCCCCAGTCCAGCCTTGCTGAAGCCTGTGAGCTTCAAAATCGCCGACCGCGATTTGAAAATGGCGCCGCCGGCGCCGAAATACACAGAGCCGGTCCTCGGCTCTTCTCGGCGGCTCTCGTTTACTTTCGGTTCCACTCGGACGGTGAGCGGAGCTATCCGAAACTAGCCGAGTATACTCGGCTAGGTTCGGGCGGCGCTCGAGTGAAACCGAAAGCCGCCGAGAAGAGCCGAGGACCGGCACTGTGTATTTCGGCGCCATTTTCAAATCGCGGTCAGCGATTTTTTAATTCTGACAGGTCAGGATCGCAGGGGATCGGCGTATAACACGCACCCGTGATTTTCCCCTGATTTTAAGGGGAAAAAAGTGCGTGTTATACGCCGATAAATACGGTATATACTTACGGAGGACAGTCCATGGGCGTAGCCAGGGGTTGTTTTTTTGTTCTGCCTAGTCCTACTCCTGCGGAGATGATATAACCCTACCGTTCTGAATAAAGAAGGCTGTGTCTGTCAATGAACGAATGAGAAATATTGATTTTGGTCTAAACTGCTTTATTTCCGATTATTGCTTTTATTTTAATTTAATAGGTTAAATCCATCTGGCACATTTTGCATTCCTTCTTGATAGTTTTTTCCTTCATAAATATACTATCTATATAGATTATCTTAATACATTTAGTATATATTCCCTATAATATTTAATACCTTTTCCATTTCCATACCCTTTTGTTTTTTACATAAATGTTTACTGCTCACTGATTAGATGAAGTGAAGTTTGAAAAATCTATGTCACTAGTTAGCCACCTATTGTCCGCTATACAGTATCTCACAAAAGTGAGTACACCCCTCACATTTTTGTAAATATTTAATTATATCTTTTCATGTGACAACACTGAAGAAATGATACTTTGCTACAATGTAAAGTAGTGAGTGTACAGCTTGTATAACAGTGTAAATTTGATGTCCCCTCAAAATAACTCAACACACAGCCATTAATGTCTAAACCGCTGGCAACAAAAGGGAGTGAAAGTGAAAGTGAAAATGTCCAAATTGGGCCCAAAGTGTCAATATTTTGTGTGGCCACCATTATTTTCCAGCACTGCCTTATCCCTCTTGGGCATGGAGTTCACCAGAGCTTCACAGGTTGCCACTGGAGTCCTCTTCCAATCCTCCATGGCGACATCACGGAGCAAGACACACTTATCTTTGTACTCCTCACCTGGTTGCCGCCACACACGCTTGACACCATCTGAACCAAATAAGTTTATCTTGGTCTCATCAGACCACAAGACATGGTTCCAGTAATCCATGTCCTTAGTCTGCTTGTCTGCAGCAAACTGTTTGTGGGCTTTCTTGTACATCATCTTTAGAAGAGGCTTCCTTCTGGGACTACAGCCATGCACCATTTGATGCAGTGTGCGGCGTATGGTCTGAGCACTGACAGGCTGACCCCCCACCCCTTCAACCTCTGCAGCAATGCTGGCAGAACTCGTACGTCTATTTCCCAAAGACACCCTCTGGATATGACACTGAGCACGTGCACTCAACTTCTTTGGTCAACCATGGTGAGGCCTGTTCTGAGTGGAACCTGTCCTGTTAAACCACTGTATGGTCTTGGCCACAGTGCTGTAGCTCAGTTTCAGGGTCTTGGCAATCTTCTTATAGCCTAGGCCATCTTTATGTAGAGAAACAATTCTTTTTTTTCAGCTCCTCAGAGAGTTCTTTTCCATGAGTCCTGAAAACTCATTTATACAGGGAAGCCTATCCCACACCCACCTAAGAACTGTACCCGAGCCACCCCCATCAAATCATCCCCTGCAGCTATTACCTTTTGTACCACCACTCCCTCCCTTTAGAATGTAAACTCTACGAGCCGGGCCCTCCTGTACCTTCTGTATTGAACTGTACTGTAATTGTGCTGTCCCCCCTCTACATTGTAGAGCACTGCATAAACTGTTGGTGCTATATAAATCGTGTATAATTATAATAATAATAATAATGAGGTGCCATGTTGAACTTCCAGTGACCAGTATGAGAGAGTGAGAGCGATAACACCAAATTTAACACACCTGCTCCCCATTCACACCTGAGACCTTGTAACACTAATGAGTCACATGACACCGGGGAGGGAAAATAGCTAATTGGGCCCAATTTGGACATTTTCACTTAGGGGTGTACTCACTTTTGTTGCCAGCGGTTTAGACATTAAAGAGGAAGTAAACCCTGATGGGTTTACTTCCTCTGTGTTTCCCTGCAAAGGTAAAGCATAATGGGCTACTATGGATCGCATAGTAGCCCATTATGTGTCACTTACCCGAGGAGCCTGCGATTTCACCGCTGTCCCTTCTCCTACGAAGCGTCCATCTTCTTTCTGGGTATTGGCCAATCACAGCGCCAGAGCCGCGATGAAGTCACTCCTGCGCATTCGTGATGATGCCGCCACTAACGGCATGATCGCCGTTAGAGATGGCACGCTCAGTGCGCTTGCACCGTACACATCGGTGCCTGTCATTTGGAAATATCTCCTAAACCATGTAGGTTTAGGGGATGTTTCTTGCACCTACATGTAAGCCTTAATCTAGGCTTACCTGTAGGTAAAAGTGGTCTGTAAGGGTTTACAACCACTTTAATGGCTGTGTGTTGAGTTATTTTGAGGGGACAGCAAATTTACACTGTTATACAAGCTGTACACTCACTACTTTACATTGTAGCAAAGTGTCATTTCTTCAGTGTTGTCACATGAAAAGATAGAAGAAAATATTTACAAAAATGTGAGGGGTGTACTTACTTTTGTGAGATACTGTATATCCTCTAGGTGTATTATAGGGTCTATTCCCATTGTTAAAATTGCTGTATTGCCCATTCTGTGGGCGATTATATGGTTGCCAATTTGCAGATTCCTTAATTTGTTGCCCTCTCTGAATAACCCCCTGTGCCGTAATAATACCTCCTACCTCTGATCTAGATGGGGTGGTATTTTGAGAGGGGGTTCTCCTGTTCTTCAAATTTTTGCCACTTAAACACTTTTTTATCTCTGTAGTCGCACTTATCTCTCAAAAATGTCTCTTTTTTTAATCTTTTACTTCCTTCTCACATTTTTCAGTATTAACCTTCAACTTTCCCGATAATCTTATCAATTCCGGTTCTTTTTTATGTGGTTCATCTATATCTTTCAAAGTCTGTATATGTGCATCCAGATTTTTTGATCTTAGTTTGTTTCCGTTTGAGTAAAAATTGATGCAAGTTAATCCCTTTTATATTGAAGGAAATATATCATTCCTTAATCGACTCTTCATCCGTTAACCACTTACAGACCGGAGGATTTTCCCCCTTCCTGGCCGGGGCCATTTTTTGCCATATGGCACTGCGTCGCTTTAACTGACAATTGCGCGGTCATGCGACGCTGTACCCAAACAAAATAGACATATTTTTTTCCCACAAATAGAGCTTTCTTTTGGTGGTATTTGATCACCTCTGAGGTTTTTGTTTTTTGCGCTATAAACAAAAAAAGAGCGACAATTTTTAAAAAAAAAATTATATTTTTTACTTTTTGCTATAATAAATATCCCCCCCCCCCAAAAAAAAAAAAATATTCATCAGTTTAGATCGGACACCTTTGGCACTTTTTTGGGACCACTGACATTTATAGAGCAATCAGAGCTCAAAATAGCCACTGATTACTGTATAAATGACGATGGCAGAGAAGGGGTTAACGCTAGGGGGGCGATCAAGGGGTTAAGTGTGTTTCCTGGGTGGTGTTTCTAACTGTATTGGGGATGGGGCTGCCTGGAGGAGGAGAGAGATCGTTGTTCCTAATCACTAGGAACAGCAGATCTCTCTCTAACTCCCCTGTCAGAACGGGGATCTGTCTGCTTACATTCAGAGATCCCCTTCTGACTCTCGTTCCCACGATCGCGGATGGCTGGTGGCCATCGTAGCTGCCGGCCCCGCGCATAGGGTCCCCCCCCCACTGTACAGAGGACGCACACGCGCCTGCTATGGCTCTCAACCACTTCCGGAACACCGCACGACTATATACGTCGGCACTTTGAAGAGGGATATCTCGGTTATGGCAGCAGCTGCTGTACGGGCCTTAAGAGTTTCAATGTGCATGCAATCAGGCAGGCCCTTGCACTACATGGTTTCGGTAAATCTGAAGATAAAAATCTGCATAAAATCTAATAGTGTGTATGGGGTCTTTAACTCTATGTGTAATCAGAGCTACCTACAAATACGTTGTTTACAAATTATATACGTCCTGCACACAAGTGGTTAAAGTTCAAATCACGCAGTAAAAACTTCTTATCTTAGTAGCAGCTGTACACTAATTAGTGCTTTCACCACACTACAAATACAGACTGCAATACTTAATACAGCGCAGCGCTATTAATCATACCGATATAAACATCCAGTGTAATTTATAAATAAATGTATCCACAAGTAATAAAAAAAATAATAAAAAGAAACTAAAATCAAAAACAAATACAAATGAAAATAAATGATATACAGTAGTCCTTCATATTGTGAGATCCACCACAGTCCTTATCAGTCTTCTGATCAAACAGATCAAAGTGCAATACCACCACCTCCCAACAGATAGTTAAAACATATTCACTATCTCTCCTGCTGTTTTCATCAAGGTGGTTTCCTCCTTTCTCTCCTGGGACGGATTGTCTCCCCCTCCTCCCCCGCACCGGATTATCACAGCTATTCACTCACTCACCCGCTGATGTCATTGGCATAATCTTCTCTATACACTTCTGGGGTAGATCAGTTCTCATAGACGATGTATCATTCCGACCACATGAAATACAAAGCAGCTACATATTGTTCTCAATTTTGATAGCTTTTATTAAAAGGCCTCCTAAAAATAGCACTTACAAGATATACAATAAAAACAAGCATATAATATTCTCATCAGACAGCTCACCACTCGGCCAAATTAGCGGTGGCTCTGGAACTCTGTGGGCTGAGCCCCTCTCTCCTAGACGCGTATCGCCATCTGATTGGCTTCTTCAGTAGGATGGGAAAGCCCTCTAGCCCAAGCTCTTTTATAAGATCGTGTTACTACAACAACCATCCAAGCTACTCCTCAGCAGTCCAAAGACCATATGTCCACGCCCATAAGTCTTATAAAATGAAAGAAAAACCATTCCGGCACACTCAGTCAGTTCTCCTTTGCACCAACCTAGAGAAACAGAAGGCTCTCATAATGGCATCACTCTTCCAGATTCTCGGGGTACTCTCGGCTTTGGTAGTATCTGGTAAGAGCTTCCTAATCTGAAGTAATATTTCACAAAACTACTTAAAAGTGTTCACAATTTTATTTTATTTCATTTGAAACAACATGTGCAGTTCTAAAACTAAATTACAGAAATCAATACTAACATAAAGTTAAGCTATCTAGTAATTTGGACAATTTTAGAAGGTCAGAGTTTACACCAGGAAGTACCTGGACATTACTCCTTCAAAGCACTCCAAGACTCAGGTCCTGGGAATGAAGTATTCAAAATATGACATTTAGCTGCAAAATCAAAGCCCCAACACCCAGGGTGGCACAGGCTGGGGTTGGCACTAGCATATACCATCTTGTCTAAGTATTATCTTGAATAAATATTAGGGGCACTTAAGCCTCTCTGCTTCTCTCCTCTTTCCCCTCTCCTCTCCTCTCTCCCCTCTCCTCTCACTGTTCTCCTCTCCTCTCCTGTATCCCCCCTGTCCTCTCCTCTGCTCCACTCTTCTTTCTCCCCTCTCCTCTTTCCCCTCTCCCCTCTCCTCTTTTCTCTCCTTTCTCCTCTCTCCTCTCCCCCCTCTCCTCTCCTCTCCTCTCCTCTCCTCTCCTCTCCTCTCCTCTCCTCTCCTCTCCTCTCCTCTCCTCTCCTCTCTCCCCTCTCCTTCCCCCTCTCCTCTCCTATCCTCCCTTCCCTCTCCCCTCCTCTTCTCCCCTCTCCTCTCCCCCATCTCATCTCCTCTCTCCCCTCTCCTCTCCCCTTTCACCTCTGTTCTCCTCCCTCCCCTCTGTCCTCTCCTCTGCTCTACTCTTCTCTCTCTCCTCTCCTCTTTCTCCTCTCCTCTCTCCTTTCTTCTCTCTCCTCTCCCCCCTCTCCACTCCTCTCCTCTCCACTCCTCTCCTCTTCTCCCCTCTCCTCTCCCCTCCCCTCCAACAGTACAAAATTTGCCAGCAGCAGAACAGCCCCAAAGGAATTAAAACTGCAAAATACCAACCCTGAAACAAAAGCCTACTCTTTAATAGGGAAGACTTGTACCCCCAAAATAAATGAAGATCTCAAAGACAACCCACTTGAAAAGGGCCATTTTTTTACTGAGCATTGAAAAAAACATCTGCTCTGTATGGGACAGCAGCTAAAAGTAACTACTGACCTAAAACCAAAACCAAAATTAAATAAAGGACAAAAAAATCAATAAAATCAATAAAACCAATAAAAGGAACCAAAAAAAGCGGCAAAGGGGTTGATTGCCCATTAATATACCCATTTGCCTCTTGGTTTAGGGTCTGGAGGTTGGATCTTAGTTATATGCGCTGTTATGTGTTATCATTGTTGAATACTATTTATTTTAATCATCTGCCTGCACAAAATGACTTATAGTAAATTACTTATAGTAAACCTGTCATAAGAAAATACATTTCTAACTTACTCCAGGAGCATAATGAATTTGGTTTAAATGGAAGAACACAAGTACATGTTATAGCAGCTTACCAGTCCTTGAATAGGGTGGCTTCATTCATATATATATATATATATATATATATATATATATATATATATATATATATACATAAAATGTATTTTTATTTTTTTGGTCGAAGTCCATTTTTTGCAAGCAGAGAAATTACCCGTTGATCTTGCTAGAAATGCAGCATCCTTGTAACTTTCTATGAAGAGTACTACTCACCTGCAAACTAATAATGCCCCCCTCCCCCGTGTAATGGAGATTGAGAGAGAAAGATATGTTTGCTGTCCAAATCCAGACAGCAACTTAGTGACAACTTTTTTCCTGTTTTTCTGTGGATAGGGAAGCCAATTGAAACAAATGGACCGCCCTACATGCAGCAGCACATATGTAAACCTCCACTTTGGGGTACTCACCTCACCCCACCCCCCTCTCTGCTCACCTCCACACTTCCCACTCTGCTCACTTCCACACCCCTTCTCTATTCACCTCTGTACCCTGAACCCTCCTCTCTGCTCACTTCCATACCCTCTCTCTGCTCTCCTCCGCACCCAGAAACACCCTCTCTGTTTTCCTCCACACCCACCTCTCTGCTCTCCTCTGTACCCCAAACCCCCCTTCTGCTTACCTCTATAACCCGAACCCCACTCGCTGCTCACCTTTGTACCCCAAACCCCCCTATGCTCACCTCTGCACTCCAAACCCCCCTCTCTGCTCATCTCTGTATGCCAAAATACATGCCTACTTACCTCTGTACCCCAAAAAACCCTCTCTGCTCATCTTTGAACCCCAAACTCTCCTATCCACCCACCTCTGTATCCTTAAACCCCCTCTCTGCTCACCTCTGTTCCCCAAAACCCCCTCTCTGCTCATCTCTGTATGCCAAAATCCATGCCTACTTACCTCTGTACCTCCCCCCCAATAAAAAAAAGCATGCTCACTAATTTACCCCACACCCCCTCTCTGCTCATTTCTGAACCCCAACTTCTCATCTCTGCTCACCTCTATACCCCAAAAAAACCCTTTTGCTCATCTCTGCATCCCAAACTCTCCTTTGCTGACCTCAGTACCCCTAAACACCCTTCACTGCTCACCTTTGTACCACAAACCCCCTTCTTTGCTCACCTCTGTACTCCTAAACCCCCTCTCTGCTCATCCCTGTACCCCAAACCACCCTCTTTGCTCACTTCCGTACCCAAAATCCCCCCTCTGTTCATCTCCACACCCAACCCTCTGTTTAACTTCATAAATCGAATCCCCACTATGTTCATCTCTGTACCCTAAATCCCCCAATGCTCACCTCTGTACCCCAAAACCCCCTCTCTGCTCATCTTTGAACCCCAAACCTCCTTCTTTACTCAGCCCCACACCTCAAAACCCACTGTTGGCAAACCTTTGTACCCCATTTTCTCTACTAAAGCCAGCTCCCACCCTCCTTTCTGATTTTGGGAGGGGCATGACCGTTTGTCCATTACAATCCACAAGGCAGTGAGAGGTGGATTTTAGAGGTTATACGATGAGTACTTAAAAGTGTTCAGGGAAGCAGCAGAGTGGAATCAAAATTGGGGAGTAGGAAATTAGTCACCCATGGGTCCCAATGCTTCTCAAAGTTGGTAACCTTGTCTAAAAGGACAGCCTCAATTTTAGTATGAATCATTGCTTGAGTGACACGGTTGCGAACTGCAAGGGCACTAAGGCAAGGGTTTTTTCATGCTCTCTTTATCATCTGTTTAGCTGCAGTGGTGACTTGGAGTGGTAATTGAAATTTTCGGCCAGTTAAGTCTTGTGGTTTCTTATTAAGGAGTGCTACATAGGGGTCCGGAGCTAAGGGTATTTCAAAAAGTTTAGTGAGAACAGTGGAAGCTGGTGCTCAAAATTTTTGGGGGGGCGCAAACAAACTGAAAAATTCAGAAAAAAAAGCATCAATTGCAGCCACTGTGCCCATCAAGCGCAGCCACTGTGCCATCAAACGCAGCCACTGGGCCATCAAATGCCACCACTGTGCCCATCAAATGCAGCCACTGTGCCCATCGAATGCAGCCACTGTGCCCATCAAATGCTGCCACTGTGCCCATCGAATGTTGCCACTGTGCCATCAAATGCCCTCACTGTGCCATCCAATGCTGCCACTGTGCCCATCCAATGCTGCCACTGTGCCATCAAATGCTCCCACTCTGCCCATCGAATACTGCCACTGTGCCCATCAAATGCAGCCACTGTGCCCATCGAATGCAGCTACTGTGCCCATCAAATGCTGCCACTGTGCCCATCGAATGCAGCCACTGTGCCCATGAAATGCAGCCTCTGTGCCCATCGAATGTTGCCACTGTGCCATCAAATGCCCTCACTGTGCCATCCAATGCTGCCACTGTGCCCATCCAATGCTGCCACTGTGCCATCAAATGCTCCCACTCTGCCCATCGAAGTGCGCCACTGTGGTCCCCCCGCCTACTCGCTGTCTGCCCAGCACTAACCCTGTCTCAGTGAGGCAGCAGGTGACTGGGAGCGGTGTCCTCCATGAGTCTTCTCCCATCCACCTCTCCTCCTGTCCTCTCCTATAGGAGATTGGACTTCTGATAGGTGTCCAATCACAGCGCCTGATGTTTCAGCCAATCAGGTGACAGGTAACAGACCCGAGCATCTGATTGGCCGAGAGGCGGTTCAGTGTTAGAACAGCTAATATTAATTTGCTGTTCTAACACACCTGGGTGAACACCAGGTCACCATTTTTGACACCTATTAGAGCCTCTGGCTCTAATCAGGTGCTTCAAAAACACCCCGTACCGCTGTAATTGAGGCGCCCGGTGCCCAAAAAGGGGCTGGGCACCTGAATAGGGGGTGTCAGCAGTGGCCATGGATAGATTCATGCTGGCGCATCTGTAGCATATATAGAACATGCTACAGCAAAACTGACATTTCCAAAGAAAAAAAAAAAAAAAAACGTGTCAAATTCCATTTGAATTGACTCTCGGATGCAATTGTCAGCACCTGGCTATTGAAAAAATAAACAAAAAAAATGGCATGCCCCCCCTCCAGTCCATACCAGGCCCTTCGCATCTAGTATAGATTTTAGGGGAACCAAAAAACATCTTGGGGGCCCCCCCATAATCCATACCAAACTCTTATACAGGCATGCAGCCTGGCATGTCAGGAAAGGGGGGTATGAACGAGTGTCCTCACCCTCCTGAACCATACCAGGCCACATGCCCTCAACATGGGGGTGGGTGCTTTGGCTCTGTCCCCCCACCCCAAAGCACCTTGTCCCCATGTTGATGGGCACAAGGGCCTCATCCCCACAACCGTGGCCAGTGGTTGTGGGGGTCTGTGGGCAGGGGGCTTATTGGAATCTTGAAGCCCCCCATGTGAATGAGTATCGGGTACATAGTACCCCAACCCATTCACCAAAAAAGTATACAAAAATGAGAACAAGAGACATGTTTTTGACAAATCCTTTATTAAAAAATTAAAAAGTGTCCCTCAATGTAAATCTATTGTCAATCGCCCGCCGGGCCCAAAAAAGGTCATGCCATAGGGGTTAGACATGTGCAGGATGAAAAAATTAGTTTAGTTTAGTTTAGTTTCGATTCGTTATTTAACTTAATTCGTTTAGTTAAATTCGTTGCATTCATTACATTCGTTTTCGGAATTTATTTCGTTTCGTATTCGAATTCGAAAAAATTCGACCGAATTCGAAAAAATTCGACCGTATTCGAAAAAAACTATCAAATTCGAAAAAATTCTACTACATTCGAAAAAAACTGTCAAATTCGAAAAAAACTATCAAATTCGAAAAAATTCTACCACATTCGAAAAAAACTGTCAAATTCGAAAAAATTCTACCACATTCGAAAAAAACTGTCAAATTCGAAAAAATTCTACCACATTCGAAAAAAACTATCAAATTAAAAAAAAATGTTACTACATTTGAAAAAAATATTAAATTCGAAAAAATTCTACCACATTCGAAAAAAACTGTCAAATTCGAAAAATTTCTACCACATTCGAAAAAAACTATAAAATTTGAAAAAAACAATAACTGAATTTGAAAAAGTAAACTATATATAACCATTTTGCGAAATTTGAAATTCGTATAGAATGAAATCGAATTCCAATAGAAAAGATTAGGATAGAATAGAAAGTATAAAAGAATAGCATAGAAAAACAATAGATCAGAATAGAAAAAAATATAATATATTGTATTCTAAGCTTTTCTATTTGAATTCGAATTCATTCTGTACCAAATTCCAATTTTGGAAGATGGTTAAATATATATATTATATTTTTTTTCTATTCTGTTCCATTGTTTTTCTATGCTATTCTTTTCTATTCTATTCTAAACTTTTCTATTCGAATTTGAATTCATTCAATATACGAAATTCGAATTTCGGAAGATGGCTTCTGAAATTCGAATTTCGTATAGAATGAATTTGAATAGAAAAGAATAGACTAGAAAAACAATAGAACAGAACAGAATAAAATATAATATATATATTATATCTTATTCTATTCTGTTCTATTGTTTTTCTAGTCTATTCTTTCTACTCTATTTTAATCTTTTCTATTCAAATTAATTTTATACGAAATTCGAATTTTGGAAGATGGTTTTATATATATATATATATATATATATAATATATATATATATATATATATATATATATATATATATATATATATATATATATATATATATATAAAACCATCTTCCAAAATTCGAATTTCGTATAAAATTAATTTGAATAGAACAGAATATTTTATATTTTTTTCTATTCTGTTCTATTGTTTTTCTATGCTATTCTTTTATATTATTTTCTGTTCTATTCTAATCTTTTCTATTTGAATTCATTCTGTACCAAATTCCAATTTCGGAAGATGTGTGTGTATATATATATATATATATATATATATATATTTTTTTTTTTCTATTCTGTTCTATTGTTTTTCTGTTCTAGTCTTTTCTATTAGAATTCGATTTCATTCTATTTCATTCTGTTTCTGTATAACCATTTTCGGAAATTCAAATTTCGTATAGAATGATTTCGCATTCAAATAGAAAAGATTAGAATAAAATAGAAAAGAATAGAAAAGAATAGAAAAACAATAGACCAGCATAGAAAAAAAATAAAAATAAAAAAAATATATATAAATATATATACCGTATTTATCGGCATATAACATGCACTTTTTTCCCCTTAAAATCAGGGGAAAATCATGGGTGCGTGTTATACGCCGATCCCTTGCGATCCTGAGCTGACAGATCTTCAAAATCGCCGACCGCGACTTGAAAATGGCGCCGAAATACACAGTGTACTCGGCTAGGTTCGGATAGCTCCGCTCACAGTCACGCCCATCCCGGGCGGGACTACGAATGGAGCCGAAAGTGAACGAGAGCCGCCGAGAAGAGCCGAGGACCGGCTCTGTGTATTTTGGCGCCGGCGGCACCATTTTCAAATCGCGGTCGGCGATTTTGAAGCTCAGGATCGCAGGGGATCACAGGATTTTCAAACTGCGAGCTGCAAGGCTGCACTGGGGCAAGGCTGCACTGGGATAAGGCTGCAATGGACACTGGGAAGGCTGCACTGACAAGGCTGCACTGACATGGCTGCACTGGGGCAAGGCTGCACTGAGAAGGCTGCAATGATGGGCATTTAAATGTAAGTTTTTTCCCTTAAACTTCCCTCCTAAAAGTTTTTTTTTCCTTAAAATTCCCTCCTAAACTTGGGGTGCGTGTTATACGCCAGTGCGTGTTATACGCTGATAAATACGGTAATTTTTTTGTATTATTCTCTTCTATTGTTTTTTTATGCTTTTCTTTTCTATTATTTTATATTCTATAATAGTCTTTTCAATTCAAATTCATTCTATACGAAATTCGAATTTCGGAACATGGCTTCTGAAGTTTGAATTTCTTATAGAATGAATTCGAATTAGAACAGAAAATAATAGAAAAGAATAGACTAGAAAAACAATAGAACAGAATAGAAGAAAATATAATATATATATATATATATATATATATATATATATTAGAATAGAATAGAAAATAATAGAAAAGAATAGACTAGAAAAACAATAGAACAGAATAGAAGAAAATATATATATATATATATATATATATATATATATATATATATATATATATATATATATATATATATATATATATATATATATATATATATATATATATATATATATATTATATTTTCTTCTATTCTGTTCTATTGTTTTTCTAGTCTATTCTTTTCTATTATTTTCTATTCTATTCTAATCTTTTCTATTCAAATTCGAATTCATTTTATAAGAAATTCAAATTTCGGAAGATGGTTTTATATATATATAATTGAATTCGAATTTGAATAGAAAAGACTAGAATAGAGTAGAAGAGAAAAGACTAGAAAAACAATAGAACAGAATAGAATAAATTATATATATTATATTTTATTCTGTTCTGTTCTATTGTTTGTCTAGTCTATTATTTTCTATTCTAATCTTTTCTATTCAAATTCGAATTCATTCTATACGAAATTCCACTTTCAGAAGCCATCTTCCGAATTCAAATTCGAATAGAAAAGTTTAGAATAGAATAGAAAAAAATAGCATAGAAAAACAATGAAACAGAATAGAAAATTATATATATATATATATATATATATATATATATATATATATATATATATATATATATATATATATATATATATATATAACATCTTCCAAAATTCAAATTTCATATAGACCAAATCAAATTTGAATGTAAAAGATTAGAATAGAATAGAAAATAATAGAAAAGAATAGACTAGAAAAACAATAGAACAGAATTGAAGAAAATATAATATATATATTATATTTTCTTCTATTCTGTTCTATTGTTTTTATAGTCTATACGTTTCTATTATTTTCTGTTCTAATCTTTTCTATTCAAATTTGAATTCATTCTATACGAAATTCAAACTTCAGAAGCCATGTTCCGAAATTCGAATTTCGTATAGAATGAATTTGAATTGAAAATACTATTATAGAATATAAAATAATAGAAAAGAAAAGCATAAAAAAACATTATATATATATATATATATATATATATATATATATATATATATATATATACACACACATATACATATATACATATTCTATTGCTTTATTATTTTATATTCTACCTTATTGTTTTTTTTAGAAAAACGTTTTCTATTTTTTTTTAATTTGAATATGTTTTCGAATTCGATTCGAATATGTTTTCGAATTCGATTCGAATATGTTTTCGAATTCGATTCGAATTCGTTCGTTTTTTTTCGGATTCGTTTAAATTCTTTACTTTTGTCATTCGGAAATTCGGATGCATCCGAATTTCCGAATAATGAAAAATTCGTCCGAATTTCGATTCGGAACGAAACGAAATGCACATGCCTAATAGGGGTAGGGGTACTATGTACTCAATATTTATTCACATAGCGGGGACAGGATCTGGGGGTCCCCTTCCAGATTTAGATAAGCCAACCCGCCCGCAGACCATGCAGAGAACCATTTGCCCAACACTAGTTGTCACCTGCTCACAGAAAGTCAAAAGCATTGTTTGGGCTGACTTACACATTGAATCTGCACTGGAAGATGAGAGTTGGAAAATGGCTTATAAATGAGGTTCTTAATTTGGTAAAATATTACAGGGCTGCTATGGTTGATGCTCATCCTGTGTTGTGTTTTCTCTCTCTTTAGGCTACACGCTCTCTTGTACACAGTGTTCTACTAAAAAACGAAACTCGTGTACCGGTCCCAGTGAGCTTTGTGTTCCTGGATCTCCATGTGGACTCATGTACCATGAAACCGGGGTTACAGGTAAGATATACAAAAATATGCTATGTGTAATCTATGTCAGAGTTTCACAAGCCTCAGTTCACATCAAAGGCCTCAGAGATGTCCGTTTTTATGTTTTATTTGCACAATGTGTGAATAACATACTTAAAGCGGAGTTCCACCCAAAAGTGGAACTTCCGCTTTAAGCACTCCTCCTTAGAGAGGGACTTCCTGTTCCACTTCCTCCTTTCGCCCACGGGCCGCCTAGGCGAGTCCTCCTCTCCCCTAGGCGGCCCCTCCCTCCTGGCAATCTTCTGGGACACGTGACAGGTCCCAGAAGATTGCCTGTCCACTGGGAGAGTGCAGCGCTACTAATATATATAGATGTAGCACCCTGGAGTTTAGGCAGGGATGCTCCTCCCAAATTTACTTGCCAGGAGTAATTACCCTGGTTGATTGCCAGAGATCTATTGATTTCTCCCTAAGTTTGGCATGTTGTGCTTTTCTCTTCTACCACAAGGTGGCCGGGCACTTGGTGGTACTAGATATGAGAAGGACAACTCAAGGTCAGGTTATGGGTATATGGGGTATCTCAGCCAATGGGCAGGGGTTTTCTTAAAATCCCTTGGCCAGCTGGGAGCACCTATATATTCGGGTGGAGTCAGGTAATCTATGTTTTGCGCCACCTGGACGGCTGTCTGGGTGGACGTTTATTGTGTGCCCTGGGCTGCTAGGCCAGAGATTGGACCTATCCCAGGGGTGTCTGGCTGCTAGGATGTGTGAGGGCCTATCCAGAATCAAGATAGCAGCGGAGGGTTGGGATTGCGGCTTGAAGTCCAACCAGAAGTCACAGTTCTGCTGCCGGAGAACCGTCAGTGGTCAGAGGTAAAAGAGAAGCTGTCGCCACTAGGGGGCCAAACACCTTATTACCAGGGACCACAGTGAGTAACTGAAGTACCGGAGCAGCATTCTCACCGAACGTGCACGGTGGAGAATCAGGAAACTTCAGGCGGTGATCAAGTCAGGCACCCAGCCAGCGGAGGAGACGCTTGCAGAGCATCCTTGTGAGTCAAGCCAGGGACCGAGCAGGCCAGCAGGAGTGAAGCTTGAGAAGTATCAGGAGTGCCAAGCTCGGGACTCTGCAGGGAAGTGGGGGTGACATTTGAGGAAGATACCACTGTAAATATTGGAGGAGCTCAAGGGATTCAGAGTCAGTGAATCAGAGACCGGAGCTCAGTGCTGAAGAACTACAAGGATAAGTTGTAGTGAAGCTGAAGGAACTGTTACGTTTGTGTTAGGAACTGTTAAAGACTGTTGTCATAGGAGACAGCATTCCTGCACGTGCAGATGTGGTGCTTTGCTGGGGCCTTTCCCTGCATGGCTGTCCTCCTACTGAAGTCTCGGAGTCTGCCAATTGAACTTGCAACTACTTAAGGGTGTCTTGGCCCTAACCCTCTTTCATTCCTAAAAGATTGTAAGAGAAATAAACATCTCTTTTGCATTCAAGAAGTGTCTGGCGCCCAATAACTTTCATGTACCCATTATGCCTCACAGCCCACTACACACAGAAGGATGTCAGCTATCTTTGGCCTTGAAGGTTCTCATTAGACTGGAGGAGGCCAGAGTCCTTGCTACATACTGGGCAGGGCTGGACTGGGACAAAAATGTGGCTCTGGACTTTATCCAGACTGGCCCACTTTTAATGAATAAAATGCTGCCCCCCCCCAAAAAAAAATCACACCCACCAAAAGGACCCCACATCCATTATTAAATATCATGAGAGGGTGAGAGAGAGAGGTGGGAGTGAGAGAGAGGGTGGTTGAGAGAAAGGGGTGAGAGGGGGTGGATGAGACAGAGAGAGAGGGGGTGAGTGTAAGAGAGAGGGAGTGTTTGCTGCCACACTCCCACTGCTGCCGAACACTGCATAAAAACTGGCCCACTGAGCCATCGGCCCACCGGGAAACTCCCTGTAGTCCCATTGGCCAGTACATGCCTGATACTGGGGTTCAAAGTATTTTTTTCACATAAAATAATAATTTTTTCATGTAAACAAAAAGTGTCAGAAAGGACTTGGTCTTCAAGTGGTTAGAAGAGTGGGAGATGTGTGGCATAAGCTTCTAATGTTGGGCATGAAATGCCAGAACAGTTCAAACACCCCTAGCCGCATACGGGTGCCGAAAACCAATCACTGTCTTCAGGATTTCAAAGGGTGTAAATTGCTCATTTCACTTCCTCACTACCTACTGTATCACAGTTTTGGAGGCCCTGAAATACCAAGATAGCAGTCCCCCCCCCCCCCCATTTTACCTCTTTTCAGGAAAGTAGACACCCCAAGTTATTTGCTGATAGGCATGTTGCGTCTATGGAGTATTTTACTGTATATTTTCGGGAAGTTTCGGGAAAATTACAAAAAAACATTTTTTTTTACACAAAGTTGTTACTTAAATGATATATTGCTCAAACATGTCATGGGTATATTTGAAGTTACACCCCAAAATACATTCCGCTGCTTCTCCTGAGTACAGGGATACCACATGTGTGAGACTTTTTGGCAGTCTAGCCGCGCACAGGACCCCGAAAACCAATCACCACCTTTCTAAGGGCGTAAATTGCTCATTTCACTTCCTCACTACCTATCACAGTTTCAGAGGCCATGAAATGCCAAGATAGCACATGTCCCCTTTTCAGAAAGTAGACACCCCAAGCTATTTGCTGAGAGGCATGTTGATTATTTTGCAGATCTCACTTTTTGTTACAAAGTTTTTAAAATTGAAAAAAGAAAAGAACAAATACATTTTTCTTTCCTTTCTTCATTTTCCAAAACAAATGAGAGCTACAAAATACTCACCGTGCCTCTTAGCAAATACCTTCGGGTAGTCTACTATCCAAAAACGGGGTCATTCGGGGGGGGGGGGGGGGGGGTTTGTGCTATCTTGGCATTTCATGGCCTCCGAAACTGTGATAGGTAGTGAGTAGGGATGAGCTTCGTGTTCGAGTCGAACCCATGTTCGACTCGAACATCGGCTGTTCGATCGTTCGCCGAATTGCGAACGTTATGGGCCGTTCGCGCTAAATTCGTGTGGCGCGTCACGGCCCATAATTCACTGCGGCATCGCAGTGCATTGCTGGCTGATGATTGGCCAAGCATGCACTATGACCCGCATGCTTGGCCAATCACAGCGCTGTCAGTAGAGAGAGCTGTAATTGGCCAAAGCCAGGGTGGCTTTGGCCAATTATGGCTCAGGGGATTTAGTACACACCCCACACTATATAAGGCCGCCTGCACGGCGGCCCTGTGTAGTGTGTGTTCCGGTGTGCTGAGAGATAGAGAGAGAGAGAGACAGTGTCATTTGATTTGAGTTAGATAGATTAGGCAGAACAGTCAGTCAGTTAGCTGCACTTACAGTGTATTGTGTATATATATGCATCCCAGGTGTTGCATATATATATATACACTGTATTCAGTTTAGCTAGATCCGTTCCTGTTATCTTCTATCTAGACTATTTACATTTAATGCAGTGCGTCCTGCTCACAGTGTTCAGCTAGATCCGTTCCTGCTATTTACATTTAGTGCAGTGCGTCCTGCTCACAGTGTTCAGCTAGATCCGTTCCTGTTATCTTCTAGACTATTTACATTTAGTGCAGTGCGTCCTGCTCACAGTGTTCAGCTAGATCCGTTCCTGCAATTTACATTTAGTGCAGTGCGTCCTGCTCACAGTGTTCAGCTAGATCCGTTCCTGTTAAATTCCTACTGACCGGCAGGCTTGTCTGGTTACAGTATATAAAGCTACCTGAAGAAAATTACAGGTGTTCTATTTGATCCTATTAGTACCACGGTCAGGCAGCTAGACTATTTACATTTAGTACAGTGCGTCCTGCTCACAGTGTTCAGCTAGATCCGTTCCTGTTATCTTCCTACTGACAGGCAGGCTTGTCTGGTTACAGTATATAAAGCTACCTGAAGAAAATTACAGGTGTTCTATTTGATCCTATTAGTACCACGGTCAGGCAGCTAGACTATTTACATTTAGTACAGTGCGTCCTGCTCACAGTGTACAGCTAGATCCGTTCCTGTTATCTTCCTACTGACAGGCAGGCTTGTCTGGTTACAGTATATAAAGCTACCTGAAGAAAATTACAGGTGTTCTATTTGATCCTATTAGTACCACGGTCAGGCAGCTAGACTATTTACATTTAGTACAGTGCGTCCTGCTCACAGTGTTCAGCTAGATCCGTTCCTGTTATCTTCCTACTGACAGGCAGGCTTGTCTGGTTACAGTATATAAAGCTACTTGAAGAAAATTACAGGTGTTCTATCCCAGCTTAGTGCAGCTACAGGCCATTAGTATGTCTGGAAGGCCAAGAAGGAGAGGCAGACAGTCACAAGCCAATAAGAGAGGGCAAGCAGGCTCTGTGTCTAGTGCTGGTCGTGGAGACGGTGCATCCTCATCAGCACGTGGCCATGGGACACGCTTGGCCTTTTTTTCGGCAGCTGGCCATGTTGAGCCGCAACATGCGGAAGACTTGGTCGAGTGGATGACCAAGCCGTCCTCATCCTCCTCATCCTCTCTCACCCATGCCCAGGGTGCTTTGTCTGGCAAAGCAGCGGCCTCTTCCCTCAGCTCAATGTCATCAGTGACTCCTTCCCTAGCTCCACCATGTCCTCATGAGGATTCCCTCGAACTGTTTGACCACAGTGTTGGGTACATGCTCCAGGAGGATGCCCAGCGTTTGGAAGGCTCTGATGACGATACTGAGCTCGATGAAGGCAGTAACATGAGCGCGGACAGAGGGGGTGCCCAAGAAGGACAGCAATCTGGCAGTCATGCTCCCCCTGCTGCAGCATACTGCCAGGTTTGCTCCAGTGATGAGGAGGGAGGGGATGATGAGGTCACTGACTCAACGTGGGTGCCTGATAGGAGAGAGGAGGAGGAGGAGGAGGAGGAGGAGGCGGCAGCACATCACCAACGAGGCAGGATGCCCTCCAGGGGCCAGCCTAAGGGCAGCACATTGACTGCATCACACCCCAAAGCTCCACATGTGCAGGGCGCTGCAGTCTCTGCGCGTTATTCAAAAAGTTCTTTGGTGTGGGCCTTTTTTGAGACGAGTGCATCAGATCGCACCGCTGCTATTTGCAACATATGTCTCAAGCGTATCTCGCGTGGCCAAAATATCTCCCGCTTGGGTACCACATGCTTGACCAGACATATGTTGACCTGCCATGCAGTTCGTTGGCAAGCGTATCTAAAAGACCCACACCAAAGAACAAAGAGGATCTCTCCTTGCTCCTCATCAGCTGAGATTTCCAACCCCACTAGACCTTCAGTCCTCTCTGAGACCTGCAGTGAGAGGAATGAAGGTGTAGAATTAGGTGTGTCACAGCCAAGTACTTGTGGGCAATCTGCTTTTGGTACACCGACGTCAGATTGTACCAGGCAAATTTCCCTGCCCCAGCTGCTGCACCGCCGAAAGAAGTTTGCTCCCAGCCATCCACATGCCCAGCGGTTGAATGCTAGCTTGGCAAAATTGCTAGCACTTCAACTGCTGCCTTTTCAGTTGGTAGACTCTGCCCCCTTCCGTGAGTTTGTGGAATGTGCGGTTCCTCAGTGGCAGGTACCCAAACGCCACTTTTTCTCACGGAAGGCGATTCCGGCTCTCTACCGGCATGTGGAAGGCAATGTCCATGCCTCGCTGGACAGGGCGGTCAGCGGTAAGGTGCATATTACCGCTGACTCATGGTCCAGCAGGCATGGACAGGGACGTTACCTAAGTTTTACGGCGCATTGGGTGACTCTGCTGGCAGCTGGGAAGGATGCAGGACAAGGTGCAGTAGTGTTGGAGGTTGTTCCGCCACCACGCCTCCAAAATGCTGATTGTGACACACCTCTCTCCTCCACCCCCTCCTCTTCTTCTTCCTCCATGGCCTCTTCCTCGGAACCAGCGGTGCTCCGTAGGCGTTCAAGGGGCTACGCAAGTACGCAGGCCAAAAGATGCCATGCGGTGCTTGAGCTGGTGTGCTTGGGGGACAGGAGCCACACTGGGGCAGAGGTTCTGTCAGCTCTGCAGGGGCAGGTTCAGAGGTGGTTGACGCCACGCCAACTTAAGGCAGGAATGGTGGTTTGCGACAATGGCACCAACCTCCTCTCTGCCCTCCGACAGGGACAAATGACCCATGTGCCCTGTTTGGCTCACGTCCTTAACTTGGTGGTGCAGCGGTTCTTGGGCAGGTACCCGGGCTTACAGGATGTCCTGAGGCAGGCCAGGAAAGTCTGTGTGCATTTCCGCCGGTCATATAATGCCAGTGCTCGGCTGACGGACCTCCAAAAGGAGTTTAACCTGCCCAAGAACCGCCTAATCTGTGACATGCCCACCAGGTGGAACTCAACGTTGGCCATGCTGCAGCGGCTGCACACGCAGCAGAGGGCCATCAATGAGTACCTGTGCGACTATGGCACCAGGACAGGGTCAGGGGAGCTTGGTTTTTTTTCCCCACGCCAGTGGGCCATGATCAGGGATGCATGCACTGTCCTGTCACCATTCGAGGAGGCCACGAGGATGGTGAGCAGTGACAGTGCATGCATCAGTGACACTGTCCCCCTTGTCCACCTGTTGGAGCACACGCTGCGTGGAATAATGGACAGGGCACTTGAGGCAGAACAGAGGCAGGAAGAGGAGGACTTCCTTAGCTCTCAAGGCCCCCTTTATCCAGACAGTGTTCCTGCGTGCCCGCCGATCACACAGGAAGAGGACGAGGAGGAAGAGGAGGAGGAGGAAGATTGTGTCAGTATGGAGGTGGAGCCTGGCACTCAGCATCAGCAGCAGTCTTTAAGGGATCAGTCCCAAGAAACACATGGACTTGTACGTGGCTGGGAGGAGGTGGCTGCGGACCATGTCGTTCTTAGTGACCCAGAGGACTCCGGACCGAATGCCTCAGCAAACCTACGCTGCATGGCCTCCCTGATCCTGCAAAGCCTGCGTAAGGATCCTCGTATTCGTGGTATCAAGGAGAAGGACCAATACTGGCTGGCAACCCTCCTTGATCCACGTTACAAGGGTAAGGTTGCGGACCTTATCTTGCCATCGCAGAGGGAGCAGAGGATGAAACATCTTCGGGAGGCCTTGCAGAAAGGTCTGTGCAACGCGTTCCCAGAGACTGGGAGGTTACAAACTCCTGTTTCTGGACAACGTGTTGCTGAGGCTTCGGTCAGTCAAAGAAGGAGCGGTGGAGAAGGTGGCCGTCTGACCGATGCGTTCAGACAATTTTTTGGTCCGCAGCCCCAAGGTATGATCGGTTCCAGCAACCATCGCCAGCGTCTGTTTTACATGGTGCAGGAATACCTAGGGGCAAGATCAGACTTGGACACCTTTCCCACCGAAAATCCTCTGGGTTACTGGGTCTTGAGGATGGATCACTGGCCAGAGCTTGCACAGTATGCAATTGAGCTACTGGCCTGTCCTGCATCCAGCGTTCTTTCGGAACGCACATTCAGTGCTGCTGGAGGCGTGGTAACCGATCACAGGGTGCGTCTGTCCACCGACTCGGTCGATCGGCTGACCTTCATAAAAATGAATGAGTCTTGGATCACCACCAGCTACCAAGCACCTGATGCTGATGTAACCGAATAATTTTTTTTGAAATCTCAGATCCCTTCAAAGACTGCCTATGCTGATGCTGAGTGACTATCCCTGAGTAATTATCCTCTTCCTCCTCAATCATCACGCTGATAGCTTGTAAGAACATTTTTGGTTCTGGGCGCCACCACCAGTGCCTAAGGCACAATTTTTCAGCCCCTGTTTAACAGGGGCGTGTAATTACAATTTTTGATGTAATACTTTGCAGCAGGGCTCGTTCCTGCATTCCAACTAGAGTGTCTGTGAGGGGTTGCAGTGTTGTGGCACCAGCACCAGTGCCTAGGGCCCAATTTTTCTGCCCCTGTCTAACAGGGGCGTGTAATTACAATTTTTGATGCAATACTTTGCAGCAGGGCTCGTTCCTGCGTTCCAACTAGAGTGTCTGTGAGGGGTTGCAGTGTTGTGGCACCAGCACCAGTGCCTAAGGCCCAATTTTTCTGCCCCTGTCTAACAGGGGCGTGTAATTACAATTTTTGATGCAATACTTTGCAGCAGGGCTCGTTCCTGCGTTCCAACTAGAGTGTCTGTGAGGGGTTGCAGTGTTGTGGCACCAGCACCAGTGCCTAAGGCCCAATTTTTCTGCCCCTGTCTAACAGGGGCGTGTAATTACAATTTTTGAAGCAATAATTTGCAGCAGGGCTCGTTCCTGCGTTCCAACTAGAGTGTCTGTGAGGGGTTGCAGTGTTGTGGCACCAGCACCAGTGCCTAAGGCCTAATTTTTCAGCTCCTGTTCAACAGGGGCATGTAATTACAATTCTTGATCTAATATTTCACAGCAGGGCCCTGTGAGGGCTTACAGTGTTGTGGCCACAGCAACACCTAAGGCCCAAATTTCTGCTGAGTATATAGGGCAGGACCCTACTTTCAAACATCTAACTTACAAACGACTCCTACTTGCAAACGGAAGGAGACAACAGGAAGTGAGATGAAATCTACCCCTAGGAAGGGAAATTCTCTCCTGTAAGAGTTAATATGGGAAAACAAGTTCTCCTTTCCACTGATGCTTTCCAATCCTTGTTCCACAAAAAAACCCAAATTTTCAAAAAACATTTTTCAATGGGACAAAAAAGTGAGGTGAAATCTTCTGAAGAGGAGGAAAGACAGCAAAACAAATGTCACAGGGGTGATAACCCTTCCCTATGTTTTCCAAAAAGCTTAGAAAAGATTTTTTGGCTGGAGCTAAACACGTTAAAAATGTTCAAAATTACAAACAGATTCTACTTAACAACAAACCTACAGTCCCTGTCTTGTTTGCACCGCCTGTATACTGCTGTTCAGAGTATATAGGGCCTGGTGGCCCCACACCTTTCCTTATTTTAATTTGGGTGCGGGGTTCCCCTTAATATCCATACAAGACCCAAAGGGACTGGTAATGGACTGGGGGGTACCCATGCCGTTTGTCTCACTGATTTTCATCCATATTGCCATGACCCGACATGACATTAAACCCGCAAGCAGTTTTAAATGAGATTTTTTCCTTTAAAAATGACATTTGGTGCAGGGACTGTTCTAAACATGGGAAACACGCGTCACTTTACAGGCATACTATAGACACCCCCCAGGTACGATATTTAAAGGAATATTTCACTTTTTTTTTTTTACTTTAAGCATCATTAAAATCACTGCTCCCGAAAAAACGGCCGTTTTTAAAAGTTTTTTTTGCATTGATACATGTCCCCTGGGGTAGGACCCGGGTCCCCAAACCCTTTTTAGGACAATACCATGCAAATTAGCCTTTAAAATGAGCACTTTTGATTTCGAACGTTCGAGTCCCATAGACGTCAATGGGGTTCTAACGTTCGTGCGAACTTTCGGTCCGTTCGCGGGTTCTGGTGCGAACCGAACCGGGGGGTGTTCGGCTCATCCCTAGTAGTGAGGAAAAGAAATGAGCAATTTACGATGTATGTGATATGCATTGAGACATATTTGATTAAAAGTTTTTTACCAAGAATCCAGCCTCCAGTTATCCCGTTAGTGTCAAAATGGTGGTAGAGCTGTGATTGCCTTAATATGTGAGCATCGTGGACAGATCCTAGGAAGCCAGTGGCCAGATTTCTGATGAACATATTTGTATCAAAGCAACCTGGATGTTCAGGGAGTGGTACTCCTTCCTTCCTATTACGGTAGATGTTCTCTTTATCAGAGGGGGCAAAAAAAGACACATGCGTACCGTCTATGACACCTGTGACATTTGGAATACTGACTACCGCATACAAATTGTTCTTTATCTGATCCCACTCCTGATGTGTGGTAGGCATGTAGAAATATTTGGGCACAATTTTCCAGAAACCCTGCAGGGCTTAGCAAGCAAATGTGACAAAGATGTCTGTGATACTCCAGCCACCTCTCCAGTAACCATCTTGCCAAAAAAAGAGCAGGACAGCCAGTAACTTGGTCATGGGTGGAATGTTATGACCGCGCAGTGTGGTGGGTTCCAGAAAAGGGGGCAAATCCCCAAACAGCAGCATAATCAACACATTAGACAGTTGAAATTTAGTGAACACTTCTGCCTCAGATAAATCATCCAGCAAGGTGTGCTGCTTAATGGATCATGAACACATGAGAGCCCACCCTCTTCTTCTTACCCTCCTTAGAATGGCCTGAAACACCAACAAATTAGCCTCAAAAGCTCCAAACTCTATCTGGATGAAGTTTAGTTTGCTAAAGCGCTGTGTATCTTAAATAGTTGGCATTTTTTAGAATACTATAAGAATACTGTATTGACCTTTTCCATCTCAGAACCCTATAGGTGGCTGCATGGCATTTTTCATGGTGGGCTTTCTGATGGTGAAAACTGCAGTGCATGAGTGTGCATTGGGCATCTAGGCAGCCACTTGTTGTATCCATTTGTAATGAGCAATTGTTTGGGCCTAACCCAGTTCTGCCCAATCCTGCAGAAAGCTGCCACATGGTAGAAGGCCATTGCCCAATCAGCTACGTCCAGGAAGTTCCTCATCTTGCATTTGTACAAAACAAAAGGTTGGGGATGTTGGTGGCATTATTAATCTAATATGGCCATATTGGTGAATGACATTGTGACATGGTCCAAATTTGGTCATGTGGCCATATTTGGATAATGTTATTAGCCACCATCCCCACCCCTTTGTTTCATTCGAGATTTCCCCAGCTGCAGCTGTCTGGGTAATTACTTGGTCAGCTGGTTACTGACATAGCCTGCAAGATGTAATATGAACATATAAATATGTGTAATGTATGTGTATATAATACAGGTTTAGAAATATACGTATACTATACTAGTGTTTTGATAAACCTTAGTATACAGTGCTTAATATCTAATTTCCCTTTAATTAGTGATATGGTGCTGCTGTGTTCAACTATGAAAACCTCTGCCACATGTCTGTGTTGCTCACAGGTTGTTTAACCAATTCCCGCCCACCATATAGCAATATGACGTGCACAAAGTGGTTCAGTTATCCTGATTGGACATCACATGACGTCTTTCAGGATAACCCGCGATCGCACGCCCGCAGGGGCATGCAGCATGGCGATCGGTGGTGTGTCACTCTGACACACCGCATCTCTGATCTGGGTAAGGAGCCTCTGATGGAGACTCTTTACCACGTGATCAGCTGTGTCCAATCACAGCTGATCACAGTGTAAAGCGGAAGAGCCGTTTATCAGCTTTTCCTCCACTCGCGTCTGACAGACGGGAGTAGAGGAGAGCCGATCGGCTGCTTTCCTGACAGGGGGGGTCTGCGCTGATTGATTATCAGCACAGCCCTCCCCAAGGATGCCCACCCTGGACCACCAGGGATGCCACCCAGGACCACCAGGGATGTCACCCAGGACCACCAGGTATGTCCTTTAGAGGTGCCAATCAGTGCCCATTGTAAATGCCAATCAGTGCCCAGCAGTAATGCCTGCCAGTGCATCCTCATCAATGCTGCCTTTCAGAGCCATCTATCGGTGCTTATCAGTGCCACCTCTCAGTGCCCATCAGTGCCGCCTATCAGTGCCCATCAGTGCCACCTATCAGTGCCCATCAGTGGCACCTATCAGTGTCCATCAGTGCCACCTATGAGTGCCCATTAGTGCCGCCTATCATTGCCCATCAATGCCCATCAATGCTTCATATCCGTGCCGCCTATCAGTGCCCATCAGTGCTGCATATTAGTGCCCATCAGTGCCACCTCATCAGTGCCCACTTATCAGTGCCCATCAGCGCAGCCTCGTCAGCTGATGGGTTTGGGTGCAGTGTTGCATGACCGCGCAATTGTCATTCAAAATGCGACAGCGCTGAAAGCTGAAAATTGACCTGGGCAGGAAGGGGGGAAAGTACCCAGTATTTTTGCAGATACTGTATGTGCTACAATGTATACATATCAACCAAAACAAATTACTCTATTTTTACATATAAAGTGCTACAGTGCATATCAATCCCCAATTAATCAAGTGCATCCATAAATGATCAAATCTTATAAACAAATCAAAATGTTCAAATAAATGTGTCCACATAAAATTTACTGAGTGTCCATTTATAATTAAACGCTATAAATCACAAAGTATTGATATACATAGAGAAACTCAACAGGGTTGCCCCCTGTTGCTCAAATTGTTTATTTTGGCCTTAGAACTGCTAGCAATTAAAATTTAAAGTAGTCTTGAATATACAATATGTTATTGCCGGCTGCCTCCAATCTGTGACAGGCACGAGCGCGGTCCATGTGTTCTCTCACCGCTTCCAGCTGTCACCTCACAGATGGATTAGCTCTCTTCTCGTATGCCCTGTCGTACGTTTCGTCGCAAAGACGTCCTCAGGAGGCATTGCAGGAAGCATTGCACATAACCCATCATTGACTTTCACTAAGGCTGCTGATTGATGTACTCCACCCTGATCCATCCCAATGGAACCAAGGCTAGATAAAAGTACTGGACTTGGAAACCCTCCATCTTAAAGTCCCTTCTGGCTGTGTATCCCTATTTCTGGATTTAAGGCTTGACGAGCCTGATCTTAGAGAGTAATGAGACTCTTTTTTTTTTCTTTTTCCTAATTAGATGGTTGGTAAATTAGGAAAGAATGGAATGCAATTCATTTATTGTGTTTAAGACGGGTTATATGGAATGCTTCCTGCAATGCTTCCTGTGGACGTTATTATGACAAAACGTATGTAGGGGCATATAGGAAGCAAGTTAATCTGTCTGTGAGGTGACAGCTGGAAGCGGTGAGAGTACACATGGACTGCGCTCGTACTGTCACAGAGTGGATTTGAAGCACTAATGGAACTTGCACATAAAGCACTGAGCACTTTATACAGTGGAATTTTATATAAACTGATAATAATAATTTTTATACGGACATATTTATTTGGACATTTTTTAAATATTTTTTTATAAGATTTGATTATTTATGGATGCCCTTGATTAACTGGGGATTAATATATATGCACTGTAGCACTTTCTCTAAAAAGAGAGTGCTTTTGTTGATTTGTATACATTGTATGTAGTATATATACATTAAAGAGGCCCTGTCCTGCTTATTTCTATTTTTTTAAGGGACACTTTAAAGCTCTCCATCCCTCCGAATGTTCAAACCACACATGTAAAGTATTGCCACGATTGTTAGAGCAAGAACAATAATTCCTGCCCAAGAGCTTCTCTGTAACTTTAAACTGGTAACCTGTAGAAATATTTAAACATCCCCTATGGAGTACCATGGTAGTACCAAAGTGAAGTACCAATGTTTGTCGCCATTGCACAAGCGTGCATAATTTTGAAGTATGACATGTTAGATATCAATTTAATTGACATAAGATTATCTTTCACATTATAGAAAATTGGGCTAACTTCACTTTTTCTTATTTCTTAATTCAAAAAAGGGTATTTTTTCCAAATAAATTGCGTTTGTAAGACCGTTTCGCAAATACAGTGCTACAATAAGTATTGCAATGATCTCCCTTTTATTCTACAGAGTCTTTGCAAATATATAATATAATATATATTATGTTTGGGGAGTCTAAGTAATTTTCTAGCAAAAAATACAGATTTTAACTTGTAAACAAGTGTCAGAAATAGGCTTGGTCCTTAAGTGGTTAGGGAAGGTCTATATTAAGCCCCATACACACTATCAGATTTTCTGCTGAGTTTTTCCTTCAGATTTACCAAAACCATGTAGTGGAAGGGCCTGCCTGATTGCATACACATTGCAACTCCTAAGGTTTGACCTCATATTATATGGTTTTGGTAGATCTGAAGGAAAAACTCAGCAGAAAATCTTATAGTGTATATGGGGCTTAATGCATACCTCCCAACTTTTTGAGATGGGAACCAGGGACACCTGTTAGCAAAAGTATGCAGGCATAGGACACACCTCCTGCCACAAGGGCTTTTATTTTACCACTACTATTCCTCTATATTGGCTTTTAACATTTAAAAATGCAGCAATTTAGAAACTGGATGAAAGGTTTAGCACTGGGAAATACTTGTATACATCTACAGTGCCTTGCAAAAGTATTCACCCCTTGTGGCAATTTTCGTGTTTTGTTGCCTCACAACCTGGAATTAACATGGATTGTTTGAGGATTTGCATCATTTAATTTACAGAACATGCCCACAGCTTTGAAGATGTGTTTCTTTTTTTATTGTAAAGCAAACAACAAATAGGACAAAATAACAGAAAAAGTCAATGTGCATAACTATTCACCCCCCCCCCCCCCCCCAAAAGTCAATACTTTGTAGAGCCACCTTTTGCGGCTATCACCACTCCAAGTCGCTTTGGATAAGTCTCTATGAGCTTGCCACATCTTACCACTGGGATGTGTGCCCATTCCTCCTTGCAAAACTGTTCCAGCTCCTTCAAGTTGGGTGGTTTGCACTTGTGAACAGCAATCTGACCACAGATCTTCTATTGGATTGAGGTCTTTGACTATGCCATTCCAACACATTTACATGTTTCCCCTTAAACCACTCAGGTGTTACTTTAGCAGTGTGTTTGGGGTGATTGTCCTGCTGGAAGGTGAACCTCTGTCCTAGCCTCAAATCACACACAGAGTGGTACAGGTTTTGCTCAAGAATATCCCTGTATTTAGCACCATCCAACTTTCCCTCTACTCTGACCAGTTTCCCAGTCCCGACTGCTGAAAGACATCCCCACAGCATGATGCTGCCACCACCATGTTCCACTGTGGGGATGGTGTTCTTTAGGTGATGTGATGTTTTGGGTTGGCACCAGACATAGCGTTTTCTTTTAAGGCCAAAAAGTTCAATTTTAGTCTCATCAGACCAGAGCACCTTCCTCCATACATTTTGAGAGTCTCCCACATGCCTTTTCTCAAACTCAAAATGTGCCATTTTGTTTTTTGCTGAAAGTAATGGCTTTCTTCTGGCCACTCTGCCATAAAACCCAACTCTATGGAGCGTACGGCTTATTGTCATCCTATGTACAGATACTCCAGTCTCCGCTGTGGAACTCTGCAGCTCCTCCAGGGTTACCTTAGGTCTCTGTGCCGCCTCTCTGATTAATGCCCTCCTTGCCCGGTCCCTGAGTTTTGGTGTGCGGCCGTCTCTTGGCAGGTTTGCTGTTGTGCCATGTTCTTTCCATTTGGTTATAATAGATTTGATGGTGCTCCTAGGGATCATCAAAGATTTGGATATTTTTTTTATAACCTAACCCTGACTTGTACTTCTCAACAACATTGTCCCTTACTTGTTTGGAGAGTTCCTTGGTCTTCATGGCAGTGTTTGGTTAGTTAGGTCCCTCTTGCTTAGGTGTTGCAGACCCTGGGGCCTTTCCAAAAGGTGTGTATATGTAATGACAGATCATGTGACACTTAGTTTGCACACAGGTGGACATCATTTCACTAATTATGTGACTTCTGAAGGTAATTGGTTGCCCCAGAGCTTTTTATGGGCTTCATAACAAAGGGGGTGAATACATAGACACATGCCAATTATCAGCTTTTTATTTCTAAAAATAATTTTATGTATATATTTTTCTAATTTTACTTCACCAACTTAGACTATTGTGTTCTGATCCATCACATATAATTCAGATTTTACAGTAAAAAAATTGAACTAAAGGCTGTAATGTAACAAAAAATGTAAAAAGCCAAGTGGGGTGAATAATTTTGCAAGGTACTGTAGATGGGTTTTCATGATTTGGCATGTTTAAATAGGATCTTGAAAATAAAATACATTATTTTCAAAAATTATAATGACAGGCTTCATTTAAAGTCCCAATCTTTCCTCTTTTTCTCTGCATGTACAACAGGGATGGAGGCCTGCCATTATTATACAGGGTTGTGTCAGGTCACACCATTTCTTAATTTTCATTTACCCCTATTTTCATTGCAGAGAATGATACATTTTTTTTACTTGTAGATTTCGTTCTCAAAAAATCATATAAGAGGATATGTGTGTCGCAGGACTGGTGTAACATGAGAGGAAGTATCAGCTTTCCAAACAATATAAGAACGAAGATGGGTGTATCGTGTTGTACAACTGACCATTGCACCCCGACTTTTCCTTCCTGTAAGTGACTATCTGCTGCCTTCATATAAACAGCTAAATACATGTATGTGGCTGATTTACCTGCTGAATGATTTGTGTTCCTGTCTAGTTCTCTTGTCCCCCCCTCTTTTCCTGCGGCCTGCCAGGTTGCGTGCTCGGATAAGGGTCTGGTATGGTTTTTTGGGGGGCCCCACACCATTTTTTAAAAAATTTTGGCACGGGGTTTCCCTTAATATCCATACCAGACCTGAAGGGCCTGGTATGGAATTTAGGGGGACCCCACGCATTTTTTTTTTTATTTTGGTTCGGGGTTCCTTTGTGGGGAAATTCCATGCCGTTTTTATCAATGAACTTTTATGTGTATTGCCGGACCGACAATTCATTACAGCCGGCACTAGCACTAGCACTTTTAAATTACTTTTTTTTTCCCTTTAGAAATGTCATTTTGCTGTCAGACTGTTCTAAACACGGGAAACATGCGCCCCTTTACAGACATACTATAGACACCCCCCAGGTACGAAATTTAAAGGGATATTACACTTTTATTGTTTCACTTTAAGCATTATTAAAATCTCTGCTCCCGAAAAAAAAAGACGTTTTTAAAAATTTTTTTTGCATTGATCCATGTCCCCTGGGGCAGGACCCAGGTCCCCAAACACTTTTTATGACAACAACTTGCATATTAACCTTTAAAATTAGCACTTTTGATTTTTCATGTTCGTGTCCCATGAATTAACGGTGTTTGAGTGTTCGAACAAAGTTTTTGTCTGTTCGCATGTTCTGGATGCGAACTGAACGGGGGGGGGGGGGGGGTTGGCTCATCTCTAATCAGCACCAAATAAAAGGATATTCAGCCTCCTGGCTTACACATGCAACATTGCAAACAATACCAAGCCTCCTGGCTCTCTTTAGCCAACAGCTAAATATTGAATGCCAACAGCAGAGCACGATCCCCTCCCTCCAGAGACTGGGCCGCAGGGCAGTATTCCAACATGATAATGACCCCAAACACACCACCAAGACGACCACTGCCTTGCTAAAGAAACTAATGGTAAAGGTGATGGACTGGCCAGGCATGTCTCCAGACCCAAAGCCTATTGAGCATCTGTGGGGCATCTGTGCGGCATCCTTAAACAGAAGGTGGAGGAGTGCAAAGGTTTTTAACATCCACCAGCTCCGTGATGTTGTCATGGAGGAGGGGAAGAGGACTCCAGTGGCAACCTGTGAAGCTCTGGTGAACTCCAAGCCCAAGAGGGTTAAGGCAGTGCTGGAAAATAATGGTGGCCACACAAAATATTGACACTTTGGGCCCAATTTGGACATTTTCACTTAGGGGTGTACTCACTTTTGTTGCCAGCGGTTTAGACATTAATGGCTGTGTGTTGAGTTATTTTGAGGGGACAGCAAATTTACACTGTTATACAAGCTGTACACTCACTACTTTATATTGTAGACAAGTGTCATGTCTTCAGTGTTGTCACATGAAAAGATAGAAGAAAATATTTACAAAAATGTGAGGGGTGTACTCACTTTTGTGAGATACTGTATATACATATTATTAACACAAAAATTCATATAGAAAACATATACCAAGAAAAATATATACGTTCATTGTATATTTCAACATTAATAATTAATGTTAATAAATGATATCACATCTAATTTACATCTCTTTTAATAATCATTTAATAAATCTACAAAATGCATTCCAATAAAGCTTGGTATATGCACTATGGCACATTGTGGGAAAGAGAGAGAGAGAGACAGAATGAGTACCTATAGCAAAAGTGCCCATACAGTCTATAATATGACTAGCCATGGAGACCTGGAGACCAGTACTTGTGGAATTTATCTCCAGTCATGTTTGATTTGGCGAATAGAAATTCCATGTGACAGTGGTCATTGATAGTTGAGGTGAGGGAGCATAGTGTCAGAGGAAGTGGGTCCTTACAAGCCCGTGCTAGGGTTACATGTGCTGCTATTGAGATGTGAGTTGCAATGGGAAAAAATGTAGTAGGCCAGATAGGAGGGTCTAGATCAGGGATATGCAATTAGCGGACCTCCAGCTGTTGCAAAACTACAAGTCCCATGAGGCATAGCAAGACTCTGACAGCCACAAGCATGACACCCAGAGGCAGAGGCATGATGGGACTTGTAGTTTTGCAACAGCTGGAGGTCCGCTAATTGCATATCCCTGGTCTAGACCAAATAGAGCCATTTGCGGAGTCAGCACATGTGAAACAAGAGTAATTTCAGAAATCAGTGTAGATACATTTTCCCAGAAGGTAGCAATGACAGGGCAGTCCCACCAAATATGAAAGATGTCCCCTATTGCATTGCAATTTCTCCAGCATTTCGGGGAGTGAGATGGGAAGAAGTGGGCCAGTCTGCCAGGCGTATAATACCATTTGTGCTATATTTTTATGAGAGTTTCCCTGTGAGAGACATGAGTGATTGATGCCAAATATCTGTGGGAATTGAGATCTGCAGTTTTGATTCCCAAAATACCATACTTGAGGATTTGGATGCGGAAGCCGGTCAGGAGAGAAGACTATAAATGTAGGATATCCCCTTGGTTTTGGTGGATAGTCGAGTGCAAAAGGAGAGCAAATCCTAATGCCGCGTACACACGAGCGGACTTTACGGCAGACTTTGCCCGGCGGACGGGATTTCATCGGACAATTCGATGTGTGTGGGCTCCAGCGGACTTTGTTTTCTCAAAAGTTGGACGGACTTAGATTTGAAACATGTTTTAAATCAATCCGTCGAAATCGAGTCCAGTCGAAAAGTCCGCTCGTCTGTATGCTAGTTCGACGGACAAAAAGCCACGCTAGGGCAGCTATTGGCTACTGGCTATCAACTTCCTTGTTTTAGTCCGGTCGTACGTCATCACGTACGAATTTGACGGACTTTGATGGATTGTGTGTAGGCAAGTCCGTTCATTCAGAAAGTCCGTCGGAAAGTACGTAGAAAAGTCCGCTGGGCAAAGTCTGCCGTAAAGTCCGCTCGTGTGTACGCGGCATTAGATACAGTTCCATCAGTAATGGATATTGAGGAAATAATATGACGAATCACGAGGTAGATGTAGAAGTCCTTACTAGGGAGGTTGTATGAGGTTGAGAGTTGCTGGAAGCCTTTAAGATGTAGTTGATGGTATAGGTCTCCAATCCTATGAATCCATGCTGTAGACCAATGCCGTAGTGGTAAGTTTGGTGATAGTAGTTGGAGAGAGAGGAGTGGAAGAGTCTGCAGAGCATTTATGTGGATCCCTTGTAAGGTTTGTTGTATAGCTTTCCTGTTTGCGACTGTGGCATTGACAGAGGGTAAAAAGGAGCTGGAAGTATGAAAGTCCATCCAAATTGCTGCTAATAGTATATGGGGGGGGGGGGGATAGAGGAAAAAAATATGATTTTTACATGTAGGAGAGGAGTGCCAGAATAGGTCTGGTATGGAAGTAGTTAATAAATTAGTGTGTTTTTAGGAAGGCACTGTGATTGTCCATATGTTTTATCCCTTTCCATTAGGATTTGTGGGAGCACGTGTAAAGTTTAATTGGATTAGGAGAGAGACCTATTCATTTGACACATCTTATTACATCTCATAAGGAGACGTGCCCAAGTTACCTATTGAGCATAGGTCAAACAGTTTGGCGAGCGGCCAATGGTGGTGATCTGTGCAGCACATGGTGTGTTTATGTTACTAAAAATGTAAGACGTTGAGGATAGTCACTTATTGGTACAGCTCGTGGATCTTTTTCTTTTTTTCGTTTTTCGCTTTTATTTTTTTTTCAATTTTACTTATATTTTTCATAAATCCGGTGGACTTTGCTTTGGACTTTCATTATATACGGTTGGTTATAGTGCAGCGCTAAATCATTGAATTTTCACTATAGGTACAAGAGAAGACCTCCTCAAGTTTTTGTTCCCCTTCAAGTGAGTGACACTCACCCACAAACTAATCTCCTTGCTATAGCACTTATGGGCAGCAGACAAACAGCATGGAAGTACTAAAGACATCATACCTTCATCACACCTTCATCATACCATTTCATTAACATCTTCATTGTTAGAAGGACCAAGTGTGGTTACCCTTCATTTATTACTAAAATATAGATGCTCTTGAATCTGATGCCATTTTTTTTACCTTAGTACCAAAGGACAGCTCAGAATCCAATGGAGTGACGTGCCCAGCCTGCATATCTATTGATTCCAACCATTGTGACTGTTCAGAAATGATGCAGTGTACTGGGAATGAGACCACGTGTCTTCGCATGACCATAAAAGTATCAGGTCAGTATTACAGACAGAGCCAATTTTTTTTTTTTTTATAAAAAGTTATTCTTTAAATCATTATGGGCTCATTTACACTATTGCATTGCATTAAAATGTAGTGAAACGTGCGTATTTTTATACGTTATGCTTTGCATTACACACAATGTGGTCCATTGGAGTTCTATTCATCTTCCACCAAGATTAAAGTCTATCTATAGCCAGATTTTTAGGTTTTGGTAGCATGGGGAAGGATCAGAACTATTACTGCTCTCCAGGACTTCATTAGGCTTTGTGTATACTTTGCGTGTGTATACTTTGTGTATACTTGCAGTCAGGGGGCAATGAAAATACATGGTTGAGTTCCATTTTTACCACCCACAACTGGTCCCCCTTAAGCTGCAAAGGCAGTAGATGAGGATTAAGTTGTGGCAAAAATGATATCCCCTAGTTTGCTTAGTGGGCAGTAATGCCCTCTGAATGCCTCCCATTCTCCTGAATGGGGCCACAGTCCAACTGCGTGCAATGCATGTGGTTGTGGCATGGTGGTATAGAAAACATTCCATACACTTGACATAGCAAACTACATACAGTGTACAGAAGAGGCACCCACCGTCACTGGCTGAGCCAGTAGAAGAACTAGCAAAATATACCAAAGATCCAACGGATCCAACCCCCCCCCCCTCTTTCCCTGGTTGTGCAATACTCCATTAGACATGTGCAGAGTGAAAAAAAATGTTTTGTTTTCTTTCGTTTTGATTCATCATTTACATAAATTAGTTTAGTTAAATTTGTTTAATTCGTTTTCGTTATTTGTTTCATTTTTCGCATTTAAATTTACCAGATTCCAGTCGATTTGCATTAGAAACGAATTCTATTTGAAATCAAATGTATTCTATTTGAAATTCGAATTTCAGATGATGGTTATATTTTTTCCAATCCAATTCTATTCTATTGTTTTTTATATTCTATTCTTTAACTAGTTGAGCCCCTGAAGGATTTACCCCCTTAATGACCAATCCATTTTTTGCAATACAGCACTGCGTCGGTTTAACTGACAATTGCACGGTCGTGCTACACTGTACCCAAACAAAATTGATGTTTTTTTTTCCCCACAAATAGAGCTTTCTTTTAGTGCTATTTGATTACCTCTGCGATTTTTACTTTTTGTGCTATAAACAAACAAAGAGCGACAATTTTGAAAAAAAAATACATTTTTTTTTTTACTTTTTGCTATAATACATTTCCAAAAAATATATATATATAAAAAAAAACAAATGTATTCATCAGTTTAGGCCGATATATATTCTTCTACATATTTTTGGTAAAAAAATTATATTGATTGGTTTGCGCAAAAGTTATAGCGTCTACAAACTATGGGATAGATTTGGAGACTTTTATATCTTTTTTTATTGTTTTTACTAGCAATCAGCAATTTTTAGCGTGACTGCGACATTGTGGCGGACAAATCTGACACTAATGCCGCGTACACACGAGCGGACTTTCCGGCATACTTGGTCCGGCGTACCGGAGTCCGTCGGACAATTCGATCATGTGTGGGCTCCAGCGGACTTTTTTTTCTCAAAGGTTTGACGGACTTAGATTTCAAATCTATCCGACGGACTCGAGTCCGGTCGAAAAGTCCGCTCGTCTGTATGCTAGTCCGCCGGACAAAAAACGACGCTAGGGCAGCTATTGGCTACTGGCTATGAACTTCCTTGTTTTAGTCCGGTCGTACGTCATCACATACGAATCCGTTGGACTTTGGTTGATCGTGTGTAGGCAAGTCCGTTCATTCGGAAAGTCCGTCAGGAAGTCCGTCGAAAAGTCCGCCGGGCAAAGTATGCCCGCTCGTGTGTACGCGGCATTAGTGACACTTTTTGGGGACCAGTGACACCAATACAGTGTTCAGTGTCTAAAAAAATGCACTGTCACTGTATAAATAACACTGGCAGGGAAAGGGTTAATCAGGGGCGATCAAATGGTTAAATGTGCTCCTAGGGAGTGCTTGCTAACTGTTGGGGGAATTCTGTAACTGGAGGAAAACAGAAATCTGTGTTTCTGCTTAGCAGAAACACAAGATCTCCATCTTCCTCCCACACATAACGGCGGTCTGCCTTGTTTACATCCTGGGAAGGATCGGTGGGTCCCACTGATTGGCTCCCACTGTGTCAGTGTGCGCTTGCCCCAAAGCCGAAGAGAGGAATCACATACAGGTACGTGATTTTGCGCTTAATG
Source organism: Aquarana catesbeiana (assembly GCF_042186555.1). Taxonomy (NCBI): domain Eukaryota; kingdom Metazoa; phylum Chordata; class Amphibia; order Anura; family Ranidae; genus Aquarana; species Aquarana catesbeiana. The sequence goes on from NC_133333.1 coordinate 21,527,965, forward strand.
GCCGCCCTGCCGCAGTATATGTGGGGCGGTCCTTAAGCAGTTAAGTAGAGGAATGCTAGAAGACATCATCTTTTTATTGCTGTCTGTTTTTCGCTTGTAGATTTTCTCTCACTTCCTAGAAAACCTTGTCCCCAAACGGACGTGAGGGGAAATCTCTCTAATAGAAGTAAAACCTGACTGGGCTTTTATCTTTTCCCCACTCTTTCCAAAACTAAAAGAAAAATAATTTATATATACATGCTGGGGTCTAGTTATAAAAAAAATTGACATGCAAATGTCTCAAGCAGTCACAAACAATCTTGTATTTTGTAATATGTTTATTTCCTATAATCAGTGCCATCTAATTGGCGTAATGCAGTATCGAAACTTAAGGCAGCAGATTATTTTTCTAGGGAAAAAAAACAGCATATGCATGTAGAAAGAGGTGTGAATAGGTGGAGTTCTGTCATCCAGTATGTGATAGACCAACCCGGGAAGAGGCTTTTGCAGGAGACTGAATGCTAGGCTCTTGCCTACTGATTATGGGCCCTGGATTTTAAGGGAACACTACTCTTTGTGAGGTGTATGCTGAAAGGATGATCCACAGCAGCCCCTGGAACTCTGATGCCAGGTCCATATCTCCGCTGGGGTGACTGAAGTCTGCTATCCCGATCTTAGGTCCCATTGGTGGTTTGGATGTTCCAGGCACAAGGAAGCATCCCACTGCTGCCACCGAATGTGACGGAGTACCGACACCCTGTTGGATATTTCCATCAAGAAGCTGCTTCCTAAGTCCTGGAACACAAGACCAATGTATCTGGCTATAGTAACCCCCAAGAACCAGACAACACCAGTCTTGAAGTACACCAGAAATAACTTGGTTTATTTGAGATCTCACACAAATATATACACACCAGGATGACAATACAAACTGTAACCAGAAACCTAATTAACTAATTATTTAACCAGACTAGGTGACTCAGACATATGACTTTTCAGTCTAGCATTCAGTCCCCTCAAAAAGCCCCTGTCCTGGGTGAGTCTATCACACAGTAGGCAGGACTGACAATGCTGGTTGGGACTTTACTACAGTAGAAGGCCTGTGTTATCAGCCCAGACATGAGTTTAGGAGCACACTGGATTTTGGAAGATCAGCAGGTATTTTTAAATGGTATCCTGGTGTCCCTGCAGCTGGTTCCTGGCCTGTGGTCCACAGTCATTCATCCTACATACCTGACAGCCATAGAGATCTGGTACTACCTACCACACTGGCCACTCCATGTCCTCATGACACTCTTGCCTCGTTTCCACCGAGCGGATCGGTTCGGGTCGGATCGGTTTGGACGGCCTAGAATGGTCCGGCCTATTCAGGCGAGCATTTCCACTGCAAGTGGGACCGACAGGGGCCATACGTGGGTTTAGAAAAAATGCCGTCATGGCGTCACACGTCCACCAATCAGTGTAAAGTATCGTAGCTCCGCCCTAACCGAACCGTTCCATTTTCTATGGCCCCACATCTGAAGCAGGACCCTGAATGGAATGGTTCGGTTCGGTTGTATGGGCCGCTTTCATAATGGAAACACCCAAAATAGCGTACCGTACCGAACCGAACCGATCCGCTCGGTGGAAACGAGGCATAAGTGTCCTCATACTCCCTTTCACCATTTCCAGGGGTGCTGGACAAGAGGTGCGAGAGAAGACCCCCACAAAATGTTGTATGTGATACTCACCTACAAACTAACCTCCTTGCCAAAGCACCTGTGGCAGCAGCCAAACATCATGGAAGCAGTAAAGAGTGAGGTAGGCCTTCATCATAACAATTTATTAACATCTTCATTGTTGGAAGGACCAAGTGTGGTTACCCTTTGTTTATTACTAAAATATAGATTTTCTTGAATCTCATGCAATTTTTTTTTTTTTTTACCTTAGTATCAAGGGACAGCTCCAATAATGAATTGATATGCCCGCCTTCCATGCCTACTGATTCCAAACAGTGTGACCCTTCAGATCCGATAGACTGTACGGGGGATGAAAACTTGTTTCGAAACACAAAAATATCAGGTCAGTATTACTGATACAGCCAGTGTTATTTATAAAAAGGGTTTTTTTTTAATCATTATGGGCCCGTTTACACTATTTCATTGCAGTAAAATGTGGTGAAACGCGTGTATTATTAATATACTAACATATAATATATGGTTATTACTGCTCTCCAGGACTCCATTAGGCTTTGTGTATACTTGCAGCCAGGGGACAATGAAAATACATGGTTGAGTTCCATTTTTATCACCCTCAACTGGCCCCCCTTAAGCTGTGAGGCAGTAGATGAGGGTTATGTTGTGGCAAAAACTATATCCCCTATTTTCCTTAGTGGGCAGTAACGCCCTCTGAATGCCTCCCATTCTCCTGAAAAGGGCCACAGTTCAACTGTGTGCAATGCCTGTGGTTGTGGCATGGTGGTATAGTATTTAGGGACAAAACAGGAGGTGAGGAGGCAACAAAACACCATCTCACTACTTGTCAAATGCCGTCTAAAGAATGACCCATTGTCAATCACTCTTAAGAGGAATAATGCTAGTGTAACAAGCCCTCAGAAAGATTTCACTTCACTTCCTGTCCTGGGGAGAAGTTTCTCACAACCAGAAGTGAAGGGAACTCTCCAACAGAAAACAGAAAGAAGTCATTTTTTTTAAAGCATAACTACGCTTTTAGGGCCCTTTCACACTGGGGCGGGGGCGGTGTCGGCGGTAAAGTGCCGCTATTGTAAGCGGCACTTTACCGTCGGTATGCGGCTGCTAGCGGGACAGTTTTACCCCCCTACTAGCGGCCGAGAAAGGGTTAAAACCACCGCAAAGCGCCCCTTCAGAGGCGCTTTGCGGGCGGTATAGCCGCGCCGTCCCATTGATTTCAATGTGCAGGAGCGATGAAGGAGCAGTACATACTCCGCTCCTTCACCGCTCCGAAGATGCTGCTACAGGACTTTTTTTCCCATCCTGCTAGCGCAGCGCTCTGGTGTGAAAGCCCTCGGGGTTTTGCACACTGGACTTAAAGCAGCGGCACTTTCGGGTCGGTTTGCAGGCGCTATTATTAGCGCAATAGCGCCTGTAAACCGCCCCAGTGTGAAAGGACCCTTAATGAGAAAAAACATTCCCCTCTGGGTGATCTTATGTACATTGCAAGGATTATTACAAACTTTGCTGCAGATTCCTACCTTTTGTTATTCTGAAGAAATCACTTTCTCTGCGCCTTTGTGCTGAGTAGGTCTAATGGGAGTGGTTTCATAATAATCTATCAGCTGTGGCAGCTGCAGAGCACTAATGAGGAAAGCTGCTGGGCCTGCATCCCTTTAGACATGTTCCTAATTGGAAATACCTCACCAAAAATGACATTTTTGTTGCAGGGGATGCCTGAAATCTGACTTGTATCGTAGGCAGACTTCTGGGAAAGTTGGTGAGCCAATCACACAAGCAGGAAATTATGTTTCTTGGGAGTGGTCAGTACACACTCTGTGTAAAGAACAGCTCCATTGCATTGCATATATATAAATTTGCAGAGGCTGCAGATTGAAAAGGAAAGGTTATTTTTAATAACATTCAATTACAAAATGACGTGTGTCACAATTGTACACGCTATATTATTTGTTCTTTATTTGCTATTTTTTTCCCCCACGAAAGTGGAGTTACCCTTTAACCGCTTCAGCCCCGGAAGATTTTACCCCCTTCCTGACCAAAGAACTTTTTGCGATTCGGCACTGCGTCGCTTTAACTGACAATTGCGCGGTTGTGCGACGTTGCACCCAAACAAAATTGACGTCCTTTTTTTCCCACAAATAGAGCTTTCTTTTGGTGGTATTTGATCGCCTCTGTGGTTTTTATTTTTTGCGCTATAAACAAAAAAAGAGCGACAATTTTGAAAAAAAACGTAATATTTTTTACTTTTTGCTATAATAAATATCCCCCAAAAATATATTAAAAAACATTTTTTTTCTTCAGTTTAGGCCGATATGTATTCTTCTACATATTTTTGGTGAAAAAAATCGCAATAAGCGTATATTGATTGGATTGCGCAAAAGTTATAGAATCTAAAAAATAGGGGAAAGATTTATGGCATTTTTATTATTATTTTTTTTTTCTACTAGTAATGGCAGCGATCTGTGATTTTTATCATGACTGCGACATTAGGGCGGACATGTCGCACAATTTTGACACATTTTTTGGACCATTGGCATTAATACAGCGATCAATGCACTGATTACTGTAAAAATGTCACTGGCAGGGAAGGGGTTAACACTAGGGGGCGATGAATGGGGTTAACTGTATTCCCCATTGTGTGTTCTAACTGAAAGGGGGAGGGACTGTGCAGGGGAGATGACAGATTGCTGTTCAAACTCTGTTTACGCACACAGATCCCGGTTCTGTGTGTGCCCCAAGTGATCGCGGGAGCCTGGCGGTGATCGCGACTGCCGGGCACTTGCATCGGCCCCATGGGCGAGCAGGGGGTGTGCACGCGCAAGCCTCCGGTGGCGTGCACGTGCCCCCTAGTGGCTGAATATGTTACCGACGTGACATAACGGCGATTTGCGCAGCTGAGCTATCTTGCCGTAGTACAACTGCGGCGGCTGGTCGGCAAGCGGTTAACCACTTCAGGCCTGGAAGATTTTACCCCCTTCCCGACCAGAGCACTTTTTACAATTTGGCACTGCGTTGCTTTAACTGACAATTGTGCGGTCCTTCGACACTGTACCCAAAAGAAATTTGCGTCCTTTTTTTCCTACAAATAGAGCTTTCTTTTGGTGGTATTTGATCACCTCTGCGGTTTTCATTTTTTGCACTATAAACAAAAAAAGAGCGACAATTTTGGAAAAAAAAACAATATTTTTTACTTTTTGCTATAATAAATATCCCCAAAAATTTCAAACAAAAAAAAATTTTCATCAGTTTAGGCCAATATATATTCTTCTACATATTTTTGGTAAAAAAAATCGCAATAAGCGTATATTAATTGGTTTGTGCAAAAGTTATAGCATCTGAAAACTACAGTATGGGAAAGATTTGACATTTTTATGGCATTTAAATTTTTTTCACTGGTTTTGGCGGTGATCAGCGATTTTTAGCGGTACTGTGATATTGTGGTGGGGAGATGGGAGACTTTTGATACTTTTTTGGGACTATTGGCATTTATACAGAGATCAGTGCTATAAAAATGCACTGATTACTGTGTAAATGTCACTGGCAGGGAAGGGGTTAACACTAGGGGGCGATCAAGGGGTTAAATGTGTGTTCCCTGGGTGTGTTCTAACTGTATGGGGATAGGATTGACTAGGAGAGGAGACATATCGTTTTTCCTACTTAGTAGGAACAAACGATATGGCTCCTCTCCTCTGGCAGCACAGGGATTTGTGTGTTTACACTAGGGATGAGCCCCCCGTTCAGTTCGCGGCAGAACATGCGAACAGACAAAAAATTTGTTTGAACACATGAACACCGTTAAAGTCTATGGGACCACAGCTGTTTTATCTGAGGGAAATCCTGAAAACAATATCTGTTGGTGCGCCTTGAGGACTGGAGTTGAGAAACACTGGTCTATAGTATGCCTGTAAAGTGGCACAGTTTTCCCGTGTTTAGAACAGTCCCTGCACAAAATGACATTTCTAAAGGAAAAAAAGTCATTTAAAAGTACTTGCGGTTATAATGAATTGTCGGGTCTCGGCAATACACTTAAAAGTCATTGAAAAAAATGGCGTATGACACGTCCTCACAGGTGACAGTTCTTTTATAACTGAGGGCGGGGCCACGCAGTGACGTCCCCGGGTAACCCCCCTCTGACGCATGAGGACATCCCTATGGCTTCCCCATAGCGTCAGAGGGGGCGGAGCCACCTGCTGACGTGACCGGGTGACCCCGCCCCCCTCTGACATTATGGGGAAGCCCCACCCAGGAACATAACCATGTGGCCCCACCCTCAATTATAAAAGAACTGTCACCTGCGAGGACGCATCATACGGTGGGTGCCTCCCATGGAAGCGGGTCAGTGCGGCTTTTTTTTATTTTTATTTTTCGGTCCGTCAGCAGAGCAAGAGAAGAAGAAGAATGGACTATGTGGGACATTTTTATTTTTTAATTTTTTAATAAAGGACTTGTCCCAAGCCGTGTCTTGTCTATTTTACCATTTTGACACTTTTTTTGTGTAATGGTAGGGGTACATTTGTACACCGTTTCCATTTCACACAGGGGGGGAGGCCGGGATCTGGGAGTCTCCTTGTTATAAGCCCCCTGCCCGCAAACCCCCACAACCAGCGGGCAAGGGTTGTGGGGATGAGGCCCTTGTCCTCATTAATATAGGGACAAGGTGCTTTGGGGGGCTACTCCAAAGCTCCCTCCCCATGTTGAGGGCATGTGGCCTGGTACGGTTCAGGGGGGGCGCTCTCTCGTCCCCCCTCTTTTCCTGCAGCCTGTCAGATTGCTGTTCATACTCTGTTTACACACACAGATCCCGGATCCCGGTTCTCGGTCTCCCCATGTTGAGGGCATGTGGCCTGGTACGGTTCAGGGGGGGCACTCTCTCGTCCCCCCTCTTTTCCTGCAGCTTGTCAGGTGGCATGCTCGGATAAGGGTGTGGTATGGATTTTTGGGGGGACCCCCACACCGTTTTTTTTTTAATTTTGGCACGGGGTTCCCCTTAAAATCCATACCAGACCTGGAGGGTCTGGTATGGATTTTGAGGGGGACCCCCACACCATTTTTTTTTTTAATTTTTGCGCTGGGTTCCCCTTAATATCCATACCAGACTTGAAGGGCCTGGTAATGGACTGTGGGGGAATCCCATGCCGTTTTTTATAATGACTTTTATCTGTATTGCCAAGACCCGACAATTCATTATAGCCGCGAGTAGTTTTAAATGACTTTTTTTCCTTTAGAAATGTCATTTTGTGCAGGGACTGTTCTAAACACAGGAAACATGCGCTACTTTACAGGCATACTATAGTCACCCCACAGGTAGGAAATTTAAAGGAATATTTCACTTTTATTGTTTCACTTTAAGCTTTATTAAAACTACTGCTCCCGAAAAAACGGCTGTTTTTAAAACTTTTTTTTTGCATTGATACATGTCCCCTGGGGCAGGACCCGGATCCCCAAACACTTTTTATGACAATAACTTGCATATTAACCTTTAAAATTAGCACTTTTGATTTCTCCCATAGACTTTTAAAGGGTGTTTTGCGGCTTTCGAATTTGCCGCGAACACCCCAAATTCGGCGAACGGGCGAGCAGCCAATGTTCGAGTCAAACTCATGTTTGACCCGAACATAAAGCTCATTCCTAGTTTACACACACAAATCCCCGTGCTGGCGCTTGTGCACGGGATCGCGTGTGGCCTGCAGCGATCGTGCCCACCAGCCATGCACATCAGGTCCCCCGCCGTGCAGCAGGCACGCGTGCATGCCCCCTGGTGGCCGAAAAAGGGTAGGACGTAACCGTATGGGATTTCACGCAGGAGAGCCATTGTGCTGCAGTATATCTGCGTGACATGGATGGGAACTGGTTAAGTTAAGTAGAGGAATGCTAGAAGACATCTTTTTATTGCGGTCTGTTTTCCTGTTGCAGATTTTCTCTCACTTCCTGTCTAGAGAACCTTGTCCCCAAAACAGGACATGAGGGGAAATCTCTCTAATAGAAGTAAAACCTGACTGGGCTTCTATCCTTTCACCACTCTGTCCAAAACGAGGAGAAAAATCATTTTAGCTATAGATACATGTTGAGGTCTATTTAAAAAAATAAAATAAAAAAAATGGCAAGTAAATGTCTAAAAGAGGTGGCAAAAATCTTTTATTTTGGAATATGTTTATTTCCTATATTCATCAATGCCATTTAGTTACCATGATGCAGTATTTTTCTAAAATGCCTAATTTAGGAAAATACTGCATTATGACCAGTAGTTGGAGCTGAAGATCATAGGAAATGAATTTTGTAGGCAAAATATGTAGATTATTAGTGACAGCTAAATCATTGCTTGAGACATTCTCACAGCAACATTTTCATATATAAACCCATTTAACTTCACAACATTTAAACAAATGTTCATTGAAAAAAAAGGTTAACAAGATTAAAAAACAAAAAAACAAACAAAAAAAAAAAAACAAAACAGCAAATTGACACATTTGGAGCCTCATTTTTAAGCACTTGATGATATTTGTTGGGATTGTATTGAAATCAAATTGCCATTCTATTTTTTTTAAATATTTGTGGGACAATTTTAAATTTTCTAAAACGTTTTATGTACTTATTGTTTACAGAACAAATAGTAACTTTATCAACAATGTGTGGTTGCGCCACAAGAAGCGTCTGCGATATCGCCCGCGTATATATCTGTGATGAAGGAATAACGACAGATATTGAATATGTCTGTACTAGTGGAAGTACTGGTCCCTAAAAAGGCTTCAACCTCCCAGCTATGATTTGTATTTTCTTTTTAAAAATGTTGATCTCAAATGTCTAAAAAAATGGCCTCTAAACTACGGTAAAATAACCACAATCCTTAAAGGATAAGTTCACTTTTTGAGCAGGTCACCGTGTTTCCCCGAAAATAAGCCAGGGTCTTATATTAATTTTGTCAGCCAAAAACACACTAGGGCTTATTTTTGGGGTAGGGCTTGCCATGCAATGTGCTATCTTCCCAGTGGTTGCAAAATGACAGAATCCCCTCTATCACAGGATTGCATAATGCAAAAGGTGTGCGTTTCTGCAATGCAATAATGCAAATACCTTCTTTCATGGACTACAAGAAAAACATAAATGGAAGGCGCGCACACCTAGTGCATTACCAAAGATAATTTAATAATAAAAATGTTTTATATAAAAGTGGGTACTCACAAAATGCAACTGACAAAAGGCAATAAAAACAATGCATGGACATGCACAGAACACGGGGTACAGCTAACGCGTTTCGGGGGTGCACCCCCTTCCTCAAAGCTAGGCTTCCATGGGCTGCCTGAGCTGTCTTCCACCACTCCGACCACTGCAGAGGGAGGGGGGCCAGATCCCCCGCTTCAATGGCCTGCCTGAGGCGTCTTTCACGGCTACATTTAATGCAGAGGGAGCGGGGCCGAGATCCCCCACTGACACCCAAGAGAAGAAGAGATCAGCTGAGCCCTGCTCGGTGCTTCCATGGTCTGCTCCAAGCTGTCTTCCCCACTCTGAGCAATGCAGGGAGGGGGGGCCGAGCAGAGGAAATCGGCTAAGTGGCGCCGCACCAAACTAGGGCTTATTTTCAGGGTAGGGCTTATATTGCAGCACTCCTGGAAAATAGCGCCAGGTCTTATTATTGGGGTAGGTCTTCTTTTGGGGGAAACACAGTACATGTTCTACCTCTTTTTAGGGTGGAACACGTAACATGTTTCAGCATTTGTCACCCCCCCCCCCAGCTGCCCTCCCTCCCTGTGACAGCAGGCTGGAGATCTTCACCCTGCACCCACTGTCAATATTTGTAAAGAGCGCAGCCATGCGTGGCTCCGCCCACCCATCATTCATTTACATTTTCCTGTGAATGAATGCCTGCAAGTACCATTGCGGCTGACAGTTTGTAGTTTTCAATGAGCTGCAAGGGTGCTGGTGAGCGTCCTCGTAGTCCATTGATCTTCCTGCTCTATGGTAACTGTCAGCTTGTATGAGGTATGGGCAGACTGCTATGCTGAGATTCTGCAGGACCTGGACATTGCATCTGCAATTTACCTGCACAAAAATGTGCATTTATTATTATTTTTTTTTTTTAAAGGTGAACCTATCCCTTAATGTTTTGCTGAACACACCAAGCCTATTTCTGACACTTGTTGTTTAAAAGTTAAAATCTGAATTTTTTGCTCGAAAATTACTTAGAACCCCCAAATATTATATATTATTTTTTTTAGCAGAGACCCTAGAGAATAAAATGGAGATTGTTGCACCGTATTTGCGAAGTAGTCGTACAGTCGTAATTTTTTGGGGGGAAAAAATACACTTTTTTAAATAAAGAAAATAAGAAAACAGTAATAGGTTACAGGAGGGATAAAGGGATTTTTACGGTGCAGGCAAATTAGACATGGAAAATTTTCTTAAAAAACAAACATTTTTAATTCAACCTTTAAAAAACATACAGTTTGTACAAAATTCATGAAATTTCAATGTTGATAAAAACACGGTGGTCAAGTGGGATATGAGTGTACATACAGTATAGTTTGGGAGATGATATAGTTGCATACTAGCCCGACATGTTTCGCATTGTCGCTTTTTCAAGGGATATGCAAACTGAAGGTGATATCATCCAACACTCCTATTGATTCATAAAAATAGAAAATTACAAAATGACATTGTGATTTACACAGGGAGACAAAATAACACAGTAATTGAACATAATCTAGCGCAGTGTCTTCTCTGAAACAGCACTGATAGGGTGCTTACCCCCATAATGACCCAAAACCTTGTCACTCCCCGTGTGCACCAACCAAAACCGGGACAACGATGAGGCCGGAAATGCAACCACAGGGAACAGAAGGGTGGAGCTCCACCGATACCCCTTGTATCGAACACGCGTAGGGGAAGGGGACAGGACGGAACGTTATACATACAACCCGTTGGGACAGATTAGCACGCCACCCCATACCGGCCGCTGTTGCCCGTTCGTCTCTGCTGTTTTAGTGTGGCGCCCTGAAGCGCCTTGTTACTGTGAGTACCCATTGCGGGATTTGTTTATGATTTTAATAAATTTAGTACATACTGCACCATGAAGTCCTTTTTATGTTGATATATTGAGGTACAAACGGGACTGCTGTGAGGAACAGAGGCACCAGTGCAAATCTATCCAGGACCCTGCATATAACATCCAACCCAGAGAGATTCTAAGGCGCATTCTGACCAAGCCTAATTGCAAGGTCGCACGCCCTAAGGTGAGGGGCTATCACCTGGGGGGGAGCACTTGTATGAGCGCACAACACTTTAGTTTGTGTTCACCATAACACATGAATGGATTGTGGAAGATCTGTGGACTGTTCATTTGATCATTGCAGAGCAACACAGCACTGAATTGCATAGAATCACATGGATGCAACACCAAATCGCATGGATGCGTTTTTTTGTATTTTTTTAACTTTTTATTGTTTGAACATTGCACTAACACCATATTGCATAGATGCAGCACTGAAATGCATGGATGCAACACTAAATCGGACTGTTAATTTAACCATTGCACAGCAACACAGCACTGAATTGAATAGAATCACATGGATGTAGCACCAAATCGCATGGATGCGTTTTTTTGTATTTTTTAACTTTTTGTTGTTCGAACATTGCACTAACAACATATTGCATAGATGCAGTACTGATATGCTTGGATGCAACACTAAATCGCATGGATGTTTGTGTTGAATTATCTATTAATGTTTTAAAATTGCTCAAGCTTTGTGGAATATTTGCAATACACAGGCTTATTGGAGCACGTTTACCTATTTATTCATTCATTGAAATTTATTGCACATTAACGTATAGTATAGTAATAATAGTTATTAATAGATTTTGTATATGTTAGGCACAATATCACTTTATTAATATTTTAGTGGAAATTTCTTATTTTTTATTTTGATAAGCGCAGCGTGTGTACAATTTGGTTTAACTATTTTTCATGGTTATGAGACATGCGTAACATTAGCAGCTGATCATTTGCAAAGATATACTATTTTGGAGACCAGATTTGGTCAATTACCTGGAGGCTCACAGGACTACAAATTAGCATTCTGGGCAATGTGAGATGACAGGCTATTGGCGAAAAAAACGACCATGTGTACGCTCCATCAGACAATTGTTGGCCAACTTTCCGCGGACATATGTAGGATGGCAGGTTTATAGTTGTGCTGGGGGAGCTGGGGGGAGTCATATATGTGCTGGGGGGCACTTGAGGTGTCATATATGTGCTTGTGGGGCTCTTTGTGTGGGGAGAGGGCTAGTGCAAGGGTGGTAGGATATGTGCTGTGGGGTAAGATATGTGCTGAGGGGGTAAGATATGTGGTTGGGGGGGTAGGATATGTGCTAGGGGGGTTGGATATGTGCTGGGGGGGTCAGATATGTGCTGGGGGGTCGGATGTGTGCTGGGGGGTTGGATATGTACTGGGTCGGTAGAATATGTGCTGGGGGGGTAGGATATGTGCTGGGGGGTGCTTAGGGGGTTGGATATGTGCTTGGGGGGTAGGATATGTGCTAGGGGGTAGGATATGTGCTGGGGGGGTGCTTAGAGGGTTGGATATGTGCTGGGGGGGTGCTTAGAGGGTTGGATATGTGCTTGGGAGGGTAGGATATGTGCTTGGGGTGGTAGGATATGTGCTTGGGGGGTAGGATATGTGCTGGAGGTGTAGGATATGTGCTGGGGGGGTAGGATATGTGCTGGGGGGGTGCTTTGGGAAGGGGGGAACAAAAGTGCTAGGAGGGGTTGCCAGATTTCAAATCCAACCCGCACTTCTTCTAGCATGTCTTCCCCCTGCCAAAGCCCCCCCAGCACATATCCTTCTAACCTCTCCATCACTCCACATATTTTCTAAATTGTCCTCCTTCCCAGCCACTCTCTCCCCCTCAATCCTCCATCTACAGAGCATAATAAAAACTTTCTACAGACCTGAGATCAGTGCATCCCTGCTCCCCCCCCTCCTCCTGTATGTGTATACAGAACAAAAGAAGGAGGAGGAGGGGAGGAGCTTTAATTCACTGACACTGTGCTCTGCTCTGCTGAACCAAGCCCAAGCTGCCGTCAGGGGCAGATGAAAACCCGTACACATCATTCAAAAACCAAACTTTTCCGGTAGAAAACCGTACAGGTGGCAACCCTAGTAACAGGCTATCAGGTATACAATACTCTTTAAAAATCAGGCAAGGAAGAGGTGGGCTATGCTGTTGTAAGCGGTTTGAAATGATGCCAGTTAAGTGCTTCTCTGGATGGGAGGGTAAGGGTTAATGCCTTTCCTGGTTCTTTGGTTTTGGGGTTTGGCGGATTATCTTTGGGTCTGACTGACTGGTCCTGTGATATAAAAGAGGGACAGTGGTCTGGAATGGTTAACCCTCAAGCAGAGGGGCCCAGAGCCCATAAGAAAACCCCATATGGAAGTAAATCGGAGGAGCAAAAGAATGCTGATTGTTACTGCCGTGATGAAGATGGCCTTCAGAATCCAGAGCTCGTCCCCGAAGATTCCAACACTGGGAAATGCTACCAATGGATCCTCTCTATTGTACATGGACTCTACCTTTGCTGTTATGCTGGGGCAGCTCATAGCCTGAGTTAAGAATAGGGATGTAGGAGAAATACTGTTCTTGCATGTTAGACTTTGAGATGCAAATTTTTACACTTTTCTAAGTAAAGCTTTGAAATCTAGTTCCCTTCTGGTTTGAAGCTACTTAAGAGGTGCAATGCAAGTAACCGACACTTATGGCCTACAGCTCGGGTCATTCAACACATTGGGGTATGAAGGTGTCAGTACCAAAATTGATGTAGTGTGCAGAAACAAGTGGTTACCTAGGATAATGGAAGTTTACCAAGCAGCCTGTCATTAAGCATGTGCCTGGAACAGGTGGGAGGGCCTCTTGCAGGAGGGGGTTGTTACCAACAATTTCTCCATGAGAGGTCAGGCTCCAATAGTAGTGGGAGCAGACTCAGAGGTCCCCAACCTATACCCAGGAACAGAAGAGTTAAGTGAATTGCACACATTGAGTCCACACTAGGTGCATAACGGGACCCCATGCCATTACTGGGAGTGAGGATGCAGTGATTTGCTGGATGGGTGGATGTGGACAATGCTCAGCGTGTCCCTCCTAAATGTAAGTTACAGAGAAGGTATACATTGTCATGGGGACTCAAGAATTAACTGGAGAACAGTTATGGTGAAAATTAATCTTTAAAAGCAGAGGTAGTCAAAGTCAAATATTCCCTGACAGTGGCCTTAGCCTTTTCCCAGGGCATTGTTGGAAACTGCACAGAGCAAGGTACCCTGAGTGTATGGTAGTGATTCTGTAAGACAATGGTTCTCAACCCTGTCCTCAAATATTACCAACAGGCCATGTTTTGGGAATTTCTCTTACATAAAATAGCAGTCCAAAATACCAAGCCATTGACTGGGACTTAAAGCACCTGTGCAAGATAAAGGAAAACCAGAAAACATAGCCTGTTGGGGGTACTTGAGGACAGGGTTGATAACCACTGCTGTAAGAGTGCTAGTGTAGATTATAAGAACACACCCCGGAAGTAGTCATCTTATGTGACCTGGACTTGGCACTCAAATAGTTAATTGGAAAACATGGAGGAAAGGTCCATCTTCAACCCTACCTTCAACCTGATAATCCTATGTTATCAGGTGCACAGCATTCCCCTTTAACCACTTCCCGCCCGGCCTATAACAGATGGATGGCTAGGCAGTGGTTGCGTTATCCTGACTGGCGTCATACGACGTCCAGCAGGATAAGCCACAATTGCACGCCTGCGGGGGTGAGCAGCATGGCGATCGGTGGTGTGTCACTCTGATACACCGCAACTCTGATCGTGGCTCTCTACCACGTAATTAGCTGTGACCAATCACAGCTGATCACAGTGAGTAACCAGGATGTGCCGGTAAACGGCTTTCCTCGGTTTGCGCTGACAGGGAGAGCCGATCTGCGTCTCTCCTGTCGTGGGGGGTCTGCGCTGATAATCAGTGCATTGATTATCAGATCAGCCCCCATCTGATGTGCCCACTACATCTGCCAATCACTGCCCATCAGCTGCCAGTCAGTGCCCACCAGAGTGCTAATCAGTGCCCAAAGTGCCAATCAGTGCTCATTAAAGTGCCAATCAGTGCCCATCAGTAATGCCTGTCAGTGTCCTTCACAGATGCCAAGCCGCTGTCCGCCGAAAATTTACTAGCCTGCCATCCAACATTTGTTGGCCAAAAATTGGACAACAATTGTCAAAAGGAGCGTACTAACGGTAAGATTTTAGGACAACAGTCTGTCAACAGACAATCCACTGCCACCTATCAATGCCCATCAGTGGTGCCAATCAGTGCCTCATCAGAGCCACCTAGCAGTGCTGCCTATCAGTGTAACCTACCAATACCTATCAGTGCCCATTATTGCCACCCATCAGTGCCCTTCACTGACACCCATCAGTGCCCATCATTGCCAGCTATTAGTGCCAGCTATTAGTGCCAGCTATCAGTGCCACCTCTCAGTGTCACCTCTCAGTGCAAACTAGTGCCTCCTATCAGTGCCCACCAGTGCCGCCTTATCGGTGCCCATCAATGCAGACCATCGGTGCCCATCAGTGCAGCCCATCGGTACCCATCAGTGCAGCCCATCGGTGCCCATCAGTGCAACCCATAAGTGCCCATCAGTGCAGCCTCATCAGCGTACATCAATGAGGAGAAAAATTACTTGTTTGCAAAATTTTATAACAAAATAAAAGATATATAATTTTTTTTTTTAAATTGTTTTTTATATTTTTGTTAACAAAAATAAAAACCGCAGAGGTGATCAAATACCACCAAAAGTAAGCTCTATTTATGGAAAAAAAAATGATAAAAATTTCATTTGGGTACAGTGTAGCATAACCGCGCAATTGTCATTCAAAGTGCATCAGCGCTGAAAGCTGAAAATTGGTCTGGGCAGGAGGGGGGTTTAAGTGCCCAGTAAGCAAGTGGTTAAATACATTTGGCTTTCCAAAACAAAAAGACGGAGTTGGCAGTATCGTGTCTTAAATGCCTGTCAGCCATGCCTGCACCAGTCTTCAAAAAAGGGATCCACCATGGATTGCTCTTCAGACAACAAACCAAGTGTAAATGAGTCCTTAGGTCTATCCACAACCCAGGCTTTTCATATGGAGGCACTAGAACAGGCCTGTGGGCCGCATGCAGGCCAAGATGGCTATGAATGCAGCCCAACACAAAATTCAAAATTGTAAACTTACTTAAAAATGTTGACTTTTTTTTTTACATTATGACATAGAAAAAAAAAAAAAATTTGGGTTTACATCCACTTTAACACAAACAGTGTCAAATATCGCATTTGTTTTATGTTCCCTCTTTTACAATAAAAAATATTACACAAAAAATTAAGTTTTATTACTAATATAGGTACATTAACTATATCATGGTTGTTAACTTGTGATCTGCCTGACTTCTATCTATCTATCTATCTATCTATCTATCTATCTATCTATCTATCTATCATCTATGTATCTATCTATCTATCTATCTATCTATCTATCTATCTATCTATCTATCTATCTATCTATCTATCTATCTATCTTTCTATCTATCATCTATGTATCTATCTATCTATCTATCTATCTATCTATCTATCTATCTATCTATCTATCTATCTATCTATCTATCTATCATCTATGTATCTATCTATCTATCTATCTATCTATCTATCTATCTATCTATCTATCTATCTATCTATCTTTCTATCTATCATCTATGTATCTATCTATCTATCTATCTATCTATCTATCTATCTATCTATCTATCTATCTATCTATCATCTATGTATCTATCTATCTATCTATCTATCTATCTATCTATCTATCTATCTATCTATCTATCTATCTATCTATCTATCTATCTATCTATCATCTATGTATCTATCTATCTTGGCTCCTGTAAGTAAAAAGCAATCTATTTTATTTACTACTATTACTCCAGAGCAGTCAGAATATTTTCCATCCTCACGTGATTTCCCTGCATCAGCCTTAGCTTTTACCATCAAACAAATGCTACTATCACTACCGAGGAGATTCAAAAGGACTTATGCCCCGTACACACGATTGGACTTTCCGACAACAAAACCGTGGAATTTTGTTCGAAGGTTGTTGTCTCCAACTTGTCTTGCATACACACGGTCACACAAATGTTGGCTAACAATTATGAACGTGGGAAAGCGGTGACGTACAAGACGTACGATGAGCCGAAAAAAATGAAGTTCAATAGCCAGTACAGCTCCTTCTGCTTGATTCCGAGCATGCGTGAACTTTTGTGCGACGGACTTGTGTATTTTCTGACAACAAAGTTTTGTTGGCGGAAAATTTGAGAACCTGCTAGCCAACATTTGTTGGTGGAAAGTCCGAAACAAATGTTCGATGGAGCGTACACACGGTCAAACTTTCCACCAACAAGCTCACAACAAGCTCACATCCAACATTTGTTGACGGAACATTTGTGACTATATCACACCATACAACAAGTTTGCATATCAAACATGGGAGAAGGAGTTGTGAGGACTTAAAGGGGTTGTAAACCGTCATGTTTTTTCACCTTAAAGTGGATGTAAACCCACTCTCATCCTTTCTAAACTACTGCCATAGGAGATATCTATAGGGATATACATGCCTCCTGCATGTATTATTACCTGTCAAATGTCTCTCTTCTGTCTGTTATGAGACCAGAAAAACTGCAGATTCTGTGGGTGGGTCTGTTGTCCGGAGCTTGTCAACATTAATTTTCTCCTGTGTATTTCTTACACTGAACTTCTGCTGGTCTTGTGGATTATGCCTCATGATCACTAACATCCAGAAGAAAGGAGGGGGGATGTGAAGTACACAGAATGTCTATCTCACACTAGTGCATGAGATATGTAAATCACCCGTCACTCACAGCAAGGGGGAAGAACTGACTCTATTTCTCTGTGTGTCAGTTTTTATCTTAGTGAAAAAAGATAAGAGGATTACTCAGAGCTGGATTAACTCTTTATGGCAAGACTGTGACATAAAATCCTATACTGTACAAGGTGCAAGCCTTAATTAAAAAAAAAAAATGGGTTTACATCCACTTTAATGCATCCCTTGCATTAAGGTGAAAAATTTATGACAGAGACCAGCCCCCCAGCCCCCACACCTCTCTGCCCAGAGTCTCTTGAATGGATAAATTGACAGAAGCGTAGCCAAATCCAGCATTCTGTGTCTATGGATGCTAATGCTGGACTCGGGATTGCGCCCTCATGGGGACCCCCAAGGAGAGCGCTTCTCCTAGGGGGTTTCCCAATGCAGGGAGGAGCCGTGAGCGCCGCCGGGGGACCCCAGAATACAAGGATCTGGGCCACTCTCTGCAAAACGAACGGCACAGTGGAGGTAAGTATGATATGTTTGTTATATTTTTTTTTTAAATGAGGGTTTAGTAGTGGTTGTAAACCCTTAAACACAACTTTTACATACAGGTAAGCCTACAATAAGAATTACCTGTAGGTACAGTGAATATCTCCTAAACTTGCACTGTTTAGAAGATATTCACTGTATCAGCATGTGCCGACATCATTGGCACATGCACACAGAAGAAACGGCTCACTCGTACCGTTTCTGCAGCTGCTGTGCCGTTACCGGTGGCTCCCGCGCATGCGCGGCAGTGACGTCATCGTGGCTCCGGCCAATCACAGTGTGTCCATTGACATAAACAGTGGGACTCGGCACCACTCCCCGCTCCTGCATCACTGGCTTTGATTGGCAGCACTGGGAGCAAATGGCTCCCAGTGCCCCAGAAATTCCAGCAAGTTTTTTGTTTCTTGTGGTTTTTCGTCTGAATTCCCCCCATAATCTACCAGGGAAATCTGATGCTCCCTGCCTCACTAGCAACTGGACTGAAGCCTCAAAACCCTAAGGCTTCATGTACACTTGGCCGTCATTTACCACGGGCCACGGGAAAACACAAAACACGGTTTTGCCAAGGTTTTGCCACAGTATGCGTTTTCTTGCGGTCGGTGGTCAAAATGTTCCTATCCTGAACAGATACCTCTAGAACCTTGGTGTTCTATGTTCACCTCCACAACAAATGATTATGTCATGCACACTCATAATGTTCACTTTGTGGCTTTTTACTGCATGCTCTTATAACTTAACACTAGTTAGCTTCACTCCTGTATATGGTATTGCCCCATTAATAATTCCTAATGTGAACTTGTGCTATGGTAACAAGATATGCAAGTATGTATTGTTGGGCGTCATGAGGATACTTCCAAGTGGCACTCTCCTCTTTCATTGTTAATAAAATCACTTCTATTAATGCTATAGGCCTTAACACTACTTGTAAGTGCCCTCCCCTATGAAATTAAAAAACGATATCCTGTGGATACTAGAGACCCAACCCAATATGTGTAAACCAATGGCAGCCAGTGGTCATTTTTTTTTTAAGGGGGGCGGAAAAAGAGTTATACCCCCCTCCTTGGCGTTTGGTCGGTTGGCGGACAGGTCTGTTGCACTTATCCCATCTATGCAACGCTTCTCCCGAGCTTCACCGGCAGCTTTCCTTGCTCCTCCTTGGTGGTGGCGGTAATGGCTCTCCCTTCCCCTGCTCTCCATGGGCATCGGCGGCTTCCGTTCCCTCCCTCCTCCTCGGAGGCCAATTGGGACTCTTCTCTTTTCAGGCAATCGGAAAATGGGTCTCAGACCTGTTTCTGATTGGCCAAAATGAGGATCAGTGTTACAACAGCACATATTCATTTGCTGTAGTAACACCTGGGTGGCCTCATGGCGCAATGCTCTGTAGTCCGAGCCCACTCTATTTTGACGCCTATTAGAGCCTCTGGCTCTAATCAGGTTCTCCAAAAAAAAAACACCCCCGCCGCTGTAATTCAGGCTCCCAGCATCCTAAAAGGGGCCAGACGCATGAATTGGGGGTAGCTGCAGTGGCCATGGATAGATTCATGCTATGCATGAATCTATCCATTATACATATAGGGGGTGGCTGGAGACAGGGGGCGGTGCCTGGGCATCCACTAATGGATGGGCCACCACTAACATCACTTGTAGGACTTTTTCCAACATTTATTGGTTAATAGCACATTTGGGGAAAAACCTTGTTAGAAGGTACATCTTGTTCATGTTGCCACCAGCGGTGGCCCATTCATAAGGGGCGCAGGGGCTCTACCCCCCTCATCCATGCATCCAGGCCCCTAATCTACATGCGGGGCACCAGATGCATGGATTCCAATGGGTTTTTGTTTTGAAGCACATGATTAGAGCCAGAGGCTTTAATAGGCTTCAAAAAAGGGTGGGCTCGGGGTGCAGAGCACTACTGCACCCGAGCACACCCACTTGTGTGACAATAGTGAATATTCACTATTGTCACACTGATTCTCCTCCCAGCCAATCAGGAAGCTGTGAGACCCGTCACCCGATTGGCTGAAAGAACAGGTGATCCTATTGGACACCTCGGAGGAGGGGGGAGGAGATTCACGGTGGAAGCCGCCGTGATGCAGAGGAGGAGGAGACGCGATGGAAGCCACCGCCCGTAGGAGCGCTGCCCGTCCACGACCTAGATGGGGTAATTGCGTGGCTGGATGACCGACCTACTGACCAACCGTCCATGGGGAGGGGGGGTGCGGGTGACCCGACTGACCAAAAGCATGGGGTGGGGGGGGGGCGGGTATTGGGTGCCAGCCGACCAACCAGCCACCACTGAGTGAGATGAATGTTTGTACCAGCTGTACTTCCATACACATTCAAACATTTTTGTCTAGGATTTACCTAGAAATTGTGGACTCTTGAGTGACAGTTGGGTGAATCTTGGATGAAAACTTTAATAAATGGATCTCTTATTCTGCAAAACAAAACAGCTTTTGTGTATTTGTTTGTGTACTAGTAATTATTTTCCAAACATTTTAGATGAATAAATTCAGCAAGAAAAGACAGATCACAGCAGGAAGGTTGAAGCCTTTTCGGAGACCCGAGCTTCCACTGGTGCAGATAAACTTCATTTCTGCTGACACTTCTTCGGTGCTATAAGAATGGCTGCTGAGGTTGCAGAGGCTTTTTGTGGCACAACCACGAAATGTTGTTGACGTTGACATCATTCCTAAAAAAAAAAAATAGTTTTTCAATGTTAACCACTCCAATACCGGGCAATTTCACCCCCTTCCTGCCCAAGCCAATTTTCAACTTTCAGCACTATTACATTTTGAATGACAATTACTCATCATTGACGCATCATTGTACCCATATGACATTTTTATCATTTTTTTGAGACAGATAGAGCTTTTGTTTTGTGATATTTAATCACTACTGGGGTTTTTATTTTTGCTAAATAAACGAAAAAAGACTGAAAATTTGGAAAATATTTTTTTCTTTGTTTCTGTTATAAAATTTTGCAAATGGGTAGTTTTCCTTCTTCACGGACGTGCCTTTTTTTTTATAACACAGATCGCGTCTATACTATTTACCTGACATTGTTGTAGTATGCAGAAGGCACATGTTCTCATGGCCGGTGCATTGTATGGTATCTGAAGTGGAACACCAGGTGGAGTCAGCTGACTTGCAAGATTGGCACGTCAACCCATTGTTGGACATTGAATTGTACCATGGCACTAAAAGAAAAAGGAAAATAAAATTGCAGGTAATTACACTTACTTTAGTAATAAGGATAGAGAAGACAGACACCATACGCGGTCCTTCCAACAATGAAGATCTTAGAATGAGAAATGTGAAGGCCTAGCTCCTGGCTGTGCAAACCGGTAGTATGCAGAATGTACCTAGACTGTGCACACTTTAGTATTTACTAAAATATTTACATTCAGTATTTATATTCTGTACAAGCAGTAAAAGCATGGTACCCCCTTTGCTGTCAACTCCAAATCATGCCACTTCCTGATCATGTGGTCCTTGTGATTGGTTTGGTACCATAGTCACATGACTGGGAACCCATCCCAACAACTCTCGTAAACATAAAGCAATAATTCCGGATGGCTGCACTTTCAAAAACCCTTTTATTAAAGTTCCATGTGACAGGTGGTTAACAGATGGAGCAGGGGACAAAGAGGTAGATTAGTTTCACGCAAATGTAAGCACTTACATTACCTTAGCTCTCGTAAACAGTATGCAGCAAGGGCCTGACCCCTAGAGGCCTAATGGTGACCTCCAGAGTCAAGGAGAGCTTACATCCTTCTCTGTTGAGTGGGTTACCAGGCATGGTGGGTGTAATGCAAGAAGAAATGATGGGCGCCAGTCACTTTTTAAATGCGAACAATAGATTTATTGTCTCTTAACAGAACTGTGGGATAGAGGGTTAGGCCCAGGACACCCTTAAGTAGATGCAATGCTGATTAGCAGACTCCGAGTCTTCTATAGGTAGACAGCTATACAGGGGAAGGCCTCCAGCCGGATACCACTTCTGTATAGGTAGGACCACTGTCTCTTATGGCAACCAATCTTGTAACAGTCACTAACGGTAGTTTTACATAACTCTTGGTGACACAGAATAGTCCTTTACTTATCTCACAGTATCCCACTGTAGCTCTTCACTCACTGAGCTCCCAGTCTTTCACTAGACTTCCTGATCCCAGTCATCACTGGATCCCCTGAGGTCTTCCACAGCTATACCGCTGTATACTCCTCAAGCGTCAACCCAGCTATCCTGCTGGCTCCCTGGCTTGGCATTTGCTATTGCTTTCCCACTTCTTCACCATCCCCGGCTGGTGAGAAGACTGCTCTGATACTTGCTCAAGCTTACTCCCAGTAGTCTCTGGTAATAATGTGGATGGTCCCTTAGTGGCGACTGCTTCCCCTTTACCTCCGTCCACAACTGGTTCCCCATCCGGCTGAACCTTCACAACTCGGTTGGACTCCAATCCTGCAGTCCCAACCCCACGCTGCTTCTCCTGCTCCTGGATAGGCCTCAGGCAGCCTAGCAGTCAGGTGTCCCCAGGATAGACCTCAGGCTTCCGGCCTAGCAATCCGGGGCGACATAACACATCCACCCAGACAGCCGTCCAGGTGGCACAGAAAACCGATTATCTGACTCCACCCAAATAAATAGGTTCTCCCAGCAGGCCAAGGGACTAAAGAAACCCCTGCCAATTCACTGAGACACCCATCTATTCATGATCTGACCTTGCTAAGCCCTTGTCATTCTAATGTCACCAGCTACAGCGCCACCTAGTGACAGAATAGAAAAGGTGCAGCAATTCCAGAATTAGAGAGGAATCAGTGGATCTTCCAACAATTAACCAGGATAATTACGACCTGGCAAACTAAATTTGTTAACAACCTGCCTAAACTCCAGTATTTAGGAGCTTTTAGTGACAGTTTGGTCACTGTGCTGGGAGAGTGTCAATAAGCATGCCCTCAGTACAGCAAAATGGAGCTGGCTGACACATATATGCAGTGGCTCAGCATCAAAGTACACCCACCATACTGCTGCACATATGTGTTAGGTTGGCAGGAACACATTAAAACAAGCCTTCATTCACTTCTCTAGCACTCTCTGTAGGCACTGTGGAGAAATCTGTCTTCAAATTTGTCTTCACCCAGCAGTCAGCACTCTCCTCTTCCCTCCCATGTTTCAGGATGTGGTTGGGCCCTAGGCATCTTCACTTACAATCTAAGACTGCTGGTCCTGCATTGTATGTGATGACATTAGAGTTTAACTAATAGAGCACTGAAGAAAAGAGGACCGGTTGCACAGAGAGGAGGAAGACTGTGGGAGAGTGGGATAAGGTAAGTGTAGCACCCTTGTCCTAAACAGGGCTGATAATAAATGTAGCTGAGCTAGGTGGTAGCTAGCCTGGCTAATTTGTAGTCTATTGATCAAATGGGTTTCTCCTAAGCCTGGTGTTAACTGTAATTTCTCCCATTTGTCAATAGGTGGCACTGTTACCTTTGTCATCAGTGTGATGAATGACAGAGAATGCAGGTTATGAGTGTGTATACTTCTCTCAGCCAATCACCAGGAGCTTCTTTGGCTGCGGAGGATGCTGGGAGAAGGTATTCATTCGGTGGAGGTCAGATGATCTGGGTTTTTTCCACCCGAACTGCGGTCTGGGTGGGTGCGTGAGGAGCAGCTGTTGCGGTGTAGGCCTGAAGCCTGAGGCCTAACCACGTGTAAAAGGGCTCTGCCGGAGGGAGCCTGGTCGATGCCGGGAGGCATGAGATAGGAAGTTGCCAGAGGGTCAACACTTCTGACAGGTTGAGAGGGAGGGAGTTCTGAATGAGTATCAGAGGAGACTCTTCATAAGCCGGGGACTATAAAGTGGCTGGAAAAGCTTCAGGAGAGAACTCATCTGAGGAAATTCAGTGGGATACTGTGAGTTAAGTTGTTGCTACAGGAGACAGCTAAAGAATACAGATTGTTGGGTTCAGCTTAAAGGCACTTTTTCTGTGTTGCTGTCGGCATTGTTCTACTATTTGTCTGAGGCGTCTGCCAATTTGCTATTGCATTTGCCTACCCCTCTCTCCCGCATTTTCCTGTTAAGAGAAATAGCCCATCTTTCCACTCTGCACAGCTACCACCATGCCTAGTAACCTGCACCCAGAGGAGGAATATCAGCCCTCCCACTCTATGGGGGTCACCACCAGGCCTCTGGAGGTTGGGGAGAGCGCTACATAAGTAAAACTGTGTACCAGACAAAAATGAGCATTTAAACCCTGGCATTGAAGGGGGAGATCCACTGCATGTATAGTAGTAGAATGTTTCCCAGAGGTACCTGGACTGCCATACATATGCAGCCATTGGCCTTCATTGTTCTGTGCTGAGAGCACTATCCCAGCACACTGGCTGGTCTGTCACTTACAGCTCCCTTTCACTGCTTATATTTGGGAGTCAATGGGACAGGTTCCCAATCATGTGACTCCTGTGAAAGTCAAATACAGTGATCACATGATCAGGAACTCCACCTCTCAGAGTTAAAGTGGTTTTAAAGGCTCAAGGTTTTTTTACCTTTATGCATTTTATGCATGAAGGTAACAAACCTTCTCTATGCAGCAGCCCCCCTAATACTTACCTTACATCACGATGTGCACAAGAGCCTCCTCATTGGCTGAGACAGCAGCAGGAGCCATTGGCTTCTGCTGCTGTCAATCACAGCCACTGAGCCAATCAGGAGAGAGTGGGAGCGGGGACAAGCCACGGCTCTGTGTGTGAATGGACATGCATAGCAGCGGCTCAGGAGCGAGCCTGCTTGGGTACACCCATAGCAAGGTGCTTGCTCTGGGGGCACTCGGTAGGAGGGAGGGGCCAGGAGTACTGGAGGGGGACCCGAGAAGAGGAGGATCTGCTCTGCTCTGTGCAAGACCACTACATAGAACAGGTAAGCATAACATGATTGTTATTTAACAAAAACTGCCATAAATATCAAATTAAAACCAACCTAAAGTGATACTAATGTCTCATTTGTTTTCATTTAAAACACCAAACATGTCACACTTACCTGCTCTGTGTAGTCATTTTGCACAAAGCAGCTCAGATCCTATTCTTCTCGGGTCCCTCGCCAGCACTCCTGGCCCCTCCCTCCTGCCGAGTGCCCCTACAGCAAGCAGCTTGCTGGGGCGGGGCGAGCCTCTGCTCTGTGTGTCCATTCAAACAAGGAGCTGTGGCTCAACCCTTTCCCCTCTCTCTACTCATTGGCTCACTGACTTTGATTGATAGCAGCGTGACCCAATGGCCCCCTGCTGCTGTCTCAGCCAATGAGGGGGGAGAGTCCCGGACAGCCGAGACTCTTTTGCAACATTGCTGGATGAAGATGGGCTCAGGCAAGTATTAGGGGGGCTGAGGGGGGCTGAGGGGGGCTACTGCACACAGAAGGTTTAGATTTTAGAATCACTTTAAAGGGCTAGAGGGAGGCAGCAGCAATAGGTTAATGTCGATAGTCAGAGCATTTAACTTTTCAATAAAGTACTGCCAGGGAGGAAGTCAAGAAAGTCACTTACAGGAAGGAAACTTTGGTATGCAAAGACTGGTAGAACAACATGAAGTACCCATCCTCAATGTCACCCCGGATGGAAAGGTGGCACTTCCACTCAAACCACACTCGTCCTGAGGCAAACATGAGATCACATAGAGGTTTGTAGTATCGCAGCCTAGAATTAAACAAAACATATCATTTCCTGCCATGAATATAAACACATTTTTTAAAAGCAAACAAGTACTTAGCGCATTTAGGGATGGCTCACACCAAAAAGCGGTGCAGGAAAAGGCACGTTCCCACACTGTCTTCAAAATGCACTGCCTTCGCAACCTGCTGAAAAACATTGTTAACGGGCACCCCGATTGCAGAGCATTTACAGGCACCAGATCACATGGTGCCGTAATACCATACGATTTGGTGCAGCTCATTCTTCAAAAGTAATGCATGCACTACTTTTTGTGCATTTTGGTATGACTTGTAGCCCATTTAAATGGGCTGCAAAATTGCACTGCAGGGGAGCACACAAGAATTGCACAGGAACGTGGTCAATTCTGGCCTTATGCCCTGTACACACGATCAGAAATTCCGCCAGCAAAAGTCGGATGTGAGCTTTTGGTCAGAAATTCCGACCGTGTGTACATTCCATCTGACTTTTGCTGGCAGAATTCCAGCCAGCCAAAGATTGAGAGCAGGTTCTCTATTTTTCAGTCGGAAAAAGTTCCTATCCGAAAATGCGTTAGTCTGTATGCAATTCGGACACGCAAAAAATCACGCATGCTTGGAAGCATTGAACTTCATTTTCTCAGCTCGTCGTAGTGTTGTACGTCACCGCGCTCTTGACGGTCGAAAGTTCAGAGAACTTTCGTGTGACCGTGTGTATGCAAGGCAAGCTTGAGCGGAATTCCGTCGGAAAAACCATCCAAGTTTTTTCTGACGGAATTTCTGATTGTGTGTATGGGGCATAAGAGAAAAGAGTAAATATTTGGATGCAATGGGTAGGTATACTACAGTTATTTTACTATGATGTATTTTTTGATATGCACACAATAAATATATAGTCAAAACTTTTTTTTTTTCCTAATTTATATAGAGTAAGGAAAGGTTAGAATCCCTGTGAGATTTTTATTGCTATCTCTGTCCAGCTAGGTAGATTCCCTCTTCTGGTGACCGCTGCCACTGAGGCAGAGATAATAGAAAATCTAGAATTATAAGACAGTGGCCAATAGAAGTAGTGAGGGTAAAACCCTTATTTAGGACACCAGTTCTGGTGACAACAGTCTAAAGAGGGGATTTCCCCCACTTTGCAGAGATTTTCTTTCAAATTCTGTTGCATCTCTGGGGCAAAAAGTACAGAGAAATCTCTCTAACTGAATACAGATTGCATAAACTAAGGGGGTTCAACTCTTCTGTAGGAATCTGCTGCCCCCTACAGTTTGTAAATGTAAATACCTGTTCTTTTATTATACACAGTTTATTATGTATGCATTTCCTGTCTCTGGGAGGTTGGGTTAAAATACCCCAGAGGAAGCAAGTAGATAGAGAGGTTTTTGGAGACTACATGCCCACATACACGAGCTGTTGTTGTATTTTATCCAGGCCAGAAGCAGAGACTATTAGGTAATTGTTCATGTGTTCTGGTTATTGAACTGTAGCTGTCTATAACACCTTAATCTGAATCCTGGTGACAGACCAGTCTCTGTCCTATTGTTATTATCTTACATACACAGTGCCAGACAACTAGGTCTGTTGCTTATATATGTAGTGGTCACCTTCCTGTATATTAGTAGGTGAACATGTTTATTGCAATAGAAGTTATATTCAGCTCCTGTTATTTTAGTTATATGCAGCTCCGGTTATTTTAGGTATTTCTGGTCTGGGATTCTGTAGCTAGGTTGAGCTTAGGACTCGATCACCAGCATAGGCTAGAGCCAGGTTAGGCATCCAGGCAGCCACTTCTGGTAGTTAGAGGTCCAGTTATGTGACATATTAGACACTATTAGGGACTAAGAACAGAGTGAATAGAGTAACTCCAGTGGCGTCTGGTGGTATATTTAGGGGGGTGGCAAACAAAGCACCCACAGCCACCCCCGTGGGTCGGTTGGTTACATAGCTGTCAGTTCAGGCTCAGTACAGTACTCACACTGGGGACTGTTGCTCCTCTCTGCCCATACTCTGCATGGCTCTGATCAACAGCTCCATGGCCGTGAAACTCTCCAGCAGCTCCAGAGCCCTCCGCTATACTGTCCCCACCCTGCTCCTCCCTATTCCTCCTCCTAGGACAATGGACTCTTTTCTCCTTTAGGCCAATTAGGACCCGCTTCCTCAGTGTGTTCCTCAGTGTGACAATAGCGAATATTCGCTATTCGCTATTGTCACAAAACTGGGTGGGCTCAGGGCATAGTGCTCTGCACCCCAAGCCCACCCTTTTTTGAAGCCTGTTAGAGCCTCAGACTCTAATCATGTGCTTCAAAAAAGAAAAAAACCCTGTTGGAATCCATGTGTCCTGGCGCCCTACATGTAGATTAGGGGGCCAGACGCATGGATAGGGAGGACGGCGCCTGTGCACCCCTAATGGACGGGCTGCCACTGGGAAGCTCTTAGTTTCAGTGTCACACCAGAGTTTCTGTGTATGAGAAACTGCATTCCAGTTGAGTTGTAGAATGGCTCCTCATCACTGCAGATTTTGTCTTCAGGTCTCTGACAAAAATACGAATGCCACATTGTGATGATCCCCAAGGGCCCCTGCAACTGGACTTTGCTGCAATGTACTTCAGGATGTATCTCTATTAATAAATATATACTGTATACCTGGGTATATACCTGGGTATATGTGCAGAATTCCGTCATGACTATTGTTGAGCCCTGATAATACCTGTGTGTACATTAGAGGTATGTACAATTATTATTCTTGTCTTATATACAGCTTGTATTATTTCCATATTGGTGTGCATCTACATACTTACGATCAATGTTATATCCTGGTTGCAGTGCCATTTCTCATAACATTCCCCCACTCCCAAAAGAGCGCTACACTTCCTTGCTGTTTTCAAAAATTAAAAAAAAAAAAGTGTTGGCTATACATATGCTGTAATCTAATGACAGCGTCACTTTAAGGGGTGATTATTTATTGGCTACTATAGGTGACTGTTGTTTGTGCATTGCATATCTGTTGTATTGTTTGGCGACATTATTACAGAAACATTGCGCAAGACAGAAAAACGGTGATGGAATAAATGACCCCTAATTCCTAAATATGTGGTGTCAGCCCTGCCTACTCCACTTTAATGGATTACAAGGAGCATAGACCTACCGTCATTTCCCCCTCCCCCTCTTCTTCTCCATAACCCCTCCTTATCATCATCTCCATCGTCCTCATCTCTATAACCCCTTCTCATCTCCATAAACCCTCCTCATCATCATCTTCCCCCCTCCTCATCACCATAACCCCTCCTCATCATTATCTCCCCCTCTCCTCATCTCCATAACACTTCATCACCACCCCTTCTCATCTCAATAACCCCTCCTCATCATCATCTTCCCCCCTCCTCATCTCAATAACCCCTCCTCATCATTATTTCCCCCTCTCCTCACCTCTATAACTCCTCCTCATCATTATCTCTACCTCTCCTCATCTCCATAACCGGTCATTCCCCCCCCCCCCTTATCTCCATAACCCCTCCTCATCATTTTCTCCCCCTCTCCTCATCTCCATAACACTTCATCACCTCCCCTTCTCATTTCTATAATCCCTCCTCACCATCATCTTCCCCCCTCCTCATCTCAATAACCCCTCCTCATCATTATCTCCCCCTCTCCTCATCTCCATAACACTTCATCACCACCCCTTCTCATCTCAATAACCCCTCCTCATCATTATTTTCCCCTCTCCTTATCTCTATAACTCTTCCTCAACATTACCTCTCCCTCTCCTCATCTCCATAACCGGTCATCTTCCCCCCCTCATCTACATAACCCCTCCTCATCATTTCTCCCCCTCTCCTCATCTCCATAACACTTCATCGCCACCCCTTCTCATCTCAATAACCCTTCCTCATCATTATTTCCCCCTCTCCTAATCTCTATAACTCCTCCTCAACATTATCTCTCCCTCTCATCATCTCCATAACCGGTCATCTTCCCCCCCTCATCTACATAACCCCTCCTCATCATTTTCTCCCCCTCTCCTCATCTCAATAACCCCTCCGCATCTCTATAACCCCTCCTCATCATTATGTCTCTCTCTCCTCATCTCCATAACTGTTCATCTTCCCCCTTCATCTGCATAACCCATCCTCATCTCGATAACACTTCATCACCTCTGCTTCTCATCTCAATAACCCCTCATCATCATCTCCCCTCTCACCTCATCTCTATAACCCCTCCTCATCATTATCTCCCCCTCGCCTCATCTTTATAACTCTTCATCACACCCCCCCCCCCCATCTCAATAATCCCTTCTCAATATCATCCACCCCTTCCTCATCACCATGACCCTTCATCATTATCATCTCCTTCCTCCTCAACTCCATAACCCCCATTTCATCATCTCCCTTCAACTCATCATACTAACTGATGCCCTTAAAGCTCTACCATCAAATACGCATTTGAAGGTTAGCACCAGTTTTTGTATTTAAAAAAAAAAAGAAACTTACCATAACCGGTTTCTGAGTATGCAACTCCACAAAGAGAGTCAGAAGGACAACTTACATTGGAACCGACACACGACTTTGATCGAGATATACACTGAGTGCATAAGAGAGAGCAGCCTAAATAGAGAGAAATCACAACACCAAGTGAGTAGCAGTCCTAGAAGCCCTTTTATCATTTACTAAAAAGGGATTTACCTAATTGAGTACCGGCCTTTAATACCCCTTCATTACCGGCCATTTTTTAGTTTTCAGCACTATGGTAGTTTGACTGACAATTTCGCAATCATGCAAAGCTATTAACAAATTAGGTTTCCAGATAGCGATTTCTTATAGTAGTATTAAGTAAGTTTTGTGTTTTTATTTTTTTACTATAAAAAGAAAAAAATGAACAAACATTTTGGAAAAAAGAAAAAAAACGTTTTCTTTACTTTGTGTTAGAAATTAAAATGGCAGGATAGTAGAGATTTGAAGTGATTTCTCAACAAAATAAAGGTTGGAGATATGGATGAAAGAGTTTTCTTTGCATATTAAAAGTGAATTAAACAGTGTTTTCAGTTTCTGGTGCTCAGATACAGTTTCATTTCTCTTTAAACACGGAGTTAGAGAATGGTGCACTAGAAAAATGAATGTATGGGTTATACATAGAGGAAGAAGAGGGTGAAGGGGTTAATTTACAGGTCACATACAGTGGCAGGATGGAGGTAAAAGGGCTAATGTGTAGGATAAGGGAGGTGAAAAGGTTAATATAGAGGTCACATGACGACAGTATGCAGATATGATGTGTTGGAGAAGAGGGGGGCATGAAAGGGTTAATACATAACAGTAAGTTATGTATGCATAACTTACTGTATACACGACTAAACATAATAATAATAATAATAAAGGCTTACTTCAACCTATAATTTATGAACAAAAGTTTTTTGTTTTTTTTCCAACCAAGAGCAATATCACTGTATTATCTTACACTATATATATATATATATATATATATATATATATATATATATATATATATATACATACACACACAGTATATAATATTCAAAAATTCTACACATTACTCCATTACTCAGCTTGATTAACATTTAGACCAAGAAACATAGATTATCATGTGTATGTAGCCTTTCTTCAAAATTATGTTTATCCTTGAAAATCTAAGGGGGTGTCCAGATAGAAAACAGGGAAAGAACCCAACACCCAGAGATCAACAAACAGCAGCTACAGGCCTGATATTCCTCCACGCCTTTATCCAGACCCTTTGCCGCTATCTGTCTTTCTCGAGACCCTGAATTTTCCCTACCTCACCAAGAATCTCACACACCACCACTGGAACAGGAAGGACTTTCTGCCGAAGGGATACCATGACACCGTGCATTCCAGGTGTAATATCGGACTACTAAGCTGACTACAAAAAGAGTGTCCAAATCAAATCCATTTGTGATTCTGCAATGCTCAATGCACCCACTCAGCATAAGACATGCTAGGCAAGAAAGGAATATTCAGAGCCCCCCCCCCCCACCTTTTTATAGACTTCTACATTGAAAGGGCACTGAAGCAAGAAGTGGTCCATGGTTTACACTTCACCCTGACACTCCACTCTTGGACAACTATGATTGTCCAAAGAGCGGCACTTCACGTTCCCCCTCACATAGAGCCTATCGTGGAAAGTGAGCTAGGCCTGGTCCCTAAATTTCAAGGGAATCCGCTCAGAATTTATCAAATGTAAACTTTCCCTCATAATATGACCTGGGCAATCCCTTAAGGCCAGTGGCACATGAAACACAGTATCCTTGATCTTCTCACCCAGGAGTCTCCTAGGGAGGGACCTGATATCCTCTGCTGTCACATGCCACCATGTAAGAATTTTCAGGCACGGGGCAACATAAGCCGGGAGCTTACCATGCTTGACCCTTAGGCCTTTCACTGGCCCGCCACTCTCCCAATAGCCCAGAAAAGGTCTAAACCAGATCTGGAAAATACCTACCCATCCAGGTGGTCTCTCTGCTAGCATGTTACCAAAATTATGTTTCAAAAAATCAGAGCGAAGAACACAACTGGGTTGACCATCCCTAGGCCACCCTTCCACCTAGATAGGTAAGTCACATTCCGCTTCACAAGATTCAGCCTGTTCCCCCATAATAATTGGAAGAAACAACTATAAATCCTGGTATAGCAAGACTCTGGCAAGATGCAAACAAAGCTGACATACAGAAAGGTAGAAATCAGGTAGGTCTTAATCAAGTCCACCCTTTCCCTCAAGGAGAGCTGCCACCCTTTCCAGCATTTTACCTTGACATCAGCATCATTCAGCCTGGCTTCCCAATTTGACCTACTGTAATCATCAGGGACAAACTCGATGCCTAATACTTTGACTTTCTGCTGAGGCCTCGGGTAGGTGTCCGGAAGTGCAAAGCTCTCACCTTCCTCACTCATCCAAAAAAAGTCACTTTTATCACGGTTGACCTTGGATCCTGATGCCTCGGAATACTGCTCTATAACTGAGACCACCTCCTGCACCTCCTCTGTCCGACAGATAAAGACAGAAACGTCATCAGCATAGGCTACAACCCTCAAGGGCGGCTCACCAGTAATGCCCACCAGCACCCCACACAACGGTCCGCTCTCTAGCCTTCTGATGAATGGGGTCGATTGCGAAGATGTATAGCAAAGGGCTCAGCCGACACCCCTGGCGCACCCCGATCCAACCCTGAAGGGCCGTCCAACCCAACTGTTAACAAGCATGAAGCTCTCTGCCTCTCTGTATATATTTTTTTTCCCTCAGTTTAGGCCGATATATATTCTTCTACATATTTTTGGTAAAAAAATAAAAAAAAAACAATAAGTGTATATTGATTGGTTTGCACAAAAGTTATAGCGTCTACAAACTAGGGGATAGTTTTATGGCATTTTTCTTCCTTTTTTTTTTTTTTGCTAGTAATGGCGGCGATCTGTGATTTTTTTATCGTGACTGCGACCGGACAGATCGGACACTTTTGACACTATTTTGGGACCATTAGCATTTATACAGAGATCAGTGCTATAAAAATGCACTGATTACTGCAGAAATGACATAGGCAGGGAAGGTGTTAAACACTAGTGGGCGATCAAGGGGTTAAGTGTGTCCTAGGGAGTGATTCTAACTGTGGGGGGAGGGGCTACAACTCACATGACAGCGATCACTGCTCCCGATGACAGGGAGCAGTGATCTCTGTCATGTCACAAGGCAGAACGGGGAAATGCCTTGTTTACACAGGCATCTCCCCGTTCTTCCGCTCTGTGACATGATCGCGAGCACCCGGTGGACATCGAGTCTGCGGGACCCGCGGTCACGGAGCACGCGGAGGGCCCACAATGCCGCTTCTTAAAGGGGACGTACCTGTACGCCCATTTGCCCAGCCGCGCCCTTTTACCGACGTATATCGTTGTGCACTGGTCGGCATGTGGTTAATGTGCAATGTATGTTCATTGCTAAAAATCATTATTTTTTATTAATTTGTTACTGGTAAAGTTCCGCTTTAATCACATGTACTTTGCAAAACACATTCATTTGTTTGTTTTTGCTTTCATATCAGCTGGAACTACTCTTCAAAGCAAAACTCACAAGAAAGTAAAAATCATTAAGTAAGAAGTGCCTGGGCACATTTATCATTCTCCTCCTACATGTCCAGGATGGGAGCTGTCCATATTCAGCCCTAACATTAGAGATCTAGCATGGCTCCTTCACCCCTTGCAATACCCACATCTTACTTTCGAAATGTACATAATTTGGGTTTTACAGTAATTTCCCTAAAATCTTGAGTAAAAATCAAAAGATTTTTTGCAAGCTGCAAATTTTTTTTTTTTTGGCAAGATGCATTGTAACGGGGAAGGCATTTTTTTAAGGGTGCAATGGGCTTTAAATGGTTCCCCCTTTGGAAAACCCTGGACCTGTTTTCTTAGTAGCCTTGTTATAGTATTTATTTATTTTATTTTATTTTTTTTAATATTGTTATAATATTTATTTATTTATATTATTTTTTACAGAAAAAAAAAAGAAAATCACAGTAAATAAAATTCAATTTCACAAATCCAGTGCTTTCAATTTGTAGCTGCATGTAGCACAAGTTGCAAACAGAGCCTGGGACTTGGTGCAGATCTTTGAGTACTCAGAATAATAATTATTAAAAATAAATAAATAAATAAAAGCATGTTCAAGCTTTTACATTTTTAGTAAATTGGTTTAGATGAATTAGATCAGTTTAATGTTGACATACCGTTCTGTTATTAGTTTTAGGAGAGTTTATATGCCTATCCTGCCTCCATCTAACAACTGCATTATTTTCTCCATTAGCTCATCCCCCACAGCTATTACCCTTTTGTATAACTTGACCCTCCCTCCTAGATTGTAAGCTCTAACGAGCAGGGCCCTCTGATTCCTCCTGTATTGAATTGTATTGTACTTGTACTGTCTGCCCTAATTGTTGTTGTAAAGCGCTGCGTAAACTGTCGGCGCTATATAAATCCTGTATAATAATAATAATAATAATAATAATATACCTTAACAAATAAAAAAATATATATAAAAAAAAAAAATAAAAAAAAAAATCTATAAATGACATTTATAAATTATTTCAAAAAGATATTAATAAACACTTACCAGATGCTGCCAAAGCCAAGAGCACACCAATAATATGTAAGAATGATGACATTATGAGAGCCTGCAGTACATCTACATTGGTAGAAGGGACATCTGTCTCTGTTTGCTGGAGAACGCCTTGCTTATTGTGATTTGGGTGTGGTAATGTTTGGACCAGTTACAAATAATATTTCTGCATCACAAACATTACTGACAATGTTTTTTATTTATTTATTTATTTATTTATTAATGCCTTTGAGTTCTATTCCTTTAAATGGACACTGGATTTCCTAGTCTGAAAATGCATTAGAGTTTGAAAGTCTTATTACCATCTGAGAGATTAAAATTTAATATTCTTATACATTAAAGTTGTTTTTTTTTTTGCATAGCAAAATGTGGGGTGGGGCCCTATACAAAACCATTAAAGGTCCTCCAACTGCCTCTCTAATCTCCATCTAAAAGACAAAACAGGGGTCTCCAACCTAAAAGGGGCAAGGACCAAGTGGAGAGTCACATCTAAATGAACAAAGTAATACATTTTTTTTATGTGTTTAGTGATATTGTTTTGCAAAAACATATTTTATTTGCTATGCAATCTATAGACAAAAAGATGTAACAAAATTTGGCATTTTTTTCTACTTCTGACCATTTGTTAGCTTTAAAACAACTAGTGTCACTGTGGATACACATTTTAATAATATTCTGTATTTTTTTTTCCTATTTACAGTATAATGACAATGAAATTACACTATATTACCAAAAGTAATTAGGTAAAAGTAAAAGTTAATTCATTAAGTAAAAATTCATAAGTACTGATCTCTATCCTTTCCCTGCTGTAAGGGGAAGGATCAGTACTGTAAACAGTACCATGTGATTGCTGTGATAGCGTGAAGCAATCACAGCAATCACATGGTACCCAGACCCTCGGATGGGTTGGGTACAGTGTCTCTGTGTGCCAAGCCATTCTAAAGATACACAATGGGGGGAGATTTACTAAAGCTGGAGAATGCAAAATCTGGTGCAGC
Organism: Aquarana catesbeiana; assembly: GCF_042186555.1. Classification (NCBI taxonomy): domain Eukaryota; kingdom Metazoa; phylum Chordata; class Amphibia; order Anura; family Ranidae; genus Aquarana; species Aquarana catesbeiana. The sequence goes on from NC_133333.1 coordinate 21,563,876, forward strand.
TCTGCATAGAAACCAATCAGCTTCCAGGTTTTATTGTTAAAGCTTAATTGAAAAAGCTGAAGTTAGAAGCAGATTTGCTACCATGTACAGCTGCACCAGATTCGGAGGGTGCCGTTTCTTTTTAAATAAAACCCCTATTGGGACGCCTGCCTTTACACGCACATGAACTTTAATAGCATCCCAGTCTTAGACCGTAGGATTAAATATTGAGTTGGCCCACCCTGTGCAGTTATAACAGCTTCAACTCTTCTGGGAAGGCTGTCCACATTGTTTCAGAGTGTGTCTATGGGAATGTTTGACCATTCTTCCACAAGCGTATTTGTGAGGTCAGGTACTGATGTTGGATGAGAAGGCCTGGCTTGCATTCTCGGCTCTAATTCATCCCAAAGGTGTTCTAAAGGGTTGGGGTCAGGACTCTGTGCAGGCCAGTCAAGTTCCTCCACGTCAGATTCACTCATCCATGTATGGACCTTGCTTTGTGCACTGGTCCAAATCATTTTGTGGAGCGGGGATTATGCTGTAGGGTTGTTGGAACAAGAAGGGGCCATCCCCAAACTGTTCCCACAAAGTTGGGAGCATGAAATTGTACAAAATGTCTTGGTATGCTGACGCCTTAAGAGTTCCCTTCACTGAAACTAAGGAGCCAAGTCCAGCCTCTGAAAAACAACCTCACACCATAATCCCCCCTCCACCAAATGATTTGGACCAGTGCACAAAGCAAGGTCCATAAAGACATGGATGAATGAGTTTGGGGTGGAGGAACTGACCTCAACCCGATAGAACACCTTTGGCATGAATTAGAGCGGAGACTGTGAGCCAGGCCTTCTTCTCCAACATCAGTGCCTGACCTCACAAATGTGCTTCTGGAGGAATGGTCAAACATTCCCATAGACACACTCCTAAACCTTGTGGACAGCCTTCCCAGAAGAGTTGAAGCTGTTAAAGCTGCAAAGGGTGGGCCAACTCAATATTGAACCCTACGGACTAATGCCGTGTACACATGGTTGGAATTTCCGACAACAAATGTTCAATGTGAGCTTGTTGTTGGAAATTCCGACCATGTGTAGGCTCCATCGGACATTTGTTGCCATAAGACTGGCAACAGAGGGTACTCTGAAATGCGTCGGTTGCAAGAAGTATAGACTGTATTGTATTTCTAATGATGGTGACAAAGTTTTAGACATGTTTAAGCATTCCCTGTTTTTTATGTTTTCTATATTTTTCTAAATAAATATCTTGAAACCTTAAAAATAACATTATCTTCTTCAATATATTGTGTCTTAAAAGTCCACCACAAGGGGATTCTCTTTTCTTTTTTTCTAATACAGGATGTTGCACTCATTTTTTGCTCAATACTGCTGGCTAAATATTTTTATTCAATATCCGATCCAATAAGAGTCCAGGTAAAAGGCAGGCAGAGTTCGGGGAATAGTCCAATATCCGATCCAGGCCATGCACAGGGAAATCCAGACTAGCAAAGCGGGGCAGACAAATGGGAGGCTTGAACAGGAACAATGCAGGTATACTGTCTCTATCACAAGCAAGGGATAGAGTGTTCAGTTTGCTTATAACAGGTGACTGACCATATCAATCACCTTGCAGGTAGACACAAACAGGGAGAATGCAACAGCAATCACCTGGATGCTGGAACAGTGGTGTAACTAGAACCTTCAGGGCCACGGTGCAAGAAACCATGGAGAACCCCCCTGACCTCCAGCCAGGGCCCTTCCCACTGATCCCAGGGGCAGCAGGACCTGGATAGGAGGGGGGACAAATCCCCTCAGTTTTCCTCCTGCAGCCACTGAATGCCTATCAGAGGGAGAGGAGGAGAAGCAGATTTTTAATGGCTGCAGGAGAAAAATGGAGGGGATTTGTTCCTCTAAATGCCCCCCCCATATCCAGGTGTTCAGGGGCAACATGTGTGCTATTACAATTGTGACTCCTGTAGTTATGCCCCTAGGATGAGTGGCAGTGGTGCTGGTGGGGGATGGGATCAGTGGTGGTTGGGGAGGGATAGGATCAGTGGCATCGGTGGTGGGAGATGGGATGAGTGGCAGCGGTGAGGGAGAGATGGGATGAGTGGCAGCAGTGGGAGGATGGGATCAGTGACAGCAGCGGTGGTTGGGTGGGGATGGGATGAGTGGCAGCGGTGAGGGGGATGGGATCAGTAGCAAGGGTTGTGGTTGGGGGGTGGGATCAGTGGTAGGGGGATTGAATGGGATTAGTGGAAGAGGTGGTTGGGGGAATGGGATCAGTGGCAAGGGTGATGAATGAATGAATGAATGAATGATTTGTATATGATGGATGGAGGAGGGTGGGATGGGATGAGTGGCAGCAGTGGTGGACATTGGATGAAATGAGTGGCAGCGGTGGTGGGAGGATGGGATCCGTGGCGAGGGTGGTGGTTTGGGGGGTGGGATGGGATGAGTGGTGGGGAGGGGAATTGTATCAGTGGCAAGGATGGGATCACTGGCAATAGTGGTCATGGTGGGGTGGATCAGTGGCAGCAGTGGTTGTGGTGGTGTGGGGGGTTCAGGGTATCAGTGGCTGTAGTGGTGGTGGTGTGGGGGATTAGTGGCAGTAGTGGTAGTGGTGGTGGTGGTATCAGGGTATCAGTGGCAGTAGTGGTGGTGGTGGTGTGGGGGGCATCAGTGGCAGTAGTGGTGGTGTGGGGATCAGTGGCAGTAGTGGTGGTGGTGGTGTGGGGATCAGTGGCAGTAGTGGTGGTAGTGGTGTGGGGGGTATCAGTGGCAGTAGTGGTGGTGTGGGGATTAGTGGCAGTAGTGGTGGTGTGGGGGGGTATTAGTGGCAATAGTGGTGGTGGTAGTGTGGGGGGTATCAGTGGCAGTAGTGGTGGTGGTGGTGTGGGGGGGTATCAGTGGCAGTGGTGGTGGTGTAGGGGGTATCAGTGGCAGTAGTGGTGGTGTGGGGATCAGTGGCAGTAGTGGTGGTGTGGGGGGCATCAGTGGCAGTGGTGGTGGTGGTGGTGTGGGGGGGTATCAGTGGTAGTAGTGGTGGTGGTGGTTTGGGGGGTATAAGTGGCAGTAGTGGTGGTGGTGGGGTGGGGGGGTATCAGTGGCAGTAGTGGTGGTGTGGGGGGTATCAGTGGCAGTAGTGGTGGTGTGGAGATCAGTGGCAGTAGTGGTGGTGTGGGGGGTATCAGTGGCAGTAGTGGTGGTGGTGATGTGGGGGGTATCAGTGGCAGTAGTGGTGGTGGTGGTGTGGGGGGATATCAGTGGCAGTAGTGGTGGTGGTGATGTGGGGGGTATCAGTGGCAGTAGTGGTGGTGGTGGTGTGGGGGGATATCAGTGGCAGTAGTGGTGGTGGTGGTGTGGGGGGTATCAGTGGCAGTAGTGGTGTGGGAGGGAATCGGTGCAGTAGTGGTGGTGTGGGGATCAGTGGCAGTGTTGATATAGAGGGATGGGTGCCACTTACTTGCAGATCACTTGGTTCCCCCTCCTTGCTGGGTCTTGCTTGGGCAAGCAGAGAGGATGGGCGGGGCCTGTGAGTGCAGATGGAACTGGAGAAGATGGGCGGACCGGGTGGGGACTGTGCCCGTGAGTGCAGGCAGAGAGCATGGGCGGATAGGATGGGTGAAGCGGGCGGGGACTATGCCCCTGAGTGCGAGATGAAAGAATGGGTGAAGAGGATGGGCAGAGCCTGTGCAGTGTGCCCGTGAGTGTGCTTGGGGAGGATGGGCGGAGTGGCCGGAGAGGATGGGTGGAGTGGATTCCCCATGAATGACTGTAGTGTACACCGTGAGTGTACATTACTGTACTATCTCCCAGGCAGCAGGCCCCCCTACAGTGGCGGAACCCGAGGGCCCAGTCACAAATGCGACTGCTGCGACCCTGGTAACTCCGCCACTGTGCTGGAATGAGGAGCAGGTGCACAAAAGTGATGACGCATCTCATTTATGTTTTATTTAGATCTATGTGGGCTACCTTAGTCATAAGTGTATCTTATCCATTTTATATGTCCATCTATGTCCGTCTACCCTTGGCTGGGTATGTCTTACTTTTTTTGCACGTACTACCATGTAACATCTTTCATATACATAGTGCTCATTATTGATCACTTACATTATATTCCCCTGTTTTCATTCCAGTATACTCCACCTCCCTCACATGCCTACCTACCACTGGCTGGGTATGTTTTATATAGAATCTTATTGCCTCACCATAATAAATCTATTCAATACACAATGTACTAGTATTTGCCTTTATGTTTATATTCCAGTTTAACAAGTGTATGGTTAGATTCACATTCTTTGCCTCTGCTTGGCCATCCTTGATCCCCTGTGGGTTGCATGACCTTACAATCCACACTAGCAGTGGCGGCTGCTCCCCCTATCAATACGTCTGGCCCCCTAATCTACATTCGGGGCACCGGACACATGGATTCCATTTTTTTTTTTTTAAGCACATGATTAGAGCCTGAGGCTTTAATTGGCTTCAAAAAAGGGTGGGCTTGGGGCGCAGAGCACTGCGCCCCAAGCCCACCCACTTGTGTGACAATAGCGAATTATTATTCACTATTGTCTTCCTGATTCTCCTCCTGGCCAATCAGGAAGAGGTTCCTAAGACCCGATTGGCCAGGGAGTCTTAGGACTTCCATCCAATCGGGTCTCAGTCAGGACCCACTTTCTGTTCGGCCTGGAGGAGAAGCAATGGCCCCCCGAGTGAGGAGCTGCAGCTCAGATCTATGTCTGCCTGATCTGCCTCCTTCCTAAGGTAAGGAGGTCTCTGATCGCCACCGCATTCCCATCCATCTCTCGCGGGGGAGTGGGGGAGATCGCCGTATTCCCATCCATCTGCCGCCGGGGGGGAGAGGGTTTGGCTTTGGTTTTCTGCCCCCCCCAAATATTGAGCATCAACCGCCACTGCACCCTGGAGTCCCACAAGACATGCTGCAACCAATCATTTTATTTTACATCTTGTCTGTCTACTTATGCGAGTTAAAGTTGGTGACCCTGTAGTCCATGGCTATATGTAATATACTTGGATCCATATACTTGTTATTTTTCTATTAATCTAGGAATATTTCCACCTCACCTATCCCCTGAGGAAGACTGAACAAAGTCAAAATGCGTTGGGGCATTTTGGTGGTTATCCAACTATCAGATTATGTACAGATATTTGGTATCTCCACCCCCCATTAGGAGAGTATGAGAGAATATTAAATATTAGACCAGGAACTTGATTGTATAGACTAGAAATATTTTAACCTCTTCCCGCCTGCCATATAGCAAAATGACTGCCGAAAGTGGTTGCATTACCCTGACTGGGCGTCGTATGGCGCCCAGCAGGATAAGCCGATAGCGCGCCCCCGCGTCTGACATACCGCATCTCCGATCTTGGTAAAGAGAGAAGGGAACAAGACCACCCTCATCTCACAGAATGAAACGGCTTGGATATACAGGTTGAGGTCCCTGGCGCCTAGGGACCTCAACCTGGATATAGATTTGAACTGTTTTATAGCCGAATCCTGATACTCTCATACTTTCACCATACGTGGACGTGGGGTACAGTTAATCTCCACCTTAGCTGACATGTAGGAATTATAACAAGCTCCCTATATGCCTGGCTCTCTCTCTTTCATGAGCTAACCTAGCCCATACATAGACACAATTTTAAATAGGTTTTTACGTTACTTATATAGGCACTACTTATACACATATTAATTACTAATTTTGGGATTTGTTCTCTAACACTACCCATAGGGGCACACTATTCACATGTACTTAGGGTTATGTACATGCCTATATACTATGGGTGGTTTAGTTTGAATAAGGCATCCACATTCTTAGAGTATATATTAAATATTTACAATATCAGGATTTAACTCCTACTATGCAGGATTCCTAAACAGATCATGCATGGTATGGCGTCATAATTTGTATGATGATACTCACCAATACACTTAATCACTAGCACATGGGTGATATTAGCACGCGACACTAATAACTATTAATTTTACATATAATCATCTTTCTAGATTTATTATGATATGTTTTTTATATGGAGTTTAGACTATCACTATATTTCCCATTCTGTGAGAGGTCAGACATCCTGACATAAAACACAATTTTATTAGTTTATAATATATAATTCTTCATGATAGAATAGTGGGGGTTAGCATATAAATATATATATAATATACATGTTGGGAACGTAACTGCACCTTTATGTCTATATTTAAGCACGATGTATTAATTTTATATGAGATATTACTCAGGAATTTTTCTTGTATTAGTGGTATACTGAATTAATTTGATTGCTGTTCCTTTTTGAACCAGCAGGGGGAGTTTTGGATATTATAATTGATGTGAATGAACTTTCTCTGGTTTAATGGAGAGCGCCTTCGTGATCCGTACATATAATAATCTAGATATATATATTGTATATAAGTTTCTAACACATAATAAATAGCAGATTAATTTGGATTATACATATATTAACTTCAGAGTGGATATATTTATCTCCATAGTCCTGTAATCTGAAGTGCGGGCTGTGTATGAACACTCTCTCCTTATAAAACCCATTAGAAGCATGAGTGTGATACCGTTGCTGAGGACGTCATGTGACGAAGCGCGCACAATGGCATCACGCTCTGTCAGTCAGCTCCAGGGCATACGAGAGAGGAGGACGCTGTGTAGCGGCTGGTGGATACATACCCCCACCTCGCTGTTTATGCTTGTTTGGAGGGACTTTTTAAATATTATATTGCTCAGGTCTACTGCTGTCCTATTCCATCTGGACAGAGATACACAATAGTACCTGGATCTTTCCTTTTTTACTTTTTATTTACTTTTAATTTTTTATTGCAAATCATTTTCTGTGGTCTAGCCTTGTTTGTTTGAATTTACTATTTTTAGCCCAGTATGCTTGTTTTGTGGGCATATATGTTTTTTAAATAAAGTGGTCATACTTTATTACGCTATGGAAGCTCTTTCTTTTTGAATATATGAGGGGAAGCAACGCCTCTATGGATTGAAAAATATAGGAGTCACCCAGCACAATATACAACAGCTAGACGGCCCATTTTCCAACATAGGAGCATTTCCCCGGCGTGGGGTCTGGGGAGCTGATTACAGCAATATCTACCAGATGAAGCAGCAAGTGAAGTGACCCAGCATACTACACCACAGGCATTATACCCCTGGTGGGGTTCTGGAAGCTGGTGAGTAGGCAACCAATAGGGGGAGCACGAGAGTCACCTGACAAATTGATTCATCACCAAAGTCACCATTGGAAATCTGAATATTGTCATAGTAATATCAGTATATGGACTGTCATAATATATATTGGAGATCTAACTGCTGGATGTTCTGTGTTTTTACTAGCTGCTCTGTTTGTATGCGATTTCAAGTTATGTCTAAAACGCATATGGTATTAATTTAGTATATATAACCTATATGCACATCACCGCATTGGTATATGGTTTTTAGTAAATGCACATAATGGAATATAGCCTCTGGCCTTTTCTCTAGAAGCTGTAGGACCTTCTATGGTGTGCGACACTTGACGTGTGTTACATATTTACCATAATTTATGAGTAGTAGGCATATAATTGTTTGCTGGGGTATCATTTATACTATAAGGGGAATTTAGATACCCTATACATTTTATAGAGTTATCACTATTAGTAAGGGGGGGATATACTTTTAGGCTATCCCAGTATATTATGCTTATAGGTAGCGCCAATATACCCTAACTCTTTACCTTTATACACTGTGCAAAGAACCTTATAGGGACTTTGTGGAAAGGGAGGGAGCAACCTGTGGTTTCTGACCCTATAGCCAGGCCCTAAAGCGCAGTTTTTTCATCATTTAATTCGATCTTGGTAAAGAGCCTATGACGTGGGCTTTTTATCATGTGATCCAATCACGTTTATCGGCTTTTCCTCCACTCACACTGACAGGTGCGAGTAGAGGAGAAACGATCGGCTACTCTCCTGACAGCGCATTGATTATCAGTGCAGACCCATCGAGGATGCCCACTTCAGACCACCAGGGATGCCCACTTCAGACCACCAAATGAGCCCACTAGGGGTGCCAATCAGTGCCCATTAGGATGGCACTCTGTGCCCAACAATGATGTCTGCCAGTGCCTCCTGATCAGTGATGCCCATCAGTGCCGCCTACAAGTGCCCACCAGTGCCACCTATCAGTGCCGTCTATGAGTGCCCATCAGTGCTGCATATAAGTGCCACCTCATCAGTGCCTCCTCATCAGTGCCAATTAGTATTGCCTCACCAGTGCCCATCAGTGAAGGGGAAAACGTACTTATTTACAAAGTTTTGTAACAGAAACGAAGTAAAACTTTTATTTTTTTCAAAGTTTTCAGTCTTTTTTTATTTGTAGCGCAAAAAAAAAAAAAAAAAGCCCATTAGTGATCAAATACCACCAAAAGAAAGTTCTATTTGTGGGAAAAAATGATAAAAGTCTTGTTTTGGTACAGTGTTGCATGACTGCGAAATTGTCATTCAAAATGCGCACGACAGCGCTGAAAGCTGAAATTTGTCCTGGGCAGGAAGGGGGGAAAGTGCCCGGTATTGAAGTGGTTCATCTTGTTGTATAATACATGTTTTATCCTTATTCATAAAAATTGTATCTTGTTTGTGTCCAATTTGCTGCAACAAATTCCTCTTGTGAGATGCCTGTGGTTTTCATTTATTGCCATGAAAAGTCTAGGTTGTAATGCCCCGTACACACGGTCGGATTTTCCGACGGAAAATGTTCGATGGGAGCTTGTTGTTGGAAATTCCGACCGTGTGTAGGCTCCATCGGACATTTTCTGTTGGAATTTCCGACAAACAAAAATTTGAGATCTGGATCTCAAATTTTCCGACAACAAAATCTGTTGTCGTAAATTCCAATTGCGTGTACACAATTCCGACGCACAAAGTGCCACGCATGCTCGGGAATCAAGCAGAAGAGCCGCACTGGCTTTTGAACTTAATTTTTCTCGGCTCGTCGTACGTGTTGTACGTCACCGCGTTCTTGGCGTTCGGAATTTCCGACAAGATTTGTGTGACCGTGTGTATGCAAGACAAGTTTGAGCCAACAACCGTCGGAAATAAAAAACATGGATTTTGTTGTCAGCAAATCCGATCGTGTGTACGCGGCATTATAGTTACACTCATGCTGCTGTCTGAAGAGTGATCCGCGGTAGATCATTGTTTCAGGGAGCATCTTACATCTGAACAGGGTTTTTGAATAAGAATACCGTGTCACACTGGTTGAGGGGATCATTTTGGTGGCACTGCAAAGCAAATGATCGCGGCATCGTGCGCAGCCTTGTCCAGCTGCCTTTGTAGCCTAAAGTGGCTGTAAAACCTCAGGCATGAAAAAGGAACAAAGCACATATTTCTATCATGTTTACTTGCCTCTTCCCAATGCACTAAGTGTCATTTCTCTCTGCTGTCTAGTTCCTCTGTTATCAGAATGAGTCACTTCTGACACGTTTTTCTGACACCCAGAGCTAAAAAGGTGACAGGGGAGGGAGCTATAGCACATGGGCTCTGAGGAAGAAGGTAATCCTTCGAAACGCGTCAGGCAGCAGTGGTCCGCACGTCCTCTCTTCAGGATCTGGAGACTGCTATCAGTAGACGGATTTTCACAAGCCAAAGATTGTTACAGTGTGGTTTTCTTTCCATCTTTGTGAGTTTGTAAGTCCATAAAGACATGGATGAGCGAGTTTGGGGTGGAGGAACTTGACTGGCCTGAACAGAGTCCTGAGCTCAACCCAATAGAACACCTTTGGGATAAATTTTGGAGACTGCGAGCCAGGCCTTCTTATCCAACATCAGTACCTGACCTCACAAATGGGCTTCTGGAAGAATGGTCAAACATTCCCATAGACACACTCCTAAACCTTGTGGACAGCCTTCCCAGAAGAGTTGAAGCTGTTATAGCTGCAAAGGGCGGAGCCAACTCAATATTGAACCCTACGGACTAAGACTGGGATGCCAATAAAGTTCATGGGCGTGTAAAGGCAGGCGTCCCAATACTTTTGGTAATATAGTGTATGTAGGGAGATTTGTCTCATCCCTGCGTATCATCTGAGGCCAGTCACTTCACTGGGTATATGTAAGGGTTTACAACCACGTTGGGCGGGGGGGTGTTAAAAAACGCTACAGCCTCCCAACTACTGAACATATTTGAAAGCACAAACCCTTCCCTCTCTGCTGGGCACATTATATTTTCAAATAAAACTGTACGTTTTGAAAGCCAGTAAAAAATTTGTATTACATTTTTATTTGAAGCAAAAAGTGTTTTATTCATATATTGACAAAAAATAAAAAATAAATAAATCAGTAGTCTCTAAACAATGAGATTTTACAAATAAATAAATTGAATATATTTGTAGTTTTTATGTATACTGTGTACAGAAAAATATTCTGGATTGTGGTCATCATAAAAAAAAGGTTCTCTAGCAAATTCTCTACTACTGACTCAAAAGTAAAAAAATAAAAATAAAAATAAAATAAAAATAAAATAAAAGTCTGCACAGAAATCAGCCTTTATTCTTTTTTTTTTTTTTATCTAGAGAACATTTTATTAGATATTTCAGAATAATAACTTCGAAAAGAAAATACAAATCATAGCTGGGAGGTAGAAGCCGTTTTGGAGACCAGCGCTTCCACTAGTGCAGATATATTTAATGTCTGTCTTTACTCCTTGGGAACTACTAGATAGACTGCCAGAATCGCAGATGCTTTTTGTGGCACAACCACGTATTGCTTTTGATCCCTTTGCTTTTCCTGTAAAAAAATAAATACATAACAAAGTTTGGGAAATTTAAATTTTTACAAATATTTAAAAAAAAAATTTAAACTGTAATGGCATTTTTGGTCGCAATAACACCAACACATTTCAATAAGGTTTTAAAAAATAGGCTCAAAATGTATTGATTTTCTGTTTTTCCTGTAAAAAATAAATAGGTGATAAAGTTTGGGAAATTTACATTTTTACAAATATTTAAAAAAAAAATGTAAACTGTAATGGCATTTTTGATCGCAATAACACCAACACATCTCAATAAGGTCTTAAAATAAAATTGGGCTCCAAATTTGTCGATTTTCTGTTTTTCCTGTAAAAAAATAAATACATAAAAAAGTTTGTGAAATTTACATTTTTACAAATATTTACAAAAAATGTAAACCGTATAAACAAATATTTAAAAAAAAAAATTTAAACTGTAATGGCATTTTTGATCGCAATAACACCAACACATTTCAATAAGGTCTTAAAAAAATTAGGCTCAAAATATATCGATTTTCTGTTTTTCCTGTAAAAAAATAAATAGGTGATGAAGTTTGGAAAATTTAAATTTTTACAAATATTTAAAAAAACATTTAATCTGTAATGGCATTTTTGCCCACCCCTTGTCCCGGCCCTGCCCCCAGACCCAACCCCTTTTTCTTACCTGAGCCCGATCCAATCCAGCGATGTGTAGGAGTGCAGCGACTCCAGCCACTATCGCTCTCCTCATTGGACAGATTGATAGCAGCAGGAGCAATTGGCTCCCACTGCTGTCAATTAAAAGCTGTGACATGGGCGCTGGGGGAGGGGGGGGCGCAGCACGGGAGCGCTTTCCATGGGGGCACCTGATGAAGAGGAGTGGCCTGGAGTGCTGGCAGGGGACCCCAGAAGAAGAGGATCAGGGCTGCTGTGTGCAAAACCATTGCACAGAGCAGGTGAGTATAGGCATGTTTGTTAGAAAAAAAAATGTAACGTTTACAACCACTTTAATATCTTAATTCATATACAATATATGTGCAAAAAAAGTCCCATAAGAAATATAGTCCTTTTAAAACTCTTCAGCCACCATGTTTAAAGATGCAAAGTGCTTAAACCTCCTTCACTTAGTGCTCCACCACAGTGTGTATAAAATGCACACTCACCAATCATAAATATTTAACACGCCTCAAATAATTTGGGATTAGCACCATCACAACCAGCCTTGTTATAAATTCAAGCCGCTCTTATAGAGCCGGAGTTCCTTCCAACAACTGGAAGTGATGCCCAAGACCCAACAGAAAGTGACATCAATGATGGTGGATGAAAAGCCAAACCATCCGTGTGCTGCCCCACCCCCCCACAGCCCCAACCCCCCAATACTTACCTGAACCCCCTCTCGATTCAGCAATGTGCACGGGAACCTCAGCTGTCCGACTCTCTCTCTCCTCATTGGCTGAGACAGCAGTGGGAGCCAGTGGCCCCATAGGAAACGGCTTGCTATTGGGGTTACCGGTCAAGGGGGGAAACAAGGAGCATCGGCGGGGGACCCAAGAAAAAGAGGATCCGGGCTGCTCTGTGCAAAACCATTACACAGAGCAGGTAAGTATAACATGTTTGTTATTTAAAAAAAAAAAAACCTTTAATATCACTTTAAGATTTAAAAATAAATGAATAAATAAATAACACTGGCTCTGTCTGTAATACTGACCTGATATTTTTGTGGTCTGGAGAAGACACATGTTCTCATCCCCCGTACACTGGATCGTATCTGAAGTGTAACACGAGGTGGAGTCAGTAGACATGCAGGATCGGCACGTCAATCCATTGGATCCTGAGCTGTCCCTTGGCACTAAGGTAAAAAGAATAACATGGGTATAAGGGCATGAGATTAATGAGCACTTCTATTTTAGTAATAAACAAAGGGTGACTACACATGGTCATTCAAACAATGAAGATGTTAATGAAATGTTATGATGAAGGCCTACTTCAGTCTTTAGTGCTTCCATGCTGCTTGTCTGCTGCCACAGGTGCTATGGCAAGGAGATTAGTTTGTGGCTAAGCATCATGTACTTGGTGAGGACCAAACTACTTTAGGGTCTTCTCTTGCACCTCTTGTCCAATACCCCTGGAAGTGGTAATAGGGAGTGTAGCACTCCCATCTTCCACCTATCTCCTTCACTCAGCCTTCTGGTATCCTAGTGTTCTTGCGGGTGATTCCTGCTCCCGTGGTCCACAGACATCTGGCTTTCACAACCAACAGCCAAAAAGATCTAGTACTGCCTTCTACACCGGATCTCCCCAGAAGAAGTCACGAGACGTGGCGTAATGCGTAGAGATTGGCCAGAATAGATGTATACCGGAAGTGACGTAAGAAGGCGCCGAACAACGCCGATTTTGTTCTCTGTCTGTTTTACACGTTTTTAAATGTAAGAGTCCACCTGGGTACTTAATAAATATCTTGTTTGGCCCATAACACACTACACTATTGGAGGCTTTTTTGTTTTTGTTTCCCTTTTCTTACACTGAGGCATTGTGTACTGGATTAAAATTGGGGCAACTGAGTGGATTACTTTGTTCATTGGAGGAATACCTATGAGCTCATCTTCAGTGTGTATATCTGAAAGAAGTGCCCAAAGATGATAGTGGAGACCCTTTATTGCTTATGGATGCGATTTACTTCTATAACTAAGGCGAGACTTTAGCATTAAGAGGCTATTTGCGGAATACCTAGGAATATATATGGACATCTATATGTGTGTGTATCTATGCAACATCACATATATCGGATCCATCAACTTGTGAAGACGGCAGAAGCTTTACACTTTATTCACTACTTTAGAGGACTATTTAGCCTCATTATACATTTCTGTGATTTATGTACATCTTTGTGATATATTACATTTGTGTGATTTATTACTTTTTCACGTGATTCAGGATTATTTTGGACACTTTATTGCATTTTTGCACATCTATATTTATATTTATCATTACTTCACTACTCGTGGAGGTATTCTTTTATATTTTTTCTTTTTTAGTGATTTATTTGTTGGGTTATTTTACCACAGTATTTTACAGTGATATTTATTTATTTTTTGCGCAAGATCACTTTATATAGATAATAACAGAACTCTCATTGGCTGATGAAATATAGAGGTGGTACAGATCTCCACAATTGGAGGCCCTGTCTGGGATCAGGAGCTTTCAGGTCTTCTAAGGCCAAAGCAAATAAATAAGATCTGTTACAGGTAGTGTGGAGATGGCCCACCACACATGCTTGTAGAAGTATTGGCCCGGGTGCAATCTATGAAAAAAGTATGTAGACTATGCAGCAGTATGTAGACTATGCACTCAATGGAACTTACAGCAGGAGATCTGGTACAGTATAGAAACAAGCAAGAAGTTAGAAGCAGAAGGCAATAAAAAAAATACAGTTAAAATGAGCATAGAAAGAAGATCATGCAGTTCTCTCAATACTACAATACTATATTTTATGGGGTGTGAAACAAAATAAATTGAAAATTCAATTTGTATACAATTGTTTTTGAGAAGGTGACAGAGTTGAAACAAAACAGTATTTTTCTGGTTATGGTGTGGTCACCAGAATTTACCTAACATATCAATGTGAACACACCATGGACATGTGTATTTTATCTTTGTCTCAAATTATCATGTTTTTACTATGTATTAATTAAAGTTTGTAAATTTTTTTACTTGGATGTATTTTGTCTTTGGCACCGCTATAATCCCACTAGTTATTTACTCTATTCTTATTAATTTAGGGATGAGGTGCAATAATATATTGTAGTCTAGCCGCAGTTCCAGGAAAAGTTTTCCGTGTCGCAGCACTATTAATACGTGGCTTACCATAAAGTTATGAAACACTTGTCACAGCACTTGATACATGACCAGATGATGAACTGACATTGTTAAGGACAAGATTATGGGTGAACATAAGCTTAAAACAGAAAGCATTAATAGTGACAGTTCCCCTGTTGCAGAGTCTGCTATAGAGACAAAAGATAGGAATAAAAACAGTAACATGCAACAAGAAATACGTGAGTTTTTTTTGTGCAAGCAACAAGGTAATTTAAAAGCAGATTGCAGAATCTAAAAAGCTGGAATGCAAACAAACAAACTAAACTACAAAAGGCCAAAAGTGTCAAGTGTCAAGTTGAAGGTTGGTGGTAAACAGTGTATGACCCAGGGCTTCCAAATCTGGTCAAACTTGGGAACCAGATCTTTTTCCATGGCTTCAATTTTGGCTTGTATCATGGAACGGGTTACTCTATGCTTGGTCTCAGCTACAACTAAAGAGGGGTATTTCCATGCTTTAGTTATAGTATGTTTCCCAACTGTAAGAAGTTGAATAAGAAGCTTAAATTGCGTGCACAACAGGGAATCCGGTTTTAGATTAAGAAGTGCTGTGGTTGGGTCTGGTTGTACGGGGACGTCAAACAGTTTGGTGGCAAGAGCAAAAATGTCATTCCAGAAGCCTTGGATTATTGGGCAAGTCCACCAAATATGAAGGTGTGTACCTTGTTACGAACAGCCTCTAAAACTGAGAGCTGAGTAGGAGGGGACACTAGGTACCAGCGGGTCAGTACTTTATAGTTGACTTCCATTGACAGGATATTAGGTGAGGATGATTTAGTAGCTGACCAGATCTCAGACAAGTCTGCAATGTTGAGGGTGCATCCAAGGTGCACCTCCCATTTCCATGTATATTGAAATTTTTCAGAGTCAGGTTTGACTAAGAGTTGGGAGTAAAGGGATGAGATCAATCCTCTAGCATGTGGTTCATTTTTACATGTGGATTCGAAACTAGTGAGACGATTGAGAAGGGTACCAGTGTTTATGTTGGGTGCGTAAAAGTTTTTGATTTGGAGGCATTGAAACAATTCTGATGGGGTAGATTAGAGGATTTGCTAAGAGTCAGGAAGGGGAGAAAAGTAGAGGAAGTAACAAGGTTATGTAACTTTAATAGTCCCGAGGATGGTATGACATAATATTTCAAACTACTGTACCATACAACCCAGAGAAAAACGAGTTGCAGAAATAATGACCCGTACTCTATGTGAGAGTGGAAGAGCCATGCTGTTTGATGCAGATATGCCAACCACATATCAGGGGGAGGCAATTATGACTGCATGATATCTCCAAAATAGACTACCAAGAAAATAAACTGAGAAAACTCAATATGAACTGTGGAATAGAAAAGCCCCAAATTTGAACCATCTAAAAATGTTTGGAAGCAAAGCCTATGCACACACCCCAAAAGAAAAACTTACAAAATGGGATGCTTGCATAAAGGAAGGTGTGCTTGTGCGGTACAGTGAATCTCAAAAGGGATACAGAATTTTACACCAAGACACAAACAAGGTAACCATCAGTAGAAGCGTAATTGTCAAAGTCAACTTCAGTGCATTAAAAATTTCATTAACTAACACAAACGCTTCAGACTGAGGGAAATTCCACATCAGCGTCACATGAAGATAAGCAACAAAGTGACACAGAAATAGAAATTAACGCAGACAATCCAAATACTGTAAAAGAAGAAACCAGGCTACAAGAGGCTTAAATGAAGAAATCCACCAGAAACAATAAAGACATCCCAGTCAAATGGCTGTCCTATTTTGCTCGCATAGCTTTAAAACCAGAGCCAGATTCATGGGATAAGATGCAAAGACTTCCACCTCATGAGAAACAAAAGTGGTTTAGAGTTGCCAGTGAAGAGATGACATCTCTTAGTGAACTGAAACAGATTTATAGAACTGAGATCCAAAAAGGGACTAATATAAGGAGTAGTTGTTGAGTGGGGGTGTTGGAATACAATGTTCATTTGTATTTTAAGCAACAACTACATCAGCCAAAAGATGCCAGTGTTTACAAGTTTGTAGCTACATCTATGGTAACACTCTGCCTTTTCTCTGTATAATAAAGTTCCTGTTTCCTGTCTGTCGCAGCAGATACTGTAAAGCCCATGTGGACTGTGCATTCTCTGTTCTGTAGGGCTATATACAGGATTTCTAACCCCCCCAAAAAAACACATTGGATTTTTTATTGCTATTAGCCAATTTTATCAATAGCATTCTGGACACTCAGATGTGTGTTTGACACTCTCATTGGACTGTATATTTGAGGACTGTGCTGTGTGGAAGAGCTGTGAAAATCTTAGAACTGGATGGACAAGAATGAAAATCCTTTGGCAGGTAAATCAGTCACATACGTGTATTTAGCGGTTTATATGAGGACAGCAGATAGTCACTTACGGGAAGGAAGAGATGGGGTGCATCGATCACTTGTACAACATGATATACCCATCTTCACTCTTACATTTTTAGGTTGGGTGAAACTTCCTTTAATGTTACACTTGTTCTGTGGTATACATGACATCATGTATTCTTTTGAAGTGGGGGCACCTACAAGTAAACAAAATGTATCATTCTCTGCTATGAAAATAAAGGTTTGAAGAATATGTCAACCCAACATTTCATATTCCTGATATGTGCCTGCTGTAGCATGTACTTGTTTGAAAAATGATCCTGTTCTCTTTGTATTGCTTCCTTCGTGTGAAATCACTGGTGTTCCTGCCAGTACCTCTGCTTTCCTATTAAAAAATGACCACATTAGGCATGAGAGGACCGCATTGTCAGTTCTCGAGCTGTGCTGGGATCTCAACCTACTCTCCTCCAATGATCAGACTTGTTCTGAATTGTTCCGACTAACTATGTAACCACCATGCAGATTGCTCGCTCACCCTAACCAATGGACCCCTGAATTAACAGAAGGTCAAAAGCACTGGGGTAAATGTGGAAGTCAGCGGGGGTCTTGAAACTCAAATGGATTCAATACACATGTGGATAAATAAAATAATCTAAGTGCTCTCTGAAGTTGTTCAAAATGTCTTGGTATGCTGACGCCTTAATTGTTCATGGGGCACATCATAGGGCACACAGCAGGGCATAGGGCATACAGCAGGGCATAGGGCATACAGCAGGGTTTGGGGCACATCATAGGACACACATCAGAACATGGGGCACATCATAGGACACACAGCAGAACATGGGGCACACAGCAGGGTACAGGGAACAGCAGTACATACAGCAGGGTACAGGTCACACAGCAAGGCACGGGGCACAGCAGAGTACGGGGTAAAGTAGGGAACAGGGCACATCAGGGTACAGCACACATCAGGGTATGGGGCACAGTAGGGTACAGGGCAGAGCACACATCAGGGTACAGGGCACAGCCACATCAGGATACAGGGGACAGTAGGGTGCAGGGCACAGCGCACATCAGGGTACAGGGCACATCAGGGTACAGCACACATCAGGGTACAGGGCACAGCAGGGTACAGCACACCAGGGTACAGGGCACAGCACATCAGGGAACAGGGCAAATCAGGGCACAGCACATCAGGGTACAAGGCACAGCACATCAGAGGACAGGGCACAGCAGGGTACAGGGTACAGCACATCAGGGTACAGTACATCAGGGTACGGGGCACATCAGGGTACAGGGCACATCAGGGCACATTACATCAGGGTACAGTACATCAGGGCACAGAACATAAGGGTACAGGACACCAGGGCACAGCACATCAGGGTACAGGAAACATAAGGGCACAGCATATCAGGGCACATGACATTGGGGTACAGGGCACATCAGGGCACAGGACATCAGGACAGGGCACATCAGGGCACAGCACACATCAGGGCACAGCGCACATCAGGGTCCAGGGCACATCAGGGTACAGCACACATCAGGGTACAGTGCACAGCAGGGTACAGCACATCAGGGTACAGCACATCAGGGTACAAAGCACAGCACATCAGAGTGCAGGGCACAGCAAGGTACAGGGTACAACACATCAGAGTACAGTACATCAGGGTACAGAGCACATCTGGTTACAGGACACATCAGGGTACAGGGCACATCAGAGCACATCACCTCAGGGTACAGTACATCAGGGCACAGAACATAAGCACAGAACATAAGGGCACAGGACACCAGGGCACAGCACATCAGGGCACAGGGTCATAGAACATCAGGGTACAGGGGCACAGAAAATCAGGGCAAAGCACATCAGGGCACATCAGGGTACAGGGGCAAAGCACATCAGGACACATCAGGGTACAGGGGCACAGAACATCAGCTCTGAGCTTCAACCAAAACTTCACAAAGATTTTATGCTATGGAGGCTTCTATTTTTCTTTGGGGTTCCTCTACGATTGTGCCCAATTGGGGTGGTGGAAGTTCATGAAGGGTACAGGGTACATCAGGACACAGCACATCAGGATACAGGGGCAAAGCACATCAGGGCACAGCACATCAGGGTACATCAGAGCACAGGGCACCTCAGGGCACATCAGGGCATAGCACATCAGGGTACTGGGGCAAAGCACATCAGGGTACAGTGTTTCCAAGCTGTTTTCTTCAAATGCAGAGTAACTCCTCTCTCATGTCACGCTGCTCCTCGCCAGCCCCTCCTCACCAGCCCCTACTCTCTTCTTGTCCATCCCAGGTGTTGTCACAAGCAAATTGGGATGGACTGGAAGAGAGGAGGGGCCAGCGGGGAGCAGAACGACATGAGAGAAGAGTTATTACAGCAGCTTCCCACGCTACTTTGAATGCTGACTGAATCACGATCTACATGTCAGGCGTCAGCTGTCTGTGATTGATGGGTAGATCATCATGGACCTCCTGGGGACTTCACCACAGAACAACTGGGAAACCTCAGTTGAGAAACACTGCAATAGGCAAATTAGGCAGCCGCGAGGCCCCTGTGAGTGCGAGGCCTTAGGCGACCGCCTAATTTGAATCCAATAAAAATGAATCCAGGGAAAATCACACTTCACGAACTTCCACCACCCCAATTGGGCACAATCGTAGAGGAACCCCAAAGAAAAATAGAAGCCTCCATAGCATAAAATCTTTGTGGAGTTTTGTTTGAAGCCGCTACCTGAAGCTCTGAGCTTCAACCAAAACTCCACAAAGATTTTATGCTATGGAGGCTTCTATTTTTCTTTGGGGTTCCTCTACGATTGTGCCCAATAGGGGTGGTGGAAGTTCGTGAAGTGCGATTTTCCCTGGTTCATGAAAGACCCTTGCTGGGTATAGAGCCAAAAGCGTGTATGATCTCCCGTAATAGGAGATCATAGGGAGTTGGTAAGCGACCATTCTTTAGGAGGTTTCTAAACATCACTCATTTCTTGGCGCACTTTCATTTTATAATTGTGAGATCACCTTGGATATCACTTCACTGGATGGACTCAATTACCTAATTAACTTTCACTATTTGTATTATTTATTTGCTTGGCGCAACTTATTTTTGAAGTTTTTAAAGTACAAAGATTACAATCGCATCAATATGATTTGTTCTCGAAAAACAGGCACATCCTTCACATTTAATTTAAAATCAAAAATAAAAATGAACAAAAATTGTTAAATCTTTTCAGGTGTGCCATGACAATTTTTAGATCTTTTTTGGTACACTGCAAGACAAAGAAGTTTGAGAAACACTGCTTTAGATCTTTAAGTATTGGTATTCTACTTTCATTGTAAATAAAATATAAACACCTTATAGGAACAGACAAGATACTATATATATTTATTTTATCTAGGGAAAAACACCCCCTTATATACTTCAGATACCATTTTGCTGTTCCGGTGACATTACTGAAATTGAGTGTGCTATTCACACATTGTGCACATAAAACAGAACAAGGGGCATCTCCTATGATGTGAACTGACGCTTGTAAAACTCTTGATGTAAAAATTCACACAGCATTATTGAATAACTTACCCAAAGCCCAGGTTTCTGTATATTGGGCTCCACACACAGAGCCAGAAGGACAAGGCATACTGGTGCCGGTACATGAGTCTGATGAAGAAACACAGTGTGTACAAGAGAGCGAGTATCCTAAAGAGAGAAAATACAGCACAGGATGAGAATCAACCACAGAAGCCAGGTGATGTTTTACCGAATTGAGAACCTCATTTGCTTTCCAACTTTTTGAAACTTGAAATTTCCAGTGCAAGTTTAACATGTATGCCAATAAATTTAATTCCTTTTAACTGTTAAACATAACATTTTAAAAAATATATAAGTATTGGGACGCCTGCCTTTACACACACATAAACTTTAATGGCATCCCAGTCATAGTCCGTAGGGTTCAATATTGAGTTGGCCCACCCTTTGCAGCTATAACAGCTTCAACTCTTCTGGGAAGGCCGTCCACAAGGTTTAGGAGTGTGTCTATGGGATTGTTTGACCATTCTTCTGGACGAGAAGGCCTGGCTCGCAGTCTCCGCTCTAATTCATCACAAAGGTGTTCTATCTGTTTGAGGTCAGTCAAGTTCCTCGATTCACGCTCATCTATGTCTTTATGGACCTATCTTTGTAAAGCCAAGTCTCCCAATACTTTTGGTAATATAGTATATATATCTCCCTGCCCTGCTCACATTCTGGCATTTGGACTACAGGACTCCAAGTTAACTCACACCTTTCCTCTGTGAACCTGTGACATTATACCCAACCATGCCTCTAGACCAGGGGTCTCAAACTGGTGGCCCTCCAGCTGTTGCGAAACTACAAGTCCCACTATACCTCTGCCTGTGGGAGTCATGCTTGTAACTGTCAGCCTTGCAATGCCTCATGGGACTTGTAGTTTCGTAACAGCTGGAGGGCCACCAGTTTAGGACCCCTGCTCTAGACCTTCCCCATAGTGTTGGGATTTGTATAGAAGCTGACAGCATCCATCAAAGTTTTAATGTAAAGATCTAATTAGCATGCTTATTGTGGGGGGGGGGGGGGTAGATGCATATTAAAGTAAAGCCTCATACACACGATCAGATTGTTGGCCAACAGAGCATCAGACTTTTGTCTGAAGGGCGTGTGCCAGGAACTTGTCTTGCATACAAACAGTACACAATTGTTGGCCAACAAACACAAACACGTGTGGTACTACGTGGAATTTCAGCTCTTGTGCACCACCCTTTGGGCACCTTCTGCTGATGTCGTATTTGGTAAGCATTGATTCCGAGCATGCGTGTTTGTACTTTGGACTTTTGTGTGAAGGACTTGTGTACACACGATAGGAAAATCTGACAACAGACCGTTGTCCTCCGAAAATTTACTAGCTTGCCATCCAACATTTGTTGGCGGAAAGTTGGACAACAATTGTCTGATGGAGCGTACTAACGGTCAGATTTTAGGCAAACAGCCTGTCATCACACAATTCCCTGCCGAAAATCCGATCGCGTGTACGAGGTTTTAAGCTTTAAAATGTCTGTTTGCCTAAAAGCAGGTATCTTCACTGAAAAGATTTAACGCTTAAATGATGCATTGGCAGTGAGATTCCTCACAGAGATTGGTGATTGAGTTGGAAGAACCTACCAAAGACTGGCAACCCTTGGCCTGAGGGACAAAGACAAACACATTTAGTTGGACAATGGTAAGTGCAACCTTACGAGAGTGACCAGGTATACTGGAGATCTATGTGTATGGTTGCACTCTATAAGCAGACAATTTAGTGCCATGGAGGTGAGGTTCTGATGTTTGTACATACTCCCCGTTGTGGTAAGAATATTTGGACTCTTATATAGGCTATAAAGGGTGGCACAAAGCCTTATGCTACGTACACACGAGCGGAATTTCGTCCCACAAAAGACCGAAGATTTTTTTTGGTCGGAAAATGTGACCGTGTGTATGCTCCATCGGACTTTTGCTGGCCGAATTCCAACCAGCAAAAAATTGAGAGCATGTTCTTAACTTTTCGGTTGGAAAAAGTTCCTATCCAAAAATGCGACCGTCTGTGGCACGTCTGTGGCGATTCCAACGCGCAAAATTTCTACGCATGCTCGGAAACAATTTGAAGCATGCTCAGAAGCATTGAACTTCATTTTCCCGGCTCGTCGTAGTGTTGTACGTCGGCGCGTTCTTGACGGTCGCAATTTCAACGAACTTTTGCGTGACCGTGTATATGCAAGGCAAACAAGAGTGGAATCCCATCGGAAAAGCCGTCATATCTTTTTCCGACGATATGACCGATTGTGTGTACGCGGCATTAGTCTTGATAACGGAGTATTTAACCATTTGACCTCCGGAAGGTTTTACCCTCTTCATGACCAGAGCATTTTCTGCAAATTCAGCACTGCTCTACTTTAACTGGAAATTGTCATGCAACACTGTACCCAAATGACATTTTTAGCATTTTTCTTTTTACACAAATAGCCCTTTTGGTGGTATTTGATCACCACTGGGTGTTTTTTTTTTGCGATCTAAATGAAAAAAGACCATTTTTTTTTTTTTAAATACAATATTTTCCTATTTTTCATTACAAATATTCAATAAAAAAAACAAATATTCATAAATTTAGGCCAAAATGTATTCTGCAACATGTTTTTGATAAAAAAAAAAAAAAAACAATAAGTGTATATTAATTGGTTTGTGTGAAAGTTATAGTGTCTACAAACTATGGTAAATATATACTGGAATTTACGCGGCGATAGACGCTATACTGTAATAGCAGTGATTAGCAAATTATAATGTGACTGTGACAGGATGGCGGCCAATCTGACGCTTAGAGACACTATTTGTGAGGGTCAGTAACTGACACTAAGATCACTAGTGACACTAATGATCTTAGTGTCAGTTACTCGTACACACGAGCGGAATTTCCGTCGGAAAAATCTTGGATGGTTTTTCCAACGAAATTCCGCTGAAGCTTGCCTTGCATACACACGGTCACACAAAAGTTCTCTGAATTTTCGACCGCCAAGAACACGGTGACGTACAACACTACGACGAGCCAAGAAAATTAAGTTCAATGCTTCCGAGCATGCGCGAATTGTTTCCGAGCATGCGTGATTTTTTGCGCATCCGAATTGCATACAGATGAACGCATTTTCGGATAGGGACTTTTTCCGACCGAAAAATAGAGAACCTGCTCTCAATCTTTTGCGGGCTGGAATTCTGCCAGCAAAAATCCGATGGAGCATACACACGGTCGCAATTTCCGGCCAAAAGCTCACATCGGTCTTTTGCTGGCGGAATTTCTGCTTGTGTGTACAGGGCATATCAATGTGTAATATATGCTGCTTTTACTCTATTATCTGGCTGTTTTTCTCCCTTCTTTGCAGGGAGAAGAAACAGCCAGGTCACTGTTCCCTGTACAGAGAGTTCTGTGTTTTTATAAACACAGAACTCTGTGTGTGATTGGTCAACGGCCGATCACCTGAATTCAGCCAAAATCATTGGCTGAAATCAGCTGCCAAACTCATGATGTGTCCAATCACGGCACAGATTGGCAGGGGGCGAACCCGGAAGAATCAGCCAATACAGGTACATGATTGTGCCTGCACCTGCCTTCTGCTCGCAGTATACTTACTGTGGGTGGTCAGCAGGTGGTTAATGAAGGTGTGGTCTGGCGGTGTCCTTCTGCCCATGGTGGGGGTGCTTTAGTTCCATTCTGAACATAGGTGTGCGCAGCCTATTGCACTAGGGTGTGCACCCCAAAGCTCAAACACACATGCGCAGTAAAGCAGTGGATGGTGTCAGTAGAGCAGTGGATGGTGTCAGTAGAGCAGTGGATGGTGTCAGTAGAGATGAGATTGGTGTCAGTAGTTTTTATTATTTTATTATGTTATTATTTTTTACAATTTTATTTTTTTATTTTTTTTTAAATATTATTATTATTATTATTTTTTTTTTTTACAATTTGTAAAGAGCCCAATTAAGGGGCTTTGGTGAAATAGTAGAGAAAGGGATTAAGGACAGAGATTCCCCAGTTCCTTTCTCTGTAGCCTCAGCTGCCATGGGGGGAGGGGCATTCAGCCAAGGGAATCTGCATCGCACAGGGTGATTAGGGTGTGCCCAAGCACACCTCCGGCACACCCTGTGCGCACACCAATGCTTCTGAACTATTTTTTGGGGGGGGTTTATACTATCTGCTTCTCTCTGGAGTGTCCCCAGAACAGTTGATTTTTTTACCCCCTTTGTCTTCTCCTGAGGAAGTGGATACTGTCCAGAAAAAGCGTCCCCTCTTTGCTTGTTTATGACTATCTTGATCAAGATTTGCTGAAAAAGTCATTTTTCCACAAAGTGTTATGAATATAATACATGTCAATATGAAATTGAAAAATTGGAAAGTGAGGGTATTGATGCGTTGTATCTTTTAAGGAGTAATACGTAAAGAATGTCTTGTTTTAAACTCTATTTAAAAAAAAAAGGTATATCCTATTGAATTGATGTGAGTTGTGCCTCAAAGGTCCAGCTTTTGAGTTACCTTTCTGTAATATGGTCATTATGTTAGGGGTGTGGCACATTTTCGGTAAACATTACAAGCTTTAGACAAACACAGTCATTAGATCCTCTCCATTTAAGGACTGGTATGCTGCAATTTATTAACTTTTCGTTCTTGAGTTTAAATATACTTTAAAAAGTCATAAAAAGCTACAAAGAATGCCTGGGAAGAAGATTTTTGGGGGTTTTTGCCAGAAATTTGCACTGGGCGTTGCGTTTATAAAGCTCTGAGCTCTGAGTTTGTTGTATCACGTATGTCAGTCTAGTCTTCTTCTGTTTTTCCGATATGCCCAGATATGACTTCATTTATGTTACAAAAAAAAAAAAAAATGTTCAGTTTACCAATGGGCTTTGCCAAAAGATTACCTAATAATAATAGAACCTATTCAATATAAAGCATCAATTTAACCACACGCACATTACAAAATGCATTACTTTGTTTGCTCCTGATTTCATAGCAGCTGGAAATACCCTTCAAAGCAAAACTCACAAGAAAGTGAAATCATTTACCAACAATTGCCACCACATTTCCCACTCTCCTTCTAAGTCCTCAAGATAGGAACTGTCCGTTTACAGCCCTGGCAATATAGATTTTGCATGACTCACATTTCACAATTTGCGAAATCACATCTTGCCTTGGAATGTAGGAGTTTTAATTTCCCTAAGATCTAATGATTAAAAATTAGGAGATTTTCTGTAAACCATTGCCATTTTTAATAACACCACCCTTCATCTATGCTTCTGGATAAATAATGCAAATAAATACTTATAAAATAGCAGGAAATGCAAAAAAAGTGTAGCTGTATTAGATGAAAGCAAGCCCATCTGACCTTAAATTATTATGCAGCGCTAAATATGCATATAGGATTCATAATTTAAAAAAAAAAAGAATATATATATATATGTACTCTAAATACAATAAATTGCTTAAAGAACTTTAAAAAATACAGATATATATTGAACAAATTAAGTCCAGCTTTTATTGTACTAAATTTGTTCAAAGTACATTTTTTTTGGACTGGAATTTACGAACTTTGTGATTTTATATTCATATTTATTTACCTTCACTTGCGCACTGGTAGTTTACTTTGTGGGAGTGTATGTATGTATGTATGTATATATATATATATATATATATATATATATATATATATATATATATATGTAATAAAAAAAAAAAAAAAAAAAATATATATATATATATATATATATATATATATATATATATATATATATATATATACATGTACAGTATATACATATACATTTCATTTATTTTTATGACAAAAAATAAATAAAATAACAATGCTAATAAGTAGCCATTTTTGGCACAATAACAAGTCCAGGTTTTCCCAGAGTGGCTTCTTTAACCCTCAGAAGCCATTTAAAGCCCAATGCACCCTTAAAAAACAAATATTATTTTAGTCTTCCCCATTCCAATGCACCTAGCAAAAAATTGCAATATGCAGCGCTAAATATACATATAGGACCGTTCAGCCAAAAGATGTATATAAATGTGTACTCTAAATAAATTGCTTAAAGAGTATAAAAAGTATACAGTATATATACACATCTATATATTTCTATATAGAAAGAATATCTGAGAAAAAATAAATAAAATAACAAGGTTTATAAGTAGCCATCTTTCTCACAATAACAGGTCCAGGGTTTCCCAAGGAGGCTTCTGTAACCCTCAGAAGCCCTTTAAAGCCCAATGCACTCTTAAAACACAAAAAAATATATTAGCCTTCCCCTTTCTATATATATATATAGAATGGGGAAGGCTAATATATTTGGGGAAGGCTATATATGGGGAATGGAATGGAATGGGGAAGTCTATATATATATATGTCAGCCTTTTCTATTTTCAGTAAATTGGTTGAAGTGATTATAGCCATATTAGTGCATTTGTTAAAAGAACAATTAAGTACTGTCCATGATACTTTTTTTTTATTTGCACAAACATCCACATTTTTAGGACAAGCTTTTGTGGTGTGTCCAATTTCTTCAAGGTCCAAGCAGAGTACTTCTTGGACCTCGAAAAAGGGGGCACACCCTGAAAATGTAGATTTTTTTGCAAATAAAAAAAGTATCATGGACAGTGTGTAATTGTTTTTTATTTGTAAATTGGTTTAACTGTTTAGGGTGAGTTTCATTTATGCTGATATAATTTACTCTTATCAATTTTGGGAGAGGTTAGATGCATTAAAAAAAAAAAAAAACATTTTTTTTTAAAGATATTTTTTTTAAAAGAAAATATTTAATAAACACTTACCTTATGCTACCAAAGCCAAGAGTTCCTAAGGGTTACAGAAGCCCCTTTGGAAAACCCTGGACCTGTTTTTTTGTTTTTTTTCCCCTCCACCAAATAGACCTTATTTCTTAGTAGCCTTGTTATTTATTAATTTATTTTTTATTTTTTTACAGAAAATGAAAATCCCAGTAAATAACAAGCAATTTCACAAATTCGGGGCTTTATATTTGTAGCTGCATGCAGCACAAGTTATATACAGAGCTCCTGGGGCTTGGAATTTAGTAAATTGAGTTAAATCATTTTAATGTTAACATAATGTTGACATACCTTATTTTTATTAGTTTTAGGAGAGATTATATACCTTGACACAAAATTAAAAAAAAAATCTATAAATTACATATATAAATTATTTCACAAAGATATTAATAAACACTTACCAGATGCTACCAAAGCCAAGAACACACCGAGAATATGTACGAGTGGTGACATTTTGAGAGCATGAAGTACGTCTATGTTGGTAGAAGAAGGATCTGTCTCTGTGTTTGCTGGAGAACGTCTTATTTATCCTTTTTGTAATTTGGGTGTGGTAATGTTTGGACCAGTTACATATAATATTTTTCCATCACAAACATTACCGACCATGTTTTTTTTTTTTTTTTTCGTCCCTTGAGTTCTATACCTCTAAACAAATTTAGATTGCCAAGTCTGAGAAGTGCATTAAACAGAAAGTCCTATGACTGCCTCTGAGAGATGAAAATGTAATATTCCATTACGTTTTATAGTGTATCCATTAATGTTTTCATGCAGGGCCAAATGTATGGTGCGTTCATTTTAAAGAAACGAGTGTCCCTGGGCATAAAAGTTTAGATATTATTTTGTATTTTTTTATTTTTATTTATAATGACAATAAAGGAATTAAACTGTTACAAAAGTATGTTCCAACAGAAATAAAGGTAGTTTATTTACTTTTTTTGTTTTAATTTGGAGCACTTTCTTAAAAGAGAAATATGGGCAAAGCTTTTTTTTGGCCATACTTCTCTTCTGGGTCACAGGAGTCCATGTACTTGTGCTTGCCGACAGGGGACTAAAGTCTGCTGTGGGATAAGGCCTTAAGGTCATTCCAGGCTCTAGAACAGGGTGTCTTAACCAGGGTTCCATGGAACCCTAGGGGTTCCTCCAAAGGGTGCTGGGGGTTCCTTAAACAATAAACAATTTCTGCCTCTCAGATAAGTTCCCATTGACACCACTCATCATTTTAGCTATCTATAAGGGGATAATTCCTCCCAATGACCACAAGTTGAAGGAGCATTCTTCCACCAATGTATCATGAGTTGTAGCTATATCTAATTGGCTTCAAAAAAGGGTGGGCTATGCGCCCCCTGCCCACCCACTTGTGTGACAATAGCAAATTAATATTCGCTATTGTCTTCCTGATTCTCCTCCCGGCCAATGAGGAAGCAGGTCTTAAGACCTGATTGGCCAAGAGGAGAAGCGATCATGTTGGCCGCCGAGGGAAGGAAGAGGTAAGTCGCCGAGGAGGAAGCCGCCATGAAGCCGGAGACGCAGGGTGAAGCTGCAGAGAAGGAAGCCACCACCAAGGAAGAAGAGACGCAGGAAGGAGCTGAAGCTGCTCGGGACCTAGATGGGGTAAGTGCGGGGCTGGTGGGGTGGGGGGACAAGCGAGCGATGGGGGGTGGAGGTTTGACTGAGCAACTAGGGGGGGTGTTGGCGGCAGGTGTCTTGTTTGCTGCCCCCTCCCCCCCCAAAATATACAGCACCAGCCGCTACTAAAATATAGTATTTTTAAGCAGGGGTTCCCTGGGACCGGAAAGTTTCCTCAAGGATGGCTGCTCCAAAAGGATCACGACCATATTCCCAGGATCCAACCAGATGCTTGATTGACAGCCATCTCTGGCTCTCAGTGCGCGGCTGAGAGCCAAAGTCAACTGTGCCCACCTCCTTTCCAACCTGGTGTTCCAGTAAGCGCTGGAGGGAAAGAGCGGAGAGCGGTGACTGACAGTCACCGCTCTCCACTCTGAGAAGACAGAGAACTGAGCGATCAGTAGTCATGTGATTTTTCAGTTCTTGGGCTTTGGAACCAACGTGGGATCAAAGTGATGCTGTAGAATAGAGGTGAGTATGTTTATTTTTTTATATACCCAAAACCTTACCTTTAATTTAACACTAAAAAAAATGAAAATGAGAAAGCTTAAAATGCTATTGGTTAAAAATTATGAAAATAGAAAAAAAAAATCAGAACACTACTATACAGTTTAAGGAATGAAAGAAGATGATGAGGGAGTTATTTAGAGCTGATTAAAGTTATAAAATGCATTAGGGATTAAAAAGAAATACATTTTATTTAAAAAAAAAATGTATATAGATATGCAGATCAAAGGTCATCCATACTGTCCTCTTTTGCGAGGTCTCAGGGATTCAAGGATTGAACTTCTTAGACCCGATCATGTTTTAATTTTCATAATTTGAGAATCTGACAAAAAAATATTGAACGGTACTGAGTTGGCCAGAACCAGTTCTTGAGGGAATCTATTCCACATTTTCACAGCTCTTCCTGTGAAGAATCCTTTCCTTATGTGAAGGTTAAATCTCTTTTCCACCAGCCATTAAGAGTGCCCCTAGTCCTCTGTATTGACTTGACAGTGAATGCCTCTACACTAAGTTTACAAGTTCTTGTATACTCTTAGTTTATATTTTCCAATTTTCCTGTATGCTATCCTTTACTAACACTCCATAAAAATTTAAGTCAGTTATAAAAATGGAAAAAAAAAAAGGAGAACGGTTGTGCATAGTACTAGCATAGTAAAGTATTTTATTAAAAGTAATCAGATAACATTTCACCACAAAGTGAAAGTTAGACACTAGGGCTATTTCTAGGTCTTCACTTAAACTTCTTGGGGCCATGCTATTTAAAGGGATTGTAAAGGCTTAAGGTTTTGTACCTTATTTCTTTCTCTGCATTTGGCTTAAAAACCTTTTAGGTGCAGTTCCCCTTATGCCCCTTTAAATACTTACCTGAGCCCGATCTAGATCCAGCGCTGTGCCCAAGAGTTGTGGTGCTCCTCTCTCTGGCTCTCCTTCCTCTCTGGACTCAATGAGAGCAGCGGGAGCCATTGGCTCCTGCTGCTGTCAATCAAATCCAGCAGGGGGCGTGGGGCTGAGACAGACCCTGTGTGCTGAATGTAATAAAGGGGAGATACCCCGTTTGTTTTGATACTTTTGAGGATATTGGGTCTCTCATGATGTGAATGCCCCCCCCCCCCTTCCGCTCCCCCCCCTTTTCCCTCTTGTCTTCTCTCCCCTCCCCCCTCCCCTCTTTTTCCTGAGTTTGTTTTACTATTGGATGCATTGGGCAGCACAGTGGTGTAGTGGGTAGCACTCTCGCCTAGCAGTAAAAAGGGTCGCTGCTTCAAATCCCAACCATGACACTACCTGCCTGGAGTTTGCATGTTCTCCCTGTGCCTGCGTGGGTTTCCCACACTCCAAAGACACGTGGGTAGGTAAATTGGCTTCTGTTCAAAATTGGGCCTAAAATATGAATGTGAGTTGGGGACCTTGGAATGTGGGCTCCTTGAGGGTAGGGACTGATGTGGGTGTACGATGTATGTGTGGAGTGCTGCGTGAATTGGCGGCGCTATATGGGTACCTTAAAAATAAAATAGGGATGATTGTGGACACGCACCCACACTCGCTCAGGTTGGACTGGTGTCTTTATTCAACCTTACTAACTATGTAACTATATATAAAGTCCCATTAATATGGTATTTAAATCTTTTGGAATGCTGTGTGTGTCAATAGATACACACAGTGCAGTTTGGGATTGAGTCCGCATGACAACCCCTCCCCCCAGCAAGCAGCTTGCTATGAAGGTACTCAAAAGGCAGGAGGAGCCAGGAGCGCTGTCAGGGGACCCCAGAGGAGGGGGATAGGGGCTGCTCTATGGAAAATCATTACAGAGAGCAGGTAAGTAGAACATGTTTGTTCATTAATATACATCAATAATATACATCTATTACATAACCCTTTGAACTAGTACAGGTATAGTATATTATGCAAGCAAGCTCTGTTCAGAAATGGTGTAAGAAATGGTGTAAGATGACAAGATATATTATCATTGAAAACTTAATACTAGATCATAATATCATAATCCAAAATATATTTTATTGACAAATCTTTGTAGTGCACCCCTGTAAGAGCCGCTAGTGAACTTAATTTTATTCCCCCAGTTTGGGCACACACTGCCAAGCGCACAGCATTTTCTTCACTCTTTTACTGCCTCGAAGGAACAGTCTGCGAGTGTCTTTTTTGGAGGGCTTTATTGAAACATAGAACTTGAATGGGGTCAGGGAGCATTGGATACCCCAGAACTGAGAAAAGCTGAATGCTTGAGGACTCTTCCGTCCTCCCACAGAGTCCCACAGAGTCTTTAATGCTGACAGATGACTAGGACTTTCCCAAGGGACCCAAAACCTGCACGCAGTCACTAACTTCCAGCATTGTGTCATTTACTCACACCAGGGCCGGGGCAAAGGGTGGGCAGGAGGGTCAACTGCCCTGGGCACATATGGTTTATTGCAGGGATGGGGTGCCCTGACTCTAACCCTAAGGGAAGGGGGGAGTGCAGTTTGGCATCTTTACCCTGGGTGCTGGATGACCTTGTCCAGGCACTGACTAAACCGGCCACAGGATCATCAGTTTCCTCCTTCCGATATCCGCCAACAACTCTCCAGTGAGGGAGAGACATACTGCCATAGAACAGCTGGACACCTTTTCCCCAACTTACTCCTGGTTCTCCAGTGAGCTTCTCCAAATCCAAACAAACTCCGGGACTAAACGTTTGCAGATAGGACCCCCAGCTGAAGTTTCCAGGTTGCTTGATGTCTTCTATGTGGCACCTTCAGAAATTCTGCCCCAGGGGCAGAACCCCTACACAAGGGTCTCCTCTAGCAGGACTGGACCCAGGAACTCTGCACCTCCTGCCTCATGCCCCAGGCCTGAAAAATCAATCCTCGCTCCATTGATTATAGAGGAGCTAACTAAAATTACCTAATAATCTACACTACATCAGGAGGGTGCTACATCTTGAAAAAAAAAAATGTTTTTTTTTTAATTGGAAAACATGTAAATATATACAATAAAACTAAGTGAATACCCAAGAAAAATGATTGAACCCCCGCCCCCGATAAAATGTGCAAAATCAAATGGTTTGTTTATGATAGAGATCTGAGATGACAGCAGTGGCGGATGGTGTTTTTTTTTTTTTTTTAGGGGGGCGGCAAACAACCACCCCTCCAGGTTGTTCGGTCGGTGGCACCCCCCTCCCCGGCACTTACCCCATCTAGGTTGCAGCTGGGTTGCGGGCTCCTACGGGCAGGTTGTGGGCTCCTACGGGCGGTGGGCAGCAGGCAGGTTGTGGGCAGCGGCTCCTGTGTCCTCTCCCCCTCGGATTCAGCAAAGGGCAGTGGGCGGATTTGCTGGCAACGGCTCCTGAGTCCTCTCTTTCTTGGCTTTGGTGGCGGGCAGCGGGCGGTGGGTACTGTGTACTCTCCTCCTTGTCTTCGGTGGTGGGCAGTGGGTGGGTTGCGGGCAGCGGTTCCTGTGTCCTCTCTTTCCTGGCTTTGGTGGCGGGCAGCAGGTGATGGCTCCTGTGTACTCTCCTCCTCGGCTTCGGCGACTGGCAATGGGCGGGTTTGCTGGCAGTGGCTCCTGTGTCCTCTCTTTCTTGGCTTCGGTGGTGGGCAGCGGGCGGTGGCTCCTGTGTACTCTCCTCCTTGTCTTTGGCGGAGGGCAGTGGGTGGGTTGCAGGCAGCGGCTCCTGAGTTCTCTCCTCCTTGGCTTTGTGGCAGGCAGCGGGCGGGTTGCAGGCAGCGGCTCCTGGCTTTGGGGGCTTCCGCCGTGCGGCTCCTCCCTCCTCCTCCTAGGCATCCAAAAGGATTGCCTGTCCTTTCAGCCAATAGGGTGATGGTTCTCAAGACCCGCTTCCTGATTGGCCCGGGAGGAGGATCGGTGTGGCTCTAATAACGTGCTTAAAAAAACTCGCCATTGGAATCCATGCGTCCGGTGCCCTGTATATAGATCAGGGGGCAATATGCATAGATGGGGGGGGCCCTAATGTACGGGCCGCCGCTGGATGACAGAACTTCTGTATGCATGGCATGCGTTACATTGTCTAGCGCTTGACAAACGGGTGGATGAAGACCTGGAACCCTGAAAAAACATTGACGAAAGAGCAAGGCAAGCTTAGTAGTTACCTCCACTTGAAAAGAAGAAAGCACAAATAATTACATTTAACCAATAATTCATGAAAACATACTGTAAGTATATAGTAAATACAATAACAATAAACATTTTTTTAAAAATGATCAAATATTAGTGAGATTATAGTCAGAAGACATGTTCTCATAACTTCAATCCTGTGACAATGTATTAGGTTGTACTATATTATGTTGCTAATGGATTGGAAAGGTTTAATGTGTTATTGGCTTCCCTTTCCAAAACATCTCTAATGATGTACTCCATCATGTACATTCTTGAAAATTACGCAGTTTGGAAGCAACAAAGTGGTCATAATAGTCAAAATATTCTTCCTGAGTATTCAATTCTCAAAAAGTCCCCTTTTCCATATATTTCTGGATGTAGTGGGTTTTCCTCTATACGATCACCTGGGGTCTGATCTCACAGATGTGCACATGGGATGTGCAGTGTGTGCCTGGGCACAACCTGATCACCCCATGCGGTTTTTTTTTAAATATATAAATGCTGTAAATGATTGCTAAGCCACACACATTTAAGTTTCTCAAAAACGAGGTTTGCAAATACCCTATTTTGCATTTTTATTATTATTTAGTGTCTTCCGGGTATTGGCCGCGCCATTCATATCCCTGTATGTTGTATCGTTTGTGGATGTCATTTCCGCCCTTACTTAGTCTTCCCTGTCCAAATCTTGCGCATGCGCCATAGCGTCGATACCAAGCCTCTGGCTCGATTGCCATTACTACGGCAATTGAGCTAAGACAATAATGACGGCAAATCACTTGCAAGGCGGTATCGCGAGGCTTCCCTCTGTGCCGTTCTCAGTGTAAGATAATGACCCGGCATGCAGAGGAGACAGAAACGGCACACATTGGGCGCCGTTAAGCTTTATACGCAATGCGCAAGCGAGGCTGACGTCACTGCACATTGAAGGATGATTTCTATCGCAACAAATACAGTGAGTGAACTTTCACGGGCAGCAATAAGCTGCCTGTGCTATATAGATTACAAAGAGCAAAATTTGTAGTGGAGGGTTTACAACCATTTTAAGTTTGTGAATGAACAGGAAGCCACTCAGCACAGAGCACTTCCCATTTACTGACTATCCAGTGCAACTGAGGCTGCAGGAAAAGGGACTGGGGAATCTCTATTCTTAGTCCCTTTCTCTGTCTCAAAAGTGAGACATCAGTGGGTCTGTTTAGACCCTTGATATTTTACCAAAGCCCCCCAACAGGGCTCCTAAATTTTTTTTTATAAATCATACAAATAACATTTAAAAAAAATAATTAAAAAATTAAAAAAAAAAAGAGGAAAGGAGTTATTGTAGTGAATGTAAATATGAGATGTGTCTGTCCAGGTGTGCCGATGTATATCCACCAGGTGGGGCCAAAAGCCCTACAACCGGACCTCCCGCAGAGAAGAGTATAGAACCGCAATGATTTCAATATGGATCTAGATAAAAAAATAAACAGTTCATAATAAATTTCCCAAATGAGTCCTAGTATTTTCTCTATAGTATAATACAGTAAGCTTAAAGCAGGATTTCCACTCAAAAGTGGAACTTCCGCTTATCCATCCCCCTCCCACATTTGGCACCTTTCGGGGGGAGGGGGGAACTGGTACCTGTTTTTGACAGGTACCTGTTCCCCACTTCCGGAGAAGGTGACGCACGCCATCCCTCGGGTGTTCGGCCCCCCTCCTGCTTCCTCCACTACCCCTGATGACGTCAGAGAGTGCTGATGAAACGCGTAGGGTGGCTTGAGCGTGATACGTCACTTCCGCCATTTGTAACGCAACTGGGACGCTAACGGCGTCTCCAACACATGGTTGTGTCAAGCCGTTATGGAGATTTGATTTTATCTGTTTTTACCTCAATTTTTGATTACATTTCGACAAACTTCACCATGGAAGCCCTTTTCTTCTTTTAAATCCTTGGTTACCTGCTCGGATTGATACTGTGGTTTTGATTATTTCCACATCGGGATTTCCTACAAGCGTTTATGACTACCTGGAATAGGTTTCTTGGGATCTGTGGCTGTGAGGTTTTCCACTGGCATCATTTACAAGCGTATACAACTACCTGTAATGGGTGTCATCAGATTCTGGTGAGTAGGATGTGTGGCTGGTGATGGTGGTGGAAGATTTACTCCTTGCTGTCTGCCAAGAACTGGAAGATCCACAAGCACATTTTTGATTTTTGATTTTTTGATTATTTTGATTTGGACACTCAATCAGATAATTTGTGGACGTTACTTTTTTACACACATGTATATGATTGTGTTTACTGACATTGGTCTATGCACTTGCACTTTAATTATTTTTGGAGAGAGCGCAGTTCTAAATAATGTTTTAATTAATTCTTCTTAATCAGTAATGAACACTCACTTCTTAAAGTGATTGTAAAGGCTTGTTTTTTTTTTTTTTAATAACAAACATGTTATACTTACCTCCTCTGTGCAGTTGGTTTTGCACAGAGCAGCCCAGATCCTCCTCTTCTTGGGTCCCTCTTCTGTGCTCCTTGCCCCTCCCTCTTTTGAGTGCCCCTCAGCCAGCAAATTGCTATAGGGGTCACCGAAGCCGAGTCAGAGCTCCGTGTATCCATTCAGACACAGAGCCCCTACCTGTCCCCACCTCCTCTCTCCCCTGATTGGCTGACTGGCTTTGATTGACAGCAGTGGGAGCCAATAGCGCCTCTGCTCTGGCTCAGCCAATCAGGAGGAGTGTACTGAATGGCTGAGGGGATTGTGGAGAGAGAAGGAGCTCAGGTAGGTAATTGGGGGGTGCTACACACAGAAGGTTCTTTATCCTAATGCATAGAATGCATTAGGATAAAAAACCTTCTGCCTTTACAACTCCTCTAAATCTGTGTTCAAAAGCATGCAGGGAGCTTGTATGTCCACAAGATGGCAGCCAAAGGGGTCTAATAATAGTGTTCTCACTAGAAGATTTTTGCCCCTATTATTCTTTTGGTGTCAACCCAAAGTTTGGGATTTTCTTTTACTTTTGGTGATAATGGTAAACAGGACAAACAAAGAGGGTGAATCTCCCTAAAGGGGGCACAGACAGTAATAAAAACGGAAAAAAACTCCACTCTATCCAAAACAAAACAAAAAAAAGGCTTAAATCGGGGCGGTCAACCTTTTGAAGAGTGAGGGTCACTGAAGTCACTTGGTAACCGGTCGCAGTCCGCAATAAAATGAAACGGTTCAGAATTTCACATTTATTATTTTAAATAGCATAATGAAGTTCTTAAACAACAACCAGAATCATCATTTCCAGTGGGACCAACCCCCCCCCCCCCCCCCCCCATTGGATGTTCCCGCACTGTTTAATCACAATCAAAAAAGTAAGAGTGGATGACACGAGTGTGAACACTGACTTTCTTTACTTCTTACAAGGGACACAATATCAGGTTTTATGTCAGTCAGTGAATTTCCATAGCTTATCAAGCTACTGGTCTCTAGTAGGGATGAGCCGAACACCCCCCGGTTCGGTTCGCACCAGAACCCGCGAACGGACCGAAAGTTCGCACGAACGTTAGAACCCCATTGACGTCTATGGGACTCGAACGTTCGAAATCAAAAGTGCTCATTTTAAAGGCTAATTTGCATGGTATTGTCCTAAAAAGGGTTTGGGGACCCGGGTCCTACCCCAGGGGACATGTATCAATGCAAAAAAAACTTTTAAAAACGGCCGTTTTTTCGGGAGCAGTGATTTTAATGATGCTTAAAGTAAAAAAAAAAAAGTGAAATATTCCTTTAAATATCGTACCTGGGGGGTGTCTATAGTATGCCTGTAAAGTGACGCGTGTTTCCCATGTTTAGAACAGTCCCTGCACCAAATGTCATTTTTAAAGGAAAAAATCTCATTTAAAACTGCTTGCGGGTTTAATGTCATGTCGGGTCATGGCAATATGGATGAAAATCAGTGAGACAAACGGCATGGGTACCCCCCAGTCCATTACCAGTCCCTTTGGGTCTTGTATGGATATTAAGGGGAACCCCGCACCCAAATTAAAATAAGGAAAGGTGTGGGGCCACCAGGCCCTATATACTCTGAACAGCAGTATACAGGCGGTGCAAACAAGACAGGGACTGTAGGTTTGTT
The DNA here is from genome assembly GCF_042186555.1 of Aquarana catesbeiana. Taxonomy (NCBI): domain Eukaryota; kingdom Metazoa; phylum Chordata; class Amphibia; order Anura; family Ranidae; genus Aquarana; species Aquarana catesbeiana. The sequence continues at coordinate 21,601,559 of NC_133333.1, forward strand.
GTTAAGTAGAATCTGTTTGTAATTTTGAACATTTTTAACGTGTTTAGCTCCAGCCAAAAAATCTTTTCTAAGCTTTTTGGAAAACATAGGGAAGGGTTATCACCCCTGTGACATTTGTTTTGCTGTCTTTCCTCCTCTTCAGAAGATTTCACCTCACTTTTTTGTCCCAATGAAAAATGTTTTTTGAAAATTTGGGTTTTTTTGTGGAACAAGGATTGGAAAGCATCAGTGGAAAGGAGAACTTGTTTTCCCATATTAACTCTTACAGGAGAGAATTTCCCTTCCTAGGGGTAGATTTCATCTCACTTCCTGTTGTCTCCTTCCGTTTGCAAGTAGGAGTCGTTTGTAAGTTAGATGTTTGAAAGTAGGGTCCTGCCCTATATACTCAGCAGAAATTTGGGCCTTAGGTGTTGCTGTGGCCACAACACTGTAAGCCCTCACAGGGCCCTGCTGTGAAATATTAGATCAAGAATTGTAATTACATGCCCCTGTTGAACAGGAGCTGAAAAATTAGGCCTTAGGCACTGGTGCTGGTGCCACAACACTGCAACCCCTCACAGACACTCTAGTTGGAACGCAGGAACGAGCCCTGCTGCAAATTATTGCTTCAAAAATTGTAATTACACGCCCCTGTTAGACAGGGGCAGAAAAATTGGGCCTTAGGCACTGGTGCTGGTGCCACAACACTGCAACCCCTCACAGACACTCTAGTTGGAACGCAGGAACGAGCCCTGCTGCAAATTATTGCTTCAAAAATTGTAATTACACGCCCCTGTTAGACAGGGGCAGAAAAATTGGGCCTTAGGCACTGGTGCTGGTGCCACAACACTGCAACCCCTCACAGACACTCTAGTTGGAACGCAGGAACGAGCCCTGCTGCAAAGTATTGCATCAAAAATTGTAATTACACGCCCCTGTTAGACAGGGGCAGAAAAATTGGGCCTTAGGCACTGGTGCTGGTGCCACAACACTGCAACAAGCTATCAGCGTGATGATTGAGGAGGAAGAGGATAATTACTCAGGGATAGTCACTCAGCATCAGCATAGGCAGTCTTTGAAGGGATCTGAGATTTCAAAAAAAATTATTCGGTTACATCAGCATCAGGTGCTTGGTAGCTGGTGGTGATCCAAGACTCATTCATTTTTATGAAGGTCAGCCGATCGACCGAGTCGGTGGACAGACGCACCCTGTGATCGGTTACCACGCCTCCAGCAGCACTGAATGTGCGTTCCGAAAGAACGCTGGATGCAGGACAGGCCAGTAGCTCAATTGCATACTGTGCAAGCTCTGGCCAGTGATCCATCCTCAAGACCCAGTAACCCAGAGGATTTTCGGTGGGAAAGGTGTCCAAGTCTGATCTTGCCCCTAGGTATTCCTGCACCATGTAAAACAGACGCTGGCGATGGTTGCTGGAACCGATCATACCTTGGGGCTGCGGACCAAAAAATTGTCTGAACGCATCGGTCAGACGGCCACCTTCTCCACCGCTCCTTCTTTGACTGACCGAAGCCTCAGCAACACGTTGTCCAGAAACAGGAGTTTGTAACCTCCCAGTCTCTGGGAACGCGTTGCACAGACCTTTCTGCAAGGCCTCCCGAAGATGTTTCATCCTCTGCTCCCTCTGCGATGGCAAGATAAGGTCCGCAACCTTACCCTTGTAACGTGGATCAAGGAGGGTTGCCAGCCAGTATTGGTCCTTCTCCTTGATACCACGAATACGAGGATCCTTACGCAGGCTTTGCAGGATCAGGGAGGCCATGCAGCGTAGGTTTGCTGAGGCATTCGGTCCGGAGTCCTCTGGGTCACTAAGAACGACATGGTCCGCAGCCACCTCCTCCCAGCCACGTACAAGTCCATGTGTTTCTTGGGACTGATCCCTTAAAGACTGCTGCTGATGCTGAGTGCCAGGCTCCACCTCCATACTGACACAATCTTCCTCCTCCTCCTCTTCCTCCTCGTCCTCTTCCTGTGTGATCGGCGGGCACGCAGGAACACTGTCTGGATAAAGGGGGCCTTGAGAGCTAAGGAAGTCCTCCTCTTCCTGCCTCTGTTCTGCCTCAAGTGCCCTGTCCATTATTCCACGCAGCGTGTGCTCCAACAGGTGGACAAGGGGGACAGTGTCACTGATGCATGCACTGTCACTGCTCACCATCCTCGTGGCCTCCTCGAATGGTGACAGGACAGTGCATGCATCCCTGATCATGGCCCACTGGCGTGGGGAAAAAAAACCAAGCTCCCCTGACCCTGTCCTGGTGCCATAGTCGCACAGGTACTCATTTATGGCCCTCTGCTGCGTGTGCAGCCGCTGCAGCATGGCCAACGTTGAGTTCCACCTGGTGGGCATGTCACAGATTAGGCGGTTCTTGGGCAGGTTAAACTCCTTTTGGAGGTCCGTCAGCCGAGCACTGGCATTATATGACCGGCGGAAATGCACACAGACTTTCCTGGCCTGCCTCAGGACATCCTGTAAGCCCGGGTACCTGCCCAAGAACCGCTGCACCACCAAGTTAAGGACGTGAGCCAAACAGGGCACATGGGTCATTTGTCCCTGTCGGAGGGCAGAGAGGAGGTTGGTGCCATTGTCGCAAACCACCATTCCTGCCTTAAGTTGGCGTGGCGTCAACCACCTCTGAACCTGCCCCTGCAGAGCTGACAGAACCTCTGCCCCAGTGTGGCTCCTGTCCCCCAAGCACACCAGCTCAAGCACCGCATGGCATCTTTTGGCCTGCGTACTTGCGTAGCCCCTTGAACGCCTACGGAGCACCGCTGGTTCCGAGGAAGAGGCCATGGAGGAAGAAGAAGAGGAGGGGGTGGAGGAGAGAGGTGTGTCACAATCAGCATTTTGGAGGCGTGGTGGCGGAACAACCTCCAACACTACTGCACCTTGTCCTGCATCCTTCCCAGCTGCCAGCAGAGTCACCCAATGCGCCGTGAAACTTAGGTAACGTCCCTGTCCATGCCTGCTGGACCATGAGTCAGCGGTAATATGCACCTTACCGCTGACCGCCCTGTCCAGCGAGGCATGGACATTGCCTTCCACATGCCGGTAGAGAGCCGGAATCGCCTTCCGTGAGAAAAAGTGGCGTTTGGGTACCTGCCACTGAGGAACCGCACATTCCACAAACTCACGGAAGGGGGCAGAGTCTACCAACTGAAAAGGCAGCAGTTGAAGTGCTAGCAATTTTGCCAAGCTAGCATTCAACCGCTGGGCATGTGGATGGCTGGGAGCAAACTTCTTTCGGCGGTGCAGCAGCTGGGGCAGGGAAATTTGCCTGGTACAATCTGACGTCGGTGTACCAAAAGCAGATTGCCCACAAGTACTTGGCTGTGACACACCTAATTCTACACCTTCATTCCTCTCACTGCAGGTCTCAGAGAGGACTGAAGGTCTAGTGGGGTTGGAAATCTCAGCTGATGAGGAGCAAGGAGAGATCCTCTTTGTTCTTTGGTGTGGGTCTTTTAGATACGCTTGCCAACGAACTGCATGGCAGGTCAACATATGTCTGGTCAAGCATGTGGTACCCAAGCGGGAGATATTTTGGCCACGCGAGATACGCTTGAGACATATGTTGCAAATAGCAGCGGTGCGATCTGATGCACTCGTCTCAAAAAAGGCCCACACCAAAGAACTTTTTGAATAACGCGCAGAGACTGCAGCGCCCTGCACATGTGGAGCTTTGGGGTGTGATGCAGTCAATGTGCTGCCCTTAGGCTGGCCCCTGGAGGGCATCCTGCCTCGTTGGTGATGTGCTGCCGCCTCCTCCTCCTCCTCCTCCTCCTCCTCCTCCTCCTCCTCTCTCCTATCAGGCACCCACGTTGAGTCAGTGACCTCATCATCCCCTCCCTCCTCATCACTGGAGCAAACCTGGCAGTATGCTGCAGCAGGGGGAGCATGACTGCCAGATTGCTGTCCTTCTTGGGCACCCCCTCTGTCCGCGCTCATGTTACTGCCTTCATCGAGCTCAGTATCGTCATCAGAGCCTTCCAAACGCTGGGCATCCTCCTGGAGCATGTACCCAACACTGTGGTCAAACAGTTCGAGGGAATCCTCATGAGGACATGGTGGAGCTAGGGAAGGAGTCACTGATGACATTGAGCTGAGGGAAGAGGCCGCTGCTTTGCCAGACAAAGCACCCTGGGCATGGGTGAGAGAGGATGAGGAGGATGAGGACGGCTTGGTCATCCACTCGACCAAGTCTTCCGCATGTTGCGGCTCAACATGGCCAGCTGCCGAAAAAAAGGCCAAGCGTGTCCCATGGCCACGTGCTGATGAGGATGCACCGTCTCCACGACCAGCACTAGACACAGAGCCTGCTTGCCCTCTCTTATTGGCTTGTGACTGTCTGCCTCTCCTTCTTGGCCTTCCAGACATACTAATGGCCTGTAGCTGCACTAAGCTGGGATAGAACACCTGTAATTTTCTTCAAGTAGCTTTATATACTGTAACCAGACAAGCCTGCCTGTCAGTAGGAAGATAAGAGGAACGGATCTAGCTGAACACTGTGAGCAGGACGCACTGTACTAAATGTAAATAGTCTAGCTGCCTGACCGTGGTACTAATAGGATCAAATAGAACACCTGTAATTTTCTTCAGGTAGCTTTATATACTGTAACCAGACAAGCCTGCCTGTCATTAGGAAGATAACAGGAACGGATCTAGCTGTACACTGTGAGCAGGACGCACTGTACTAAATGTAAATAGTCTAGCTGCCTGACCGTGGTACTAATAGGATCAAATAGAACACCTGTAATTTTCTTCAGGTAGCTTTATATACTGTAACCAGACAAGCCTGCCTGTCAGTAGGAAGATAACAGGAACGGATCTAGCTGTACACTGTGAGCAGGACGCACTGTACTAAATGTAAATAGTCTAGCTGCCTGACCGTGGTACTAATAGGATCAAATAGAACACCTGTAATTTTCTTCAGGTAGCTTTATATACTGTAACCAGACAAGCCTGCCTGTCAGTAGGAAGATAACAGGAACGGATCTAGCTGTACACTGTGAGCAGGACGCACTGTACTAAATGTAAATAGTCTAGCTGCCTGACCGTGGTACTAATAGGATCAAATAGAACACCTGTAATTTTCTTCAGGTAGCTTTATATACTGTAACCAGACAAGCCTGCCTGTCAGTAGGAAGATAACAGGAACGGATCTAGCTGAACACTGTGAGCAGGACGCACTGTACTAAATGTAAATAGTCTAGCTGCCTGACCGTGGTACTAATAGGATCAAATAGAACACCTGTAATTTTCTTCAGGTAGCTTTATATACTGTAACCAGACAAGCCTGCCGGTCAGTAGGAATTTAACAGGAACGGATCTAGCTGAACACTGTGAGCAGGACGCACTGCATTAAATGTAAATAGTCTAGATAGAAGATAACAGGAACAGATCTAGCTAAACTGAATACAGTGTATATATATATATGCAACACCTGGGATGCATATATATACACAATACACTGTAAGTGCAGCTAACTGACTGACTGTTCTGCCTAATCTATCTAACTCAAATCAAATGACACTGTCTCTCTCTCTCTCTATCTCTCAGCACACCGGAACACACACTACACAGGGCCGCCGTGCAGGCGGCCTTATATAGTGTGGGGTGTGTACTAAATCCCCTGAGCCATAATTGGCCAAAGCCACCCTGGCTTTGGCCAATTACAGCTCTCTCTACTGACAGCGCTGTGATTGGCCAAGCATGCGGGTCATAGTGCATGCTTGGCCAATCATCAGCCAGCAATGCACTGCGATGCCGCAGTGAATTATGGGCCGTGACGCGCCACACGAATTTAGCGCGAACGGCCCATAACGTTCGCAATTCGGCGAACGATCGAACAGCCGATGTTCGAGTCGAACATGGGTTCGACTCGAACACGAAGCTCATCCCTAGTCTCTAGGTTCTAGAAGGTGGACCTCACCAGGGTTCAGTCAAAGGTGATACCTTCTTCATCACAGCCAAAATTTCCAAGTACGGTATTTTCAGCTTAACCACTTCAGCCTCGGAAGGATTTACCCCCTTCCTGACCAAGCCCTTTTTTTTGCGATTCAGCACTGCATCGCTTTAACTGACAATTGCGCGGTTGTGCGACGTTGCACCCAAACAAAATTGATGTCCTTCTTTTCCCACAATTTCACAGCTTTCTTTTGGTGGTATTTGATCACCTCTGCGGTTTTTATTTTTTGCGTTATAAAAAAAAAAAAGAGCGACAATTTTGTAAAAAAAGCAATATTTTAAACTTTTTGTTATAATAAATATTCCCAAAAAATATATTAAAAAACAAATTTGTTCCTCAGTTTAGGCCGATATGTATTCTACATATTTTTGGTAAAAAAAAATTGCAATAAGCGTATATTGATTAGTTTGCGCAAAAGTTATTGTGTCTACAAAATAGGGGATAGATTTGTGGCATTTTTATTTTTTTTTTTTCACTAGTAATGGCAGCGATCTGCGATCATTATCATGACTGCGACATTATGGCGGACACATCGGTCAATTTTGACACATTTTTGGGACCATTGGCATTTTTACAGCGATCAGTGCTATAAAAATGCATTGATTACTGTAAAAATGTCACTGGCAGTGAAGGGGTTAACCACTAGGGGCAGTGAAGGGGTAAATGTGTTCCCTGCTGTGTGTTCTAACTGAAGGGGGGGAGAGGACTGTGTAGGGGAGATGACAGATCGCTGTTCATACTCTGTATGAATAGATGATCTGTCTCTTCTCCCCTCAGAGAACCGGAAACTGTGTGTTTACACACACAGATCCCGGTTCTCGGTGTGCCCCGAGCGATCGCGGGAGCCCGGCGGTGATCACGACCACTGGGCACTCGCATCGGCTCCGTGGGCGAGCAGGTGTCGCGCACGTGCCCCCTAGTGGCCGCCTATGGTACCGACGTACTATGACGGTGATTCACGTTGCCGAGCCATGTTGCCGCAGTACAACTGCGGCAGCTGGTCGGCATGCGGTTAAAACTGGTACACCTAGAATCTGGTGCAGCTGTGCATGGTAGCCAATCAGATTTTAATTTCAGCTTGTTCAGTTAAGCTTTGACAATAAAACCTGGAAAATGATTGATATGCACAGCTTCATCAGACTTTACACCATGAAGTTTTAGTAAATAACATCTACTAAATGTGGGCAAAAAGATAATATTTACAATAAAATATATATATATTTTTGGACACTATCCCCCAAAATGTAATATAGGCATGGAGGGCTAACAATGGAAGAAAGAAAAAAGTTGGGGGGGGGGGGAAGCAAAATAAAAAAAAATAATTTTGAGTGAGGAGGAGTGTTCTTCTGCCTGTGTCCTTTTTTGTCCCCCCGGAGTTGGAGACTCCTGGGTCCTTCCCCACTGTTTGGAGAAACATTATTTTGATTTGTCCCCCCCTCTTTTGCCCCCCCCCTCTTTTTTTCTCCCATTTTCTTTACATCTTTAGCCCTCCGTCCCTTTGCAGCGTATATATTTAACCTTTGTAATATTGGCTAAACTGATTTTATATTATATTCTTTGCTATAGATTGTGATACATGCTACATGTTCCATATCTGTTTGAACCAAGGGCACATGGATCCTGATGAAGCACTGTATTCGTGCGAACCGCGTCGAGCTCTAAAATCGTATTACCTTGTTGGTGTATTTAGGATATGGACTGTTTTTAAAAACGCTATGTCTTTTACTGCACCAATAAAGCACGATTTATTTTTAACTGTCTATAATATGTGAAGTAACACTTATCATATCCCCCCCCGCTCTGATCTCCTACATTGGAAGCTTGGAGTACTTTCTCTTATTTAATTTTAGTAAATAACTCTCGTTTTTATGTGTGTGTGGTGTTGGTGTGTCAGTGTGGTGTCAATAATTGACCTTTTCACATCCGCGCTATAGTGGAAAGACGGCTACAGTGCGGGCCTAAATTGCCGCGAGGGCATCCATGTATGTCCCCCAGTGCATGTGATGCCTGCAAACCCCCTGCTGGGCACGTGCAGCTTGCTCTGTGATCACTGGGTCAATGAGATCCCGGCTGATCACAGATTGGAGTAAGGGGCCCCTTACTACGTGATCAGCTGTCAGCCAATGACAGCTGATCACGTGATGTAAACAGAGACGGTAATCAGCTTTTTTTTTTCCTCTGACAGGATAAGGAGGAAAGAAAAAGCCGATTACTGTCTGGAGTAAACGGGACATTGGTCCCACACATTCGAGACCCATTGTTACTAAGCAGTGCCCACCAGTGCCACCGACCAGTGTTGCCAATCAGTGCCCATCAGTGCCTCATCATCAGTGCCACCTATCAATGCTGCCTGTCAGTGTCACCTACCAGTGCCACCTAGCAATGCCCACCAGTGCCACCTACAAGTGCCCATCAGTGCTGCCAATCAGTGGCCATCAGTGCCTTATCATCAGTGCAACATATCAATGCCGCCTATTAGTGTCACCTACCAGTGACATCTATCAGTGCTCTTTAGAGCCACCTATCAGTCCCCTTCAGTGCTGCCTATCAGTGCTTATCTGGAGGCCTCATCAGCGCCACCTATCAGTGTCTATCAGTGCCTATAAATGAAGACTATCAGTGCCCATCAGTGCAGCCTCATCAGTGCACATCAGTGAAGGAGAAAAAATTACCTTGTTTGTTTAGCAAAAAATAAAAACCCCAGTAGTGATTAAATACCACAAAAAGAACGCTCTGTTTGTGTGAAAAAAATGATAAAAATGTAATTGGGGTACAGTGTTGTATGACCGCGCAATTGTCATTCAAAGAGTGGGAGTGCTGAAAGCTGAAAATTGGCCTGGGCAGGAAGGGGGTTTAAGTGCCCAATAAGCAAGTGGTTAAAGTGGATGTAAACCCTGTACTACCACTTGTACCTACAGGTAAGCCTACAATAAGACCTACCTGTAGGTACTGTGAATATCTCCTAAACATGCACAATTTAGGATATATTTAGAGTGCATGCAGCCGGTGATATCATCGGCACAGCTTAGGGTGCCGGACCCTCAGAGCCCGTGCCGGAAACGGCGGCTCCCGCGCATGCACTGGAGTGATTTCATCGCTGCTCCGGCCAATCACATAGCCAAAGCTCACGAACTTCGGAAGACAGACAGGGGGGAACATGTCAGCCCTCTCAGCGGTGACTTTACAGCGCTGAAGGGCTACGTTCCAAGGTGAGTATTTTATAATCTGCTGGTATGCAATGAATACTAGCACATTATGCCATTGCCTTGCAGGTTTTTTGTTTTTGTTTTGTTTTTTTTTTTTTTAAATCAGCCACTTTATTAAAAACATAAGTATATAATAAATACAAAAACAATAAACTATTCATAAAATAGGTATAATTGGTAAGATTATTGTCAGAAGCCATATTATCGTAACCATAATCCGGCCACAATGCATTAGGTTGTACTGTATTCTTTGTTGCTAATGGATTGGAAAGGTTTAATGTCTTATTAGCTGCCTGTTACAAAACATCATTAATGATGTACTTCATCCTGTAAATTATCTTAAAAATTATGCAGTTTGGAAGCAACAATGTGGTCATAATGGTTAAATATATCCTTATGAGTATTCAGTATTCAAGATGTCCCCTTGTTGTGGGTTTTCTTCTAAAGCCTCGTACACACGATCGGATTTTCCGCAGACAAAACCTCTGACTTTTGTCTGAAGGCGTGTGCCTGGATTTTGTCTTGCATACAAACGGCAAGGAATTGTCGGCCAACAAACACGAACGTGGTTTTTCAGATCTTTAGCGCCACCCTTTGGGCTCCTTCTGCTAATTTCGTGTTAGTAGAAGTTTGGTGAGTGTTGATTCGCGCTTTTCATTTCACGCTTTTCATTTTGCGCTTTTCGGTTCACGCTTTTCATTTCGTGTGTTTCAGTTCGTTTCTGAACGGTCGTTCGTCAACCAGACATGTTGCGGAATCGGAGGATATAACGTGTTATTTATTATTGGCCTAGGAGTTATTGCTTTGACCCAAGTCCAGTCCAGGAACAGGAGGAGGATTTCTTGGACCAAAAATTGGTTGCTTTATTAATCGTGACCAATTATGTCATATGCCTTTGCTGCGGGAGCTCCAGGAGAAATAATTCAGATGATTTTCGGAATTATCTCCGGATGACGGACCCCTGCTTTCACCAACTCTTGGCATTGCTGACCCCCTATATTAAGAAGCAGGACACATGCATGAAGCTTTTATTTTATTTTTTGGTTGAATAATAATGATTTGATTTGTTATATTTTCTATATTTTTGGATGCATAGAATGCACTTTTTGGTTAAGTTCTATTGGCAGATATCATGTCTAATTTTTTTTGTTTTCTTTTTTTAATGCACAATAAAAAAAAATGTGGAGAATAATACTTGGCTATGTGTGTTACTTCAAATGACAGTTTGGGAGTCGGCAGTTACAAAATTGACAAGGGACACAAACATAGTTGTATCTTTGATCTTAAAAACTACGGGATAATGGTGTTGTGGTAACTTGCACAAATAAAAAAATGTTAAAAAAGCATAATAATATTATTCTTGATATCACTAGAAAAAAAGCCTTTGAAACTTTGTTTGCAATAACTCCATCAGTATCACCAGCAAAGCAGCTTCATTATTATCCCATTAAAGAAGAAGAGAATTGTGCGCTGCATTTCCAGATTTCATAATTTGCTGCGTCACGAATGTTAATTCTCCATTACGAACGCTAGTTTACAAGACCGACCGCTTCCGCCTCATCCTTGTCCAGGCATGCGTGTTTGTACTTTGGACTTTGTCCGACGAACTTGTGTACACACGCTCGGAAAATCCGACAACAGACATTTGTCCGCGGAAAATTTGAAAACCTGCCATCCAACATTTGTCCGCGGAAAATCCGACAATTGTCAGATGGAGCGTACAAACGGTCAGATTTTCTGCCAACAGCCTGTCATCGCATATTTCCCGTCCGAAAATCCGATCGTGTGTACGAGGCTTTATTGTTATTTTTGTTTAGATGCTATTGGTCAATCTGTAAGTCACTACTATACAGTACATTGGTTCAATTGTAATTTGTATAGTACTCAAGGTGGGCGTGATGCCCACTTCAAACTGCAAAAGTACCATTCTTACTTATGATTGTACTATGCTTGTTTCTCCTAATAAAAAGACTGAACAAGGGGAAAAAAATGAAATAAATCTGCAAAAAAAAGTGAAAATTAAATCAATCTAGTGCCTTTATAGTATTCATGTATACTGTGTTCAGCAAAATGAATAATAAAATTACTAGGATTGTGGTTATCATATAAAGGTTCTCTAATTCTGACACATTAAGAAAAAAAAAAAATGCGCACAAATCAGCCATTTTGTTCTAGTTTCTGGTCTAGAGGACATTTTTTTTCAAACATTTCAGATCAATAACTTAAAAAAGAAAATATAAATCACAGCTGGGAGGTAGAAGCCTTTTTGGAGACCAGTACTTCCACTAGTGCAGATAAATTTAACGTCTGTCGTTACTCCTTTGGCGCTAAGCGATACACTGCCAAACTCGCAAAAGTTTTTTGTGGCACAGCCACGTACTGCTGTTGATACCGTTATTTTTCCTGTAAAAAAAAATAAATGCATAATGAAGTTTGTGAAATTTACATCTCCCAACAAATATTTAAAAAACATAAAAGTATATTAAAAATAAAACTGTAATGGCATTTTCATCTCAATAACACCGACACATATCAATGCGATCTACAACAATATACGCTCCAAATATGTGGAGTTGCTGCGGACTGCCCACCGTCGTTATACGTCGGTACTTTGAAGAGGTGTATGGTTGTTACGGCAGCAGGTCCCTTGATAAAGTCACGTGACATGTGACCCAACGCGTATGGCAGCAGCTAGCTGTCATAACCCCGGTTTCCTCTTCTTCAGCGGGCGGTCCGCTTCAAGATAATAGTGGTCTCTGTGGCGGATTCGTCACGAGATCACTTTTATCGGCGTCTGGAGAGGCTCCCGTCATGCTCAGGTGCCCTCCGCCGCTTACCTAAGCCGTCGGCAGCAGCGGAGGTGATCAGATGTTGTCCCTTGTGTGACATGGAGGCCATAGCTCTTAAAGGACCATTTTTTATTGTATTTTTTTAAATGGCACTTTTTTTTTTTTATTGCATTTTAGTGTTAATATGAGATGTTCGGTATTTTTGACCCCAGATCTCATATTTAAGAGGTCCTGTCATGCTTTTTTTCTATTAAAAGGGATACTTACATTCATTGTAATAGGAATAAAAGTGACACATTTTTTTTTAAAAAAACAGTGTAAAAATAAAAAAATAAATGTAAAATAAATAGGAATTTTTTTTTTTAATTTTAAACGCGCCCCGTCCCGCTGAGCTCGCGTGCAGAAGTTGATACATACGTGACTAGCGCCCACATATGAAAACGGTGTTCAAATCACACACGTGAGATATCGCCGCGATCGGTAGAGTGAGAGCAATAATTCTCGCCCTAGACCTCCTCTGTAACTCAAAACATGCAACCTGTAGAATTTTTTAAACGTCGCCTATGGAGATTTTTAAGGGTAAAAGTTTGTCGCCATTCCACGAGCAGGTGCAATTTTGAAGCATGACATGTTGGGTATCAATTTACTCGGCGTAACATTATCTTTCACAGTATAAAAAAAAATTGGGCTAACTTTACTGTTGTCTTATTTTTCAATTCAAAAAAGTGTATTTAAAAAAAAAAAAAAGTATGCTTGTAAGACCGCTGCGCAAATACGGTGTGACATAAAGTATTGCAACAACCGCCATTTTATTCTGTGGGGTGTTAGAAAAAAAAATTATAATGTTTGAGGGTTCTAAGTAATTTTCTAACAAAAAAAAAACAGTTTTTAACTTGTAAACAAATCTCAGAAGAGGCTCAGTCCTTAAGTGGTTAAAACTTTTTTTTTTTTTTAAATGAACATTTATATAAATGTTGTGAAGTTGAAGGGGTCTTCATATAAAAAATTCACTGTGTGAATGTCTCAAGGATCCTCTCAACTGTCAAGAATAATCTACGTTTATTGCCTAATACATTTAATTCCTATGATCTTCAGCGCCACCTTTTGGCCATAATGCAGTATTTTTATAATTCCAAAAATAAAGAAATGCATTTTCACCGTACCCTAATGTACCTCTCTGTGTGGAATGTGTACCATAACGAATAATAATTCATGTGTTTCACCATATTTTTCTGCAAAGCGATAATGTAAATGGGCCCTTAAGGTTAAAAAAAATATATATATATAAATAACACTGTCTCTGTCTGTAATACTGACCTGATATTTTTGTGGTCTGGAGAAGACACATGTTCTCATCCCCCTTACACTGCATCATATCTGATGTGTAACACCAGTTGGAGTCAGTAGATATGCAGGATCTGCACGTCAATCCATTCAGGACTGAGCTGTCTCTTTGCACTAAGGTAAAAAAAATATATAACAAGGATATACTAGTATGAGATTATAGAGCACATTTATTTTAGTAATAAACAAAAGATCACTACGCTTGGTCCTTCTGACAATGAAGTAGACATGTGTAGAAGGGAAAAATTAGTTTAGTTTCGGATAGATTAGTTGTGTTACTAACTTAGCTTTGTTGATTTGTTTCATTTAGTTTAATTTTGTTTTGTTCTAATTTTCTAAGGAATTCCAAATTTTCGGAACGATTCAAATTCGGATCGGTCAAAAAATTATCGATTACCGATTTGAATTCTGTGTGAAGAATAGCTGGTTGTTAAGGAGCGGGTGTCAGGGTTGGACTCTCAGCCCTTCCTTCTCTTTGCTCAGATTGCTCAGCTGTTGGTTAATTGCCAGTACTCATCATTCCACAGTGGCTCACCAGTTGATCATCTTCTGCTCATCAGTCAAGCCCACAGCCAGCCCCTCCTGGCTCATTTCATCAATTGCCCTCGCCTTGGTCAACATATCTAGAAACTCTCTGCTGTGTTCCTGTTGAAGACTTGCCAGGCTGACGTCCCTTCTGGTTCCTGATCCTGTCTGCTGCCTCTGACTCCTGCTGTGCCTTGCAGTCCTACAGCGCCACCCCTTTCTCTCTTTATATGAACATCACTAGAGATGGCGGAACTACATGCCTGATGAAGGAGCATGCATGCTCAGAACACGAGCTCAAACCACTCCCACCATCCACAAGTGCCGACGTGCCTGCTAACATACCTGCTGTGTGACACACTTTAGCCTCAGAGCTGTGGATACCACCGGAGTGGCCGGGGACTGATCCATCACTGCTGCCTAGCTGGACACTAAGGGAGCACCCAGGAAAGCTAAAAGACCCCATACAATGCTTGTTTGCTGGCACTCAAATGAGAGTTCAACATGAAATGAATAAACCTGTTATTTTAAATCTATATACTGCACTTAGAGTGGCGCTGCTCTTTCTCTCCTCTCTTTTTATTGTTTACAGAGCCTCTTCTGCTTTCCAGAGCTGGCTGCCGCTGCTGACACCGTCCAGAACTTCTAACACAGGTCTGGTTTTTAGGAGCATATGGACTTCTACAGGACAATTGTTCCTTTTATTTAATTATTTTATTAGTTGCTTTTTGCTAGCGCTCCAATTACCCTCTCTACTATGCTGATCTCTGGCTTCCTGATTTCCTGGCTTGCTCTGACTATCCAATTTGGCTATCGATCCCTGGCTATGTTTTTACTACGTTTACCAGTTGTACTATTTTTACCATATTAAAAGGTGTGATTTTGACAGCATTTTCTGTCTCCGTCTGTTTCATGGTTCCTGACAGTAGGAGAAGGCAATAAAGAAATTAACCAGGCAGTTTAAATAGGCAGAAGGGGCTGGCTGTGGGCTTGACTGACGAGCAAGAGATGATCAACAGGTGAGCCACTGTGGAACGATGAGTACTGGCAATTAACCGACAGCTAAGAAGGAAGGGCTGAGAGGGTTTCCCCACTGACAGCTGAAATGTAAAGAAAAGAATGCCGGCAATTAAAGATTCATAAAAAGACCCTTTGGGTCTGGTATGGATTTTAAGGGGGACCCCAAGTCAATTTTTTTTTAAAAACTGTGAGGGATCCCCGCAAAATCCATACCAGACCCTTATCTGAGCAAGCAGCCCTGTAGAGCGAGCACACACCCCCCAGACATACCAGGCCATATGCCCTCAACATTCGAGTAGGTTTGGGGTGGGGGGTGCCATTGGTGCCATTGCTGACAGCATGAAATGGGAGGGGTTTTCTTTGTTAAGTAATGCCCTTTTATAATCAACTGTCTGCTAGACACCTATTTAATGAATAATTAACTCACCTGTAGTTGAATTCTTGTTCATTAGGATTTCGTTGTCTAAAATTTAGCTTTGCTCCTAAGACTTTCATTGGGGTGTATTCATTTTTGCAAAATGGCTTTGAATGAATTTGTTAGGAAAAATACTTTTTTTGTATGTGCAAATTAACAAATCTTCGTTGCAATCAATGGCCCGCATTTGTGGGGGTATTTTGTACTACAGTGTCCCATAGAAAATGTTGATTCTGATAGAAAAGTAAAGGTTTTCTGACAAATCTGTTGGGGTGCCCTCATTTATGCTGAGCACTATATGTAGTAGACATGTGCAGAATGGAAAAACATGTTTAGTTTTGTTTTGGATAGATTCGTTATGTTACTAATTTAGTTTTGTTGACTCGTTTCGGAATTATTTTAGTTTTGTTTAGTTTTGTTTATTCATTTTCAAATGAATTCCAAATTTTCGTAACGATTCGAATTCGGATTGGTTATAAAATCATCAATCGATTTGAATTCTGTGTGAAGAATAGCTGGTTGTTAAGGAGCAGGCCAGGAAACCAGCCGGCACATCCTTAACCACCTCAATTCTGGGCACTTTCACCCCCTTCATTTCCAGACGAATTTTCAGCTTTCAGTGCTCTCGCATTTTGAATGACAATTACTCAGTCATGCTACACTGTACCCAAATTTGATTTTTATAATTTTTTTTTCACACAAATAGAGCTTTTTTTTGGTGGTATTTATTAACCACTAGGTTTTTTTTTATTTTTTGCGATATAAGCGCAAATTGTAAAAAAAAAAAAAAAAAAGTGTAAGTGTATAATAATTGGTTTGTGTTAAAGTTATAGAGTCTACAAGCTATGCTATGTATCATTGAAAATTGATCAATCCTGATGTACTGACGGCTTATCTCATTTCCAAATGACCCCTTTTTTAAAAAGAAGACAGTACAAAGTATTTAGTAAGAGGCATAGTGAATTTTTTGAAGTTGCAATTTTTTTCCCACAATGCTTTCGAAAATGAAGAAATATTATATATATATATATATCTCCTGAGTATATATATATATATATATTCACAAAATTGTCATATTTACAAGTTACTTCTCACACACGGTATAGGCATACTTGCAATTACACCCCAAGTATGATGATACTACATGTGGGAGACTTTTCCATAGCCTGGCCACAAAAAGAGGCCCAACATCCAAGTAGCACCTTCAGGCATTCTAGGAGCATAAATTACCCATCTAATGTCATGACAATCTATCACACTTTTGAAGGCCATGAAGCCCCAGGACAATGGAAACGCCCACAAAATGACCCAATTTTGGAAAACAAAAACCCCAACGTATATTCTATGAGGCATAATGAGTCTTTTGAACATGTCATTTTTTTCCACAAGTTTTTGGAAAATGTGGAAAGAATATGGAAACACATTTTTTTTACACAAAGTTGTCAATGTATAAGATTTTTCTAACATGTAAGATGTACATAGCAAAAATTGCAACCCAAAATACACTCTGCTACTTCTGCTGAGTATGGCAATAACACAAATGTGAGACTTTTACACAGCCTGTGGAAATTACACATCTAATTTCCTGACTAGTTATTACATTTTGAAGGCCCTAGAGCACCAGGACAATGGAATTACCCACAAAATGACCACATTCAACAAATGTTGATTACTGGGATAGATGTGTGCAGATGTTGATCACGTGTGCAGATGTTGATCACGCGTACAGATGTGTGCAGATGTTGATCACATGTACAGATGTGTGCAGATGTTGATCACATGTACAGATGTGTGCAGATATTGATCACGTGTACAGATATGTGCAGATGTTGACCACATGTACAGATGTGTGCAAATGTTGATCACATGTTCAGATATGTGCAGATGTTGATCACTGTTACAAATATGTCCAGATGTTGATCACATGTACAGATGTGTGCAGATGTTGATCACATGTACAAATGTGTGCAGATGTTGGTCACGTGTACAGATGTGTGCAGATGTTGATCATGTGTACAGATGTGTGCAGATGTTGATCACGTGCACAGATGTGTGCAGATGTTGATCACATGTACAGATGTGTGCAGATGTTGATCACGTGTACAGATGTGTGCAGATGTTGATCACATGTACAGATGTGTGCAGATGTTGATCACATGTACAGATGTGTGCAGATGTTGATCACATGTACGGATGTGTGCAGACTTTTATCACTGGGACAGATGTGTGTAGATGTTGATCACTGGGACAGATGTGTTCAGATCTTGGTCATTGGGACAGATGTGTGCAGATGTTGATCACATGTACAGATGTGTGCAGATGTTGATCACTGGGACAGATGTGTTTTACTGTGTGGGGACATTGTGTGGGACACTTACTTTGTGATCAGTGAGTGTAAAGTGCTTTACAATCATTGAGCCCCGCCGACAACACAGACTGACTTTCTTTCTCCTCACTGACAGGCTCCATGTGAGGAGAAGCAGATCCGATCAACTGACAGCCGGCTCTGTTTACATCACACAATGGTTGTGATTGGACACGGCCATCATGTGATCAGGAGGGCCAATCACAGTGCCTTCCTGCTGAGTGGTGATGCTCTGTGTCCGGGGAACACAGGCACACTGAGATCGTGCGGTTGCGCGGGCATGCAGCCACATAATTGCGCTCCTTCTGAGGGACATTCAGGAACATCCACTCAGGAGGACAAAACACCCATCCGGCCGTTTATGTACAGTGGCCAGCAGAGGTGTATCTAGTGAAAATGGCGCCTATGGCAAGCACTGAAACTGCGCCCCTGTCAAAACATTTGAAACCCATCTTTCAGATAACCTAACAAAAAAAACAGCTAACAAAACGACAAGTTAAGCTCTTTAATCTTTCAATTAACAAATTATGGACTGGCACTACATAAAAATTACAACTGCACCTTCCTTACTTTCACTGATGCAAACTGGTCTATGATGTGCTCAAAGTAATTTTTTTTCTGTTTCTTCTCTTTCTACACTCGGCGCACACACACACACACACACATTGGCCCGTGGGCACACACTGATACAAAAATCACTGATGATGCCAACACACTGGCACACTCATTAAAATACATTGGTGCACATATATATATATATATATATATATATATATATATATATATACACACACACACACTAGATGGTCAGAGAGTGCAGACGCGATTACAAGAGATGGTCAGAGAGTGCAGACGCAATACAAGAGATGGTCAGAGAGTGCAGACGCAATACAAGAGATGGTCAGAGAGTGCAGACGCGATAACAAGAGATGGTCAGAGAGTGCAGATGCGATACAAGAGATAGTCAGAGAGTGCAGACGCAATACAAGAGATGGTCAGAGAGTGCAGACGCAATACAAGAGATGGTCAGATAGTGCAGACGTGATTACAAGAGATGGTCAGAGAGTGCAGACGTGATTACAAGAGATGGTCAGAGAGTGCAGACGTGATTACAAGAGATAGTCAGAGAGTGCAGACGTGATTACAAGAGATGGTTAGAGAGTGCAGACGTGATTACAAGAGATGGTCAGAGAGTGCAGACATGATTACAAGAGATGGTCAGAGAGTGCAGACGCGATTACAAGAGATGGTCAGAGAGTGCAGATGCGATACAAGAGATAGTCAGAGAGTGCATACGCAATACAAGAGATGGTCAGAGAGTGCAGACGCAATACAAGAGATGGTCAGAGAGTGCAGACGTGATTACAAGAGATGATCAGAGAGTGCAGACGTGATTACAAGAGATGGTCAGAGAGTGCAGACGTGATTACAAGAGATGGTTAGAGAGTGCAGATCTGATTACAAGAGATGGTCAGAGAGTGCAGACATGATTACAAGAGATGGTCAGAGAGTGCATACATGATTACAAGAGATGGTTAGAGAGTGCAGACGCGATTACAAGAGATGGTCAGAGAGTGCAGACGTGATTACAAGAGATGGTCAGAGAGTGCAGACGTGATTACAAGAGATGGTCAGAGAGTGCAGACGCAATACAAGAGATGGTCAGGGAGTGCAGACGCGATTACAAGAGATGGTCAGAGAGTGCAGACGTGATTACAAGAGATGGTTAGAGAGTGCAGACATGATTACAAGAGATGGTCAGAGAGTGCAGATGTGATTACAAGAGATGGTCAGAGAGTGCAGACATGATTACAAGAGATGGTCAGAGAGTGCAGATGTGATTACAAGAGATGGTTAGAGAGTGCAGACGCAATACAAGAGATGGTCAGAGAGTGCAGACGCATTACAAGAGATGGTCAGACTGCGGACGTGATACAGGAGCTCAAAGACTGCAGTTTCTGGCTTACTAACAGTCTATTTTCCAAGCACATTTAGTAAGAAAATAAATGGTTAAAAAGTCTGTGAAGATCCAAGCCTGACCAGCATAAATCCTGAAAGGCAATAAAAAAATAAAACAAATCATGCAGAGCACACAGGACTCTGGCGCTAAGAGCTCTCCAGAACCAGCTGCGAATCGTCAGGAATACTGTGTCACACTCTTGCAGCATCTTCCAGAAGTCTAATTATCAGTGTGCTCACCCATCCTGTGTGCAGTGTAAATAGATAAAGAGAAGAGCGAGGGAATAATTTCCCAACCAGTGTGAGTGCTGGCTGATCTGCATACAGGACGGGCGAGCTACTGCTTAGACTTCTGCAGCTGTGAGAGAGAGACCCACCTCCTGGTATCACCTTATCTATGAGCACTCCATTCTCATTAGGTGTCACATAAACGGGAGCTCCTCTTGGTATCAGCTCTGTAATGAGCTCCCACCACCTTCTCCTGTTCTCACCTTATCTATGATCTCCCTCCCTCCCCCCCGGTCAGCCTGTATAACTCACCCGTTCTGCTTGATGGTGTCTTTCAGTCCAGCACAGGCCATGGCGTCCTCCCTCCTCCCGGGCACGGTGCTGAGGCTCCCGGAGAGCGGTGTCCTAACAAAATTGTGACTGTTGCTGGCAAGTATGTGGTAAGTGCCTTGCTGCCTGGCCACTCACGAGCGCCCCCTTCACATGGCGCCCGTGGCACCTGCCATATCTGCCATACCCTAGATACGCCACTGGTGGCCAGGTGGGAAGAAGTTAATAGAGATGGGTCTAACACACCCAGTTTGGTTCACGCCAGAACTCTCGAACATTGAAAAAGTTCGGACCCAAACAACGAACCCCATTGAAGTCTATGGGACCCAAACTTGAAAAATCAAAAGTCCCCATTTTGAAGGCTTATATGCAAGTTATTGGTCATAAAAAGGGTATGGGGGCTAAGCTACTGCCCTGGGGAGTACTAATGCATTTTTTTTTAAATAGATACTTTTTAAAGGAGCAGTGATTTTAATGATGCTTAAAATGAAACAATAAAAATGAAAAATTTCTTCAAATATAGTGCCTACGGGATCCCCTTAGTCTGGTGCCTGTAAAGTGGTGCATCTGTACTATGCATAGAACCTGCTGCAGCAAAAGAGACATTTATAAAGAAAAAAAGTGACATTTAAATTGCCAGAAATACATTATTATTGGCGGAAATACAAATAGGTTAAAAAAAACAACCCTATGGGTCTGGTGTGTATTTTAAGCGGAACGTCACGTCAAAATGGAAACAACAAAATGCCATGGACCCCTCCCCAAAATTCATACCAGACCCTTATCCTAGCATGCAGCCCGGCTGGTCAAGTCAGGAAAGGGGGGGTGACCATACCAGGCCGCATGCTCTCAACATAAAGGGGTGCTTTGGGGCAGGGGAGGCTCCCCCCCACCCCAAAGCAGCATATCCCCATGTTGATGGGGACAAGGGCCTCTTCCCGATAACCCTGGGCTGTGGTTGTGGGGGGGTCCGCGGCCATAAAAGTGTCAAAAATAAATAAAGGCAGGAGTTTTTGACAATTTCTTATTAACCACTTGCCGACCGCCTCACGCATATATACGTGAGCAGAGCGGCACGGGCAGGCAAAATCACGTACCTGGTACGTGATTGCCTTCCCGCGGGCGGGGGGTCCAATCGGACCCCCCCCCCCCGGTGCCATCGGCGGTCGGCGTTTGGTTGGAAGCGATCAGAGATGAGTGGGAGACCATCCGATCGTGGCCCCCCCCTCGCGATCGCTCCCAGCCAATGAGAAACATCCCCTGCCTCTGTATAGTACACAGAGGCAGAGGATGTGATGTCATCTCTCCTCGGCTGGCCAGTTTCCGTTCCAGCGCCGAGGAGAGATGACATGTAAGTGCACCAACACTCACACACAACACAGTAGAACATGCCAGGCACACTAAACACCCCCGATCCCCCCCGATCGCCCCCCGATCCCCCCCCAATCACCCCCCCCCCCGTCACAAACTGACACCAAGCAGGTTTTTTTGTTTTGTTTTGTTTTTTTCCTGATTACTGCATAGTGTCAGTTTGTGACAGTTAGCAGTGGTAGGGCAGTTAGTGTTAGGCCTAGGGTACCCCCCTAACCCCCCCTAATAAAGTTTTAACCCCTTGATCACCCCCTGTCACCAGTGTCGCTAAGCGATCATTTTTCTGATCGCTGTATTAGTGTCGCTGGTGACGCTAGTTAGGGACGTAAATATTTAGGTTCGCTGTCAGCGTTTTATAGCGACAGGGACCCCCATATACTATCTAATAAATGTTTTAACCCCTTGATTGCCCCCTAGTTAACCCTTTCACCACTGATCACCGTATAACTGTTACGGGTGACGCTGGTTAGTTTGTTTATTTTATATAGTGTCAGGGCACCCGCCGTTTATTACCGAATAAAGGTTTAGCCCCCTGATCGCCCGGCGGTGATATGCGTCGCCCCAGGCAGCGTCAGATTAGCGCCAGTACCGCGAACACCCACGCACGCACCGTACACGCACCGTACACCTCCCTTAGTGGTATAGTATCTGAACGCATCAATATCTGATCCGATCAGATCTATACTAGCGTCCCCAGCAGTTTAGGGTTCCCAAAAACACAGTGTTAGCGGGATCAGCCCAGATACCTGCTAGCACCTGCGTTTTGCCCCTCCGCCCGGCCCAGCCCAGCCCAGCCCACCCAAGTGCAGTATCGATCGATCACTGACACTTACAAAACACTAAACGCATAACTGCAGCGTTCGCAGAGTCAGGCCTGATCCCTGCGATCGCTAACAGTTTTTTTTTGGTAGCTTTTTGGTGAACTGGCAAGCACCAGCCCCAGGCAGCGTCAGGTTAGCGCCAGTACCGCTAACACCCACGCACGCACCGTACACCTCCCTTAGTGGTATAGTATCTGATCGGATCAATATCTGATCCGATCAGATCTATACTAGCGTCCCCAGCAGTTTAGGGTTCTCAAAAACGCAGTGTTAGTGGGATCAGCCCAGATACCTGCTAGCACCTGTGTTTTGCCCCTCCGCCCGGCCTAGCCCAGCCCACCCAAGTGCAGTATCGATTGATCACTGTCACTTTTTTTTGTAGCGTTTTGGTGAACTGGCAAGCGCCAGCGGCCTAGTACACCCCGGTCGTAGTCAAACCAGCACTGCAGTAACACTTGGTGACGTGGCGAGTCCCATAAGTGCAGTTCAAGCTGGTGAGGTGGCAAGCACAAGTAGTGTCCCGCTGCCACCAAAAAGACAAACACAGGCCTGTCGTGCCCATAGTGCCCTTCCTGCTGCATTCGCCAATCCTAATTTGTGAACCCACCGCTTCTGCAGCGCCCGTACTTCCCCCATTCACATCCCCAACCAAATGCAGTCGGCTGCATGAGAGGCATTTATATGTCCTCCCGAGTACCCCTACCCAACGAACCCCCCCAAAAAAGATATGTCTGCAGCAAGCGCGGATATAGACGTGACACCCGCTATTATTGTCCCTCCTGTCCTGATAATCCTGGTCTTTGCATTGGTGAATGTTTTGAACGCTACCATTCACTAGTTGAGTATTAGCGTAGGGTACAGCATTGCACAGACTAGGCACACTTTCACAGGGTCTCCCAAGATGCCATCGCATTTTGAGATACCCGAACCTGGAACCGGTTACAGTTATAAAAGTTACAGTTACAAAAAAAAGTGTAAAAAAAAAAAAAAAAAAAAAACACAAACAAAAATAAAAAAAAATAGTTGTCGTTTTATTGTTCTCTCTCTCTCTATTCTCTCTCTATTGTTCTGCTCTTTTTTACTGTATTCTATTCTGCAATGTTTTATTGTTATTATGTTTTATCATGTTTGTTTTTCAGGTATGCAATTTTTTATACTTTACCGTTTACTGTGCTTTATTGTTAACCATTTTTTTGTCTTCAGGTACGCCATTCACGACTTTGAGTGGTTATACCAGAATGATGCCTGCAGGTTTAGGTATCATCTTGGTATCATTCTTTTTAGCCAGCGGTCGGCTTTCATGTAAAAGCAATCCTAGCGGCTAATTAGCCTCTAGACTGCTTTTACAAGCAGTGGGAGGGAATGCCCCCCCCCCCCACCGTCTTCCGTGTTTTTCTCTGGCTCTCCTGTCTCAACAGGGAACCTGAGAATGCAGCCGGTGATTCAGCCAGCTGACCATAGAGCTGATCAGAGACCAGAGTGGCTCCAAACATCTCTATGGCCTAAGAAACCGGAAGCTACAAGCATTTTATGACTTAGATTTCGCTGGATGTAAACAGCGCCATTGGGAAATTGGGGGAGCATTTTATCACACCGATCTTGGTGTGGTCAGATGCTTTGAGGGCAGAGGAGAGATCTAGGGTCTAATAGACCCCAATTTTTTCAAAAAAGAGTACCTGTCACTACCTATTGCTATCATAGGGGATATTTACATTCCCTGAGATAACAATAAAAATGATTTTAAAAAAAGAAATGAAAGGAACAGTTTAAAAATAAGATAAAAAAGCAAAAAAATAATAAAGAAAAAAAAAAAAAAAAAGCACCCCTGTCCCCCCTGCTCTCGCGCTAAGGCGAACGCAAGCGTCGGTCTGGCGTCAAATGTAAACAGCAATTGCACTATGCATGTGAGGTATCACCGCGATGGTCAGATCGAGGGCAGTAATTTTAGCAGTAGACCTCCTCTGTAAATCTAAAGTGGTAACCTGTAAAGGCTTTTAAAGGCTTTTAAAAATGTATTAATTTTGTTGCCACTGCACGTTTGTGCGCAATTTTAAAGCATGTCATGTTTGGTATCCATGTACTCGGCCTAAGATCATCTTTTTTATTTCATCAAACATTTGGGCAATATAGTGTGTTTTAGTGCATTAAAATTTAAAAAAGTGTGTTTTTTTCCACAAAAAATGCGTTTGAAAAATCGCTGCGCAATTACTGTGTGAAAAAAAAAAATGAAACACCCACCATTTTAATCTGTAGGGCATTTGCTTTAAAATAATATATAATGTTTGGGGGTTCAAAGTAATTTTCTTGCAAAAAAAAATAATTTTTTCATGTAATCAAAAAGTGTCAGAAAGGGCTTTGTCTTCAAGTGGTTAGAAGAGTGGGTGATGTGTGACATAAGCTTCTAAATGTTGTGCATAAAATGCCAGGACAGTTCAACCCCCCCCCCCAAATGACCCCATTTTGGAAAGTAGACACCCCAAGCTATTTGCTGAGAGGCATGTCGAGTCCATGGAATATTTTATATTGTGACACAAGTTGCGGGAAAGAGACAAATTTTTTTTTTTTTTTGCACAAAGTTGTCACTAAATGTTATATTGCTCAAACATGCCATGGGGATTTGTGAAATTACACCCCAAAATAAATTCTGTTGCTTCTCCTGAGTACGGGGATACCACATGTGTGAGACTTTTTGGGAGCCTAGCCGCGCACGGGACCCCGAAAACCAAGCACCGCCTTCAGGCTTTCTAAGGCCGTAAATTTTTGATTTCACTCTTCACTGCCTATCACAGTTTCGGAGGCCATGGAATGCCCAGGTGGCACAAACCCCCCCCAAATGACCCAATTTTGGAAAGTAGACACCCCAAGCTATTTGCTGAGAGGTATAGTGAGTATTTTGCAGACCTCACTTTTTGTCACAAGGTTTTGAAAATTGAAAAAAGAAAAAAAAAAAAATTTTTTCTGGTCTTTCTTCATTTTCAAAAACAAATGAGAGCTGCAAAATACTCACCATGCCTCTCAGCAAATAGCTTAGGGTGTCTACTTTCCAAAATGGGGTCATTTGGGGGGGGGTTGTGCCATCTTGGCATTTTATGGCCTTCAAAACTGTGATAGGTAGTGAGGAGTGAAATCAAAAATGTGTGCTCTTAGAAATCCTGAAGGTGGTGCTGGGTTTTCGGGGCCCCGTACGCGGCTAGGCTCCCAAAAAGTGCCACACATGTGGTATCCCCGTACTCAGGAGAAGCAGCTGAATGTATTTTGGGGTGCAATTCCACATATGTCCATGGCCTATGTGAGCAATATATCATTTAGTGACAACTTTTTGTAAATTTTTTTTTTTTTTTTTTGTCATTATTCAATCACTTGGGACAAAAAAAATAAATATTCAATGGGCTCAACATGCCTCTCAGCAATTTCCTTGGGGTGTCTACTTTCCAAAATGGGGTCATTTGGGGGGGTTTTGTACTGCCCTGCCATTTTAGCACCTCAAGAAATGACATAGGCAGTCATAAACTAAAAGCTGTGTAAATTCCAGAAAATGTACCCTAGTTTGTAGACGCTATAACTTTTGCGCAAACCAATAAATATACGTTTATTGACTTTTTTTTACCAAAGACATGTGGCTGAATACATTTTGGCCTAAATGTATGACTAAAATTTAGTTTATTGGATTTTTTTTATAACAAAAAGTAGAAATTATCATTTTTTTTCAAAATTTTCAGTCTTTTTCCGTTTATAGCGCAAAAAATAAAAACGGCAGAGGTGATCAAATACCATCAAAAGAAAGCTCTATTTGTGGGAAGAAAAGGACGCAAATTTCGTTTGGGTAGAGCATTGCATGACCGCGCAATTAGCAGTTAAAGCGACGCAGTGCCAAATTGTAAAAAGTGCTCCGGTCAGGAAGGGGGTAAATCCTTCCGGGGCTGAAGTGGTTAAAAAAATTAAAAAAAACAATGCCCCCCCATGTAGATCCATCATCAATTACGACTCCCACCGCCACCGCCAGACCCGATAAAAAAATTTGCTCCGCCCCCAACGAAGGCTAACTTCTGAATGCCTGCTCTGCCATTTGACCATTTTTGAATAAGTAAAGGGCAGGGCCACCTGGTGATGTCCCCTGGTGGCACCGCCCCTTGTGACGTCACCAACCGGTGCCAATAAATCCAGAATAAGCCCCCTACCCCAAAGCATCTCCCCCCATGCTTAGGGCATGTGGCCTGGAATGGTTAAGGCTTACACCCCCCCCTTTTCTGTCCTTTTCTGTCCTCGGCACATGCGCACTGACACAATGAGTAGCAATGGCACTTACGTGCCGTTGCTTCAGTGAGAACATGCGCGAGAGTGACGTCATCGCGGCTTCGGCCAATCACAGCCCAGGATCCGCGATACCCGGAAGTAACCCCCGGGAGTGATGTCGGCCGCCGGAGCGGTGTATGGGCACTGCAGCGAGGGCTTCGATCTCAGGTGAGTATTACATAATGAGCTAGTATGCTAGACATAATGCAGGACAGAGCAGCCCAATCAGTGCAGCCTATCAGTGGCCATCAGTGCAGCCTATCAGTGGCCATCAGTGCTGCCTATCAGTGGCCATCAGTGCTGCCTATCGGCACCCATCAGTGCCAAGCCTTGTCGCCTATCAGTGCCTCCTTATCAGTGTCCATCAGTGCCAACTATCAGTGCCACCTCATCAGTGCCACTTCATCAGTGCCCATCAGTGTCGCCTCATCAGTGTCGATTAGTGCCACCTCATCAGTGCTACTTCATCAGTGCCCATCAGTGTCGCCTCATCAGTGCTACTTCATCAGTGCCCATCAGTGTCACCCCATCAGTGCCGCCTATCAGTGCCCGTCAGTGCTTCATCAGTACACATCAGTATAGTAGAAAAATTACTTATTTGCTAAATTTTGTAACATAAACTAAGAAAAACATTTATTTTTTCTACATTTTTGGTCTGTTTTCATTTGTTTAGAAAAAAATAAAAAACCCCAGTGGTGAATAAATACCATCAAAGGAAATCTTTATTTGTGTGAAAAAAGCGATAAAAATTTCACATGGGTACAGTGTAGTATGACCGCGCAATTGTCATTCAAAGTGCGACAGCGCTGAAAGCTGAAAATTGGCCTGGGCAGGAAGGGGGTAAAAGTCTCCAGAAGGCAAGTGGTTAATCTGCATATTTATTTTTATATTTACGATTTTCATTTTTATATTTGCATTTGTTGTGTAGCCCTGATGAAGGTGTAAGTCTGTTTGGCCCCCAAAACACATTCGCTTTTTTTCCTGCTTTTGACCAATTATATTAATAACATTTTGGACTGGGAGGACTGTGCTGGGTGGCAGAGCTGTGTAAATCTCAGAACTGGATAGACAGGGGTACAAAGTAAATCAGCCTTGTACAATGTACTGTATGTGTATTTAGCGGTTTCTATTAAGAGAGCAGATAGAGATACTTACAGGAAGGATGAGGCGGGGTGCATAGATTAGATCTACAACACGATGTCCCCTTCTTCATTCTTGTATTGTTAGGAATGCTCATACTTCCTGTCGTGTCACACTGGTCCTGCATTACACATAACCTCACATATGATTTTGAAAAAATGGTACCTGCAAGTAAGTAATAAAAAAAAGATTGTATCATTCTCTGCAATGAAAATATACAATAACGTTGAGTATTTTGACCACCAAGATAAACCATGCTACGACCCCAATTGGAAGTATTTAATAAAATCAGTTTAGAATGAGACTTTTAAGGCACAGATATCAGTACATAGATTAACCTGTTAAGGACCAGCCGCCACAGCTATACTGCGGTAGGTTGGCTCCCCTGGGCGAACCGTTGTAGCTGTACGTTGGCCGCTTTAAGAGCAGCAGGGGGGCGCGGCCTGTGGTGCAACGACAGAACCGGGCACCCCGCGATCGCTCCTGAGAGGAGACAGAACGGAG